>NC_044362.1:16694540-17050790 GCF_007364275.1 Archocentrus centrarchus
TATGCTTTGATTTAAGTGCACTTTCATTTCATTTAAAAGCATTCAAAACAGGATGACAGGAATCCTTACACTGGGGTTGTACCACAAATACAACCCCAGTGTAATTACACTCTCACTCTAGCCTTTCTAATCCCCATCACCACCAACATTTCTTTCTCTGGCTGTCTTTATACCTGTCCATCTCTGCAGCCACCTGTTCCTGTTTCATGTCATTAAAAGGATGAAGAGAAAGGCGCCGAGCAGAGTGAGAGAAGCGGCGATGCTCCAAAGTCCTCGTGGCTCAGCCTAATCATGGCTTCACACAACACATCGAGCTATTTCAGCACGGAGCAGGCAAAGAGCGGTACATCACACACCAGTCAAAAAGACACAAAAAGCCCTCAATTATCCCACCTAACATGTACTGAACACAAAAAGGTGTCCATTTTAGAGTATGGCTGGGGTGCCTATGTTTGTTATTTTTAATCTCACATTTAACAGTTTGTTCCATGCCTTGCGTAAACTTCAAATACTTGAATTATTTGAACTTACTGGGAAATGAAAGCCTATCTCTTGATGAATTAGTATCAAGCTCCATCCTCTCTACATGTTCCATTAAAATTAGACGAGTGTTGTAGCAGATTTGGTCCTTCAAATTTTGACCTTTCATTAAAAACTCCTTCATCAAGATGGATGCTGGTAGCAAGTTCTCTGTGATTTCATTTACTAATTATTACCCTTTCATAATGACAAGTTTTAGCCTTTAATCACTGCTCTGTATTGGAGCCCATTAAAGTGAGACTTGTAAATGCCAAGATAAACTTTCAAAACACAGCCCTTTTCAAGAGATGGCATTTACAGACTTGGTTCATTCAAATAGCCCCCCCGCCAAAAAAAAAAAAGAAAAGAAAAGAAAAAAAAAATAATTCCTCACTTAGAACTGGCACATCTATGCAGTAAAACTGAACGGAGTTTCAGGATTCCTGTTCTTGTAAACATGGTATTTGGCACAAAGTTTATTTGGACCCAAGTATGACGTGATTACATTTTGGTCATCAAAGATCAAGGTTACTGTGGGCGCAGGGAGCACATTATGAAAAGATTTTACACAAATATCTAAAAGGATAAAGTAGCAATATTCTAAAGATTTTACTGCAACATCAAAATGTTCTGAACAAATATTTGTTGGCCAGTAATCAGTGAGTGACAGAAGGAGAAATTCTGACCATACAGGACCAGTCAAAAATTTGGACACACCCACCCATTCAAATTTCATTCCTACTACAAAGGGCTGACTGACTTACTGCCAGCAATGCAGACTAAGCTCTCAGTGCATTTGTGCAGGGACTGAATGGTTCATAACAATGGGCCAGACACCCCGTGCTCCCAATCCTTCTCCAGTTCCTTAAAACACTTGTTGAATAGATGTCCATGCACACTCAAATATCTTTGATAGGATAAAGAGCTGGTTCAGTGTTCCACAACCAGGACACAAACCTCATTGTTCCTCTTGAATCTGAGGTTTGACTCACAGACAAACTCTCCTTTCCAGCACCCTGGCATAGACCTTACTGGGGAGGCCGAGGAGTGCCATCCCCCAATAGTTGGAGCACACCCTCTGGAAGTGGGTGTTGGACTCTGCAGGGCTGCCCTTTGTCACTGATTCTGTTCATAATTTTTATGGACAGAATTCCTAGGTGTAGCCAAGAAGAGGAAGGCTTACGCCTTGGCAGCTTCGGAATCTCATCTTTCCTTTTAGAGGATGACGTGGTTCTGTTGGTTTCATCAGGTGGTGGCCTCCAGCTCACACTGGAGCAGTTAGCAGCCAAGTGTGAAGCGGCAGGCATCAGGATCAGCACCTCCAAGTCTGAAGCCATGGTCCTCAGTTGGAAAAGGGTGGAATGTCCAAAGATGAGCGTAAAAGTGAAGCTGTCGATTTACCAGTCAATCTATGTTGCTAACCTCACCAATGGTTACGAGCTTCGCGTAGTGACTGAAAGAAAGAGATCCCGGATACAAGAAGCAGAAATGAGCTTCCTCTGAAGGGTGGTGGACTCTCTATTTGAAATAAGGGTGAAGAGTGCAGCTATTCAAGAACCACAGAGTAGACCCACTACTACTTCACATCGGAAGGAGCCCATTGAGGTGGTTTGACCATTTAACTAGGACCAGATTTTACTAGATCTCCTGGGTGCCTCCTGGGTGAGGTGTTCCTGAGAGGGCTCAGGAAAGACCCAGGACACGCTGGAGAGATTATATCTCTCGGCTGGCCTGGATAAGCTGGAGGAGGTGGTTGGGAAGAGGGTGGTCTGGGTTTCTCTGCTTAGGCTACTGCCCCTTCAACCCAGCCCTGGACAAGTGGAAGAAAATGGATGCATGGATGGATGGACAGACGGTTGGTGATTAACTGTGATAAATCTGAGAAAACTGCAAATCTGTTGCAAATCTTTTGTCCTTTACACATACAGAAATTCACATCAAACAGAAATTCACATTAACTACTTATATTCCAGAACCTCACAGATCTGAAAGAGAAATTAAGAAATTTCTCCACAAATAGTGACCACTAGTTGCTGCAGGACAGCAATTTAACTACAGAATGGCTCAGTTGCCTTGGATTCATATAGGAATATAAGAAGAACACAAGCAGTTGGCAACCAGTTGAGTCAAGCCCCCTATTACAAAGAGAGGCATTGCAGCCCAGGCCAATAGCACAGACTGATTGCAATGGCTGGCAATCTGTCTGCATTTATAAATTAGATGGAAATTATTCACAAACGTTTGCCAATCAGCCTGAGACTGACAGCAGTCAGGACAAATCAGACTGTAATTCTTTGGAGACAGGTTGCCTCCTAACTACTTGCATTCGATCACCAAATGCGAAAAAATTCAATGCAATCACCTTACAACCACCAATTTTTCATTTTTCCTAGTTGCAGTTACTGTCCTACTTAACTGAGCCATATGATTCCAGAAGCAAAAAAAAAGAGTTGTACTCCCACTTTGAACACTGTTTACAGGTTTACTCTGAAATAAGGTTTATATAAAACATATTTCCTATTTGAATGAACACAAATGAATTCAAGAAGCACAAAAACAAAATAACTAGCTTCAGTCACACACACACAGGCTGAAGGTGTATGCTGAGCATTCCTGAATATACTGTCAATTTAACTAGCATAGTGCTCTTGGGGTTGCTGGTGTTCTCCGATACCTATTCATATTTCATTTGTATGCCTCAAATAGAGTAAAACAAGTGCGGTAGATTTGCTCTTCCTTAGTTTAGGTAAATCAATCTTGCACCACAAAATTGTTGTCACAATGATGTACTGTGTGACTGCTTTATTCATCATATTCACTTTTTAATCAGATGATGTATCTAAAGGAGCACTGACCTGGCTGTGTCTGGACTCGCCGTATTTGCCATTGAGGTTGGCCCGGTGACAGTTTTTGTACCACCAGGCTCCTTTGTATGACAAGGCACAGTTAGTGACAGCAATGTCATTGTCTCTGTCTTTTGTCGAGAAGGGCCGACCCTGGTGGTAGCTCAAAGAGTCACCTGGGATCACAGGAGGGGGAGAGAGGGAGAGAGAGAGAGAGAGAGAGAGAGAGAGAGAGAGAGAGAGAGAGAGAGAGAGATGGAGAGCTTAAAATATTAGTACTGCACGGTAGGCAGAAACAGAGCTTCTGTGAATTATGGCATGAACAGGGGACATAAATGACCCAATAAAAGCAGAAGGTTGATGGGGAGATACTGTATAACAGGAAGAGAGAGGAAAAAAGTCCCTACTTCAGGCTTTTTGAGTTTATCTTGGCAGAGAAAATTACAATCATAAACATGAGGGGATGATGGGTAATTGTGGTGTACTGTCACACTGACAGACTAAATGGACAGGAATGGAAATGTGGAGGAGTGCTGAGACAGTCTTACCAGATCAAGCAAGACAAAAACAAATGACAGCGGAGGCACTGGGACAATTCTGACATAACAGGAGGTCATATGGCAAAAACTGACAGTGTCACCACTGGCTATTTCAAGGTATTCATCTACAGAACCAAATATAATGTAAAATAATGAGGTATGCTAACAAATGTACATCCTGAAAATATTGCTTCTTATAAATTACCAGCAGTGCCATTGTATTCTCCTATCCTCAGCTTGTAGAGGTTTCTTGCATCTCCAATGGAGAACTTGTCATAATTGGCGTAGACTGACTCCTGTCCATCCCTCATGTCAATCCTCAGTTCATAACGCCCCTGAGCAGCAATCCTCTGAATGTTGTCTAGACCTGCAGAGAAACGTGAATTGTTGATACAAACTCAGATATAACACAGTTATATTTCCTGTCTGAATTCACCCTTTCCCCTGCAATTATCCCCCTATAGGCAGTCTTTCAATCAGCCAAAAAAAAAAAAAAGGTTTTCAGTTTGAGTCAGACCTTCCAGTGACAGATTGTCTACATTCAAGCAATGCTGAGATGTGCAACGGTAAGCAAAAAGGACAGATTTAAATGAAGACTCTGCTTCATAGATAAGAGAAAACCCTTAAAATAATTCACAGACCAACTTACAGTTTGTTGTTTGCAAACCTGTACTCGGGCCTCGAAGTTTTCCTGTTACAGTTTTTACCACCTACAGCTTTCTGTGTTCCAGGTTTGAATCCTCATAGGCACCTGTGTCAAACATCTTCGTCAGCTGGTCTTGTGGCTGTATATGATTGGCATTGTCAGGTGGTGGACACTGTCACCACCAGCCCTCCGGAAAATGCCAAGTGCAAAAGATATGTGGCTTTGCTCTCTATCTCAAAGGTAGCAGATACAGGGGCTCGTTTGAGCCCCGACAGCCGATAAGGCCCCACACTATCCTGAACGATTGGAACTGCCTTCACTATCAGATTACAACAAGCACCCATTTGGAAAAAGAGCCTCTTTCCCTTCTTAACCTCCAACAGAAGCCAACATGCACTTTTTCTGAACCCTAGGAATGTTTTGAGCAAAAAATAAATAAATAAAAATCCACAAGCCTTCGCTGATAAGAAGTGGGAAGTAGAAATCGGGGAGAGCAGGGAAACTAAATTTGCTGTAATATGTCAATGGAAAGTAGATAAAATCTATGTTACAACCCAAAGGCACTTAGGGTGACAGGGGAAAAGCTATTGTTGTAATAAAACTGTGTTTAACACTCAGTCATCTCTAATTTCCATAGCATATCACTGCATTATCAGCAATTAATCTGCCGCACGCCTTTTTTTTTTCTTCTTCCAACATTTTTATGGGATCAGACTGCACTATTCCAAACTGTGGCAATTAAAAATGCATTGTGACACACTATTGCGCTTTTCTCCTATTATACTACCAATATTACCATCTCATCAAATTTTATTACCACTACATTTCTCTCACAATGAAGTAGAAACAAGGAATGGGGGATTTAAAAAAAGAGAAGAGAATGATCACAAATCGCACACAGCTACAATGGTTTTCTCTCCATTATGACATCATCAAACTGACATTGGATTCAGGATAAAACTGGTTAAGGTCAGCGGGGCTATGGAGAATAGATTGCCCTAGAGCTGCAATAAAAATGGCTGTTCTCAAACTGTAACGGATAATAATGAAAGTTCAATTTCCATATTCTTTACCGGTTGCCAGTTAAGTGCCCCTTCTCTTCAGTTTGAGTGGATTTAGTATCAATGTTTATGGTTCCTACAGTCCGGTATATTGGTATTCTGTGTGCAGAGGCAGTGATTAGCTAAATGTTCCCTGCAATGGCTCTCCAGAGCTCCAATAGTGACCTAATCTCTTGAAAGAGGAGTGAAGGTCACCTACTCTGGAACTGCAGTGACCATCTGTAGGATGATAACTTTTACTTTTTTATGAGGATGGTATATTCTGAGGACACTTCTTATGCAGTGAATAGTCAAAAGAGAGTGACTATAATGCCAGAATGACACGCAACAGAAACATAGCAATTATGGTAATTCATGTGAATATAATGCACCCCATAATATTTAGGAGTGTAGGGATATTCTGATCAGTAATTTGGGAGAAAGTAATGTCCATTTCTAATTGTTTATTTTGGCTAGTAACAGATGGCTGTGTATAACACACAATATACTGCAATATACTAATATTTACTGAGTAGGGGCTTGAAGACAGCAGCAATTAAAACAGGCATTTTATTTCAAAATCAGCTTTCCAAAGCAGTGTAATTCCTGTCATCGGATGATTTGCTCATTGAGGACAAAAAAAAATCACAAGTGGCCTTATACAGAGTTTGATTGATTTTTACACGTGAATTTTAGGCAGTAAACACATTAAAAGAAAATTAGTGTTACTGACCAGGGGGCAACACTACATATTGTGAGGGAACCCCAAGGATTTTGTTCTTAAATTAAGTATTAATCGTGGTTAGAAAAGGAGGCCGTACGTCACTACCAATTTCACTGGCCCCAAAACAATCATTTTCCCCTGCCATGTTTTGGGAAGACTGAGCATTTATTTAGTCAATACTCCATCTCACTCTTTTCACAAAAGATATTTTCATAACACATTACAAAAACACCTGATATACATAATGATGGCTGCACTCTATTCAGCAGTTTCATTTTCATGGCCCTACTATGTAGATACTGACTCACACTGTCACAGTGTTACAAGGGCAGTTGAATAGCAGAGAGCCATTAGTAATATTTTTGATGACATTTGTGCTAATGGTTCCCTGCTCACACCATAATTTTAACAGAAAAAAAAAAGCACGAGTTAACTGAAAAAAAAAAAAAAGAATACAAAAAAACAAAACAATTCAAGGATACGGCATAAGGAGCAATCACAACTAGAGAGTAAGTGATAGCACCATCGGGAAGAAGGAACATGAGAAGCTTGAGAAATACCAAGAGCTGAGAAACCAGTTTGAGATGATTTTAATTTTGTGACATTGTACGTTATCAGCAGCCATCAGAAGATGGGTACACTGTGATTGTAAACGAATGAAGATGGTCAGCAACAATACTCAGGTAGGCTGTGGTGTTTAAATGATGCTGAACAGGTACTAAGAGGGCCAAAATGTGCCAAGAACATATCCCCCACACCATTACACCACCAGTCTTAACTGCTGACACAAGGCAGGATGGATCCTTGCTTTCATGCTTACACCATCAGCCCAGGCAACATTCTTCTAGTCTTTTATTGTCCAAATTTGGTGAGTCAGTATGAACTACAGGCTCATTTTCCTGTTCTTATTTGACAGGACTGACACCCGGTGTGGTCTTCTGCTGCTGTAGCACATCTGCTTCAAAGATTGACGTACTGTGCGTTCTGAGACGCTCTTCTGCATACCTTGGTTGTCACGAGAGTTACAGCAGTTTCTGAAATACTCAGACCAGCCGGCCAGGTACCAAAAACCATTCCATGTTCAAAGGCACTTAAATCACCTTTATTCTCCATTCTGATGCTCATTTTGAACTTCAGCAGGTTGTTTTTGACCATGTCTACATGCATAAATGCATTGAGTTGCTGCCATGTGAATGGCTGATTATTTGAGTGCAATAGCACATGCAATAACACGTGTACCTCATAAAGTGTTTTTTGAGTGTAAATACTGATTCAAAAATATAAAACTACAATAACTCTGCAATAGACTGGTCTCAACATTTTGTGTTGTACACTGAGGCTTCTGTGTGCTTTGCTGTCATCACATCTATAGTCTGGCTTTATGGGGCAGTTCTTGATTTTCCACACCCTGAGGTTACATTAAGCTGCTTTTGTGTACTGAGGACAAAGTTACAGTGCAGCCAGAAGAAATAGGATAGAATGGGGGAAAGTGTATCCTGGGAGGCACCTAAAAAGTAAAGGAAGACCCTGGAGATGAAGGTACCCTTCTACAAGACATGCTCAGAAGTGGTGAGAGGGCAGATTATAGCAGATTCAGCAGCAGTGGAAACAGGTCAGACGAAATGTACTCACTGAGCCAGATATGCTCAGGCATTCTTTTGTATTGTACTGACATAGCCATTAAAAAAAAATCTTTCAGGTCTGTGCCAGGAAGCTTATATGCAATGCCTTCAGGTGCCTCAGTCAGACAGAGCTAAAACACTCCTGTCACTTTATAGTTCACCATCTACACTTAATTCTTAACAGTGTGCAAAGGAGAGGGATTTGTCTCTTTATACTCTGTGTGTGTGTGTGTGTGTGTGTGTGTGTGTGTGTGTGTGTGTGTGTGTGTGTGTGTGTGTGTGTGTGTGTGTGTGTGTGTGTGTGTGTGTGGGGTATCATCCTACAAAAAAATTTAATATTTTTATCAAAAGCTCCTTGCTTCCGGGAGTAATTTCTCCCTCCCTCTCTTCTTTGTTGAAATACAAAAAACAGATAAATTATTAATTCATAGCACGAAACAGCAATCCAACATTTCCTGTTGAGATAAAGAGCTACCTTTGAACATACTCTCTTGTGTTTATAACAGTAACAGGAACAGCTGACAATATTATTTCATTCAACTCAACAACAACTCAAAATAAATCTTTAAAAAATAACCAGTGGGAACAAAAAAAAACTAATCTGACATGCTCAGTAAGAACTGCACTCTTTTACTGGATTATATTATATTGTCAGTTCATGATGAATTAGATTAAAAAAAAAAATCTCTGTTTATTCTTTCAACTGTTACAGTGTGCTTAGTCACTAATGGACGCCATGGCTATCTTACAATATTATCCAAAATGAGTCAGCTGCAAAGTAGCAGGCTTCCTTCTGGTGATAATGCAATGCCACAAAATTTCCCCGCTATGTTATTTCTTTCTTTAATCAAAAAGTTCAAAAGAACATTCCACTCAAGGTCCTGATTCGCTTGATGAAATATTCATGTAATATTTTCCTTTAATCATCTGCACCAAAACAATAACACTAAAACTGGCCCATGAAGAAACATGAGTCATTTGCACATTTTTTTAATGAATATAATTATTGTTTCATAATGAGATTGGGGGGGGGGGGGGGTGAAAAGTATTCAGCCGTCCATCAAAGCAGTGAGAATGTTCTGCTGTTTTGTCTTTGGATCAGAGTGACGCTAAAAAAACAATTACCAAGTCATTTCAGAGAGAAATGAGTTTTCAGAGATTCTAGTAATGAATCGGATAGAGTTTGTGAAGTCAAGTGCTAAAAGATGAGATGAGCAGCCTGACTCTGTCTTTGCACAAAGTGAAAAATCTTATGAGAGAGGCTTTACAGCCTGCACAAAATATTGAAGACATCTTTCCTCTCCATAAAACAGATATATCAATTGAAACCAAGTGAAAGCTATGAACCTCTATTGATTGTACCTATTAAATCCACTTCAGTCATGGGGACAGGGTGTAGACAGAGAGAGCGTTACACCCTTCAGAAAACCACAGCAGAAATTGAACAAAATGGGTGGCAGGTTGCAGCTCAATATTGCCTATAAAATGCAGCTGAAATATATTGGGCAGGGTGACAGGCTGAGATATGGCGGTGGCAGACCTGACCTTACCTGTGAAATGTGTGATTCACCTACAAGCCAATCAGTATCCATTTTTCTTTCAAGAAAAATAAATAAATGCACAACATCTCACCTCTGCCACCTTACCAACGCTGAATGAGACAATACATGTTTCTATATAACCCTGCAGATGTTTGGACACTCAACATGTTGCTACTTTGTCCTGCATTTCACATGATGAGTGAATTTTTTTAAACCACAGTCTGTCTTGGTTTTGTCTTTATACTCATTATCTCAGAGAGACTTACCAAGCCAGAACTCATCCTCCAGGTTCCCAAAACCAACGCGATAATCGCTCCACTTCCTGGAAAAGTCTGTCAGGCCATTCTGACGACGCTGGAATACCTGCGCAGTGATATGATGAAATATGAGTTTCAGTTCAATTTTATTTATACAGCACCGAATCACAACAAACAGTCATCTCGCATTATATTGTAAGGTAAAGACCATGCAGTAATTACAGAGAAACCCAGCGGTCAAAATGACCCCTATGAGCAAGCACTTGGCGACAGTGGGAAGGAAAAACTCCCTGAGCCTTAAGTTGAACTCTTAAGTTTCAAGTTTAAGTTTATTGTAGCCATTTCAACAACACAGTTAACAGAAATTTGTCTTGCTATGCTCACATACAGTATACCACAAGACACATCCAACAACACGCAACACGTGATACAATGATACAAAATACAAGTGGATGTAACAGATCAACCCATCAAAGTTGTGCAGTGGATCAGAGTACATACTATACTAAAATCAGCTGGCAAATACCTCATCTTTCCAATCTTACTAAAGTACTATAAAAAGGAAGCATTTTTACACCGACTTACAATCCAGCCTCCTTCATCCGTGGTCATGTCACAGTACACCTGCACACCCTGGCTGGGGTCTCTGTTGATGTAAATGGTATAGACACCGCTCAGAGTCTCTCCATTTAGCAGGTGTTGGGCGCAGTTCTGAGGTGTTGCAAACAGGCGACTCCCTGGAAAAAAAAAAGGCAGAACACCAGTGATGACAAGTTAATATTTGCTTCCTGTTCTAAATTTTGACAATATTAATGTATCAAATATACTGCGGTTTCCTCTAATGTCTTCTGGCCCTCTTTGGGGTTGAATTTGTTGAAAAATTGCAAAGGATGTGATGCGCAATGTAAATTGTTTTGGAACTGCATGTTAACAGCTGTTCTCAGGAATTACCATAAACTGTTGGGTACCGAGGTGAAATTGGAATTTCTGGCACTTTTACAAGCCTGGCAGTTACAGTAGCTTCTATGTTGAGCAGTTAGCAATTTGCTAAGTTATGGTACATTCCAATTAAAGCACGAATTTCCAAGATCCCAGACAGAATTTTTTAACTGGATTGCCCACTCAGGTTATTCTTCCAAATCAGAAAGTTGGAGCAGCCCCACCAGTGCTGCCTTAATCTGTGGTTAGACATCAAGCTGGACTGGACATGCAGCAGTGAACATCTGGGCAGAGCAGGTTCTACTTCCTGAAGAGGCTGCGGTCTTTTAACATCTGCAAGAAACTCCTGGAGATGTTTTATCAGACTGTTATAGTGAGTATCCTGTTCTACAGTGTGGTGTGCTGGTGGGGTGGGGGCAGCACATCCAGGAAGGACACATCTAGGCTGGAAAAACTGATCAAGTGGGCGAGCTCTGTGGTCAGCATGAAACTGGACTCTGGTGATGGTAGCAGAGAAGAGGACTATGGACAAACTACTGGACATTATGGATGATGCCAGTCACCCTCTGCACACTGTCATAAGCAACCAAAGGAGCCTGTTCAGTGACAGACTGCTCCTTCCCAAGTGTAGGACTAACAAACTGAAAAACTCCTTTGTCCCTCACTCCATCAAACTGTACAACAGTTAATTGGGGGGGGGGGGGGGGGGGGGGGTGTAACAGGAGGACAGAGGGAGGGGACAACACAACATAAATGTGCTGCAGCAGTGCTTTTAAGTGCAGAAAAACAAGCATTGTACTGCATCGCTAGTGATGCCTGAATGGTTCTACCTTGCTGAAGAGCAAAACATTCCTGTCTTTCTTTGTTTTTCCAACTTTTTTACTGGAACGTGCTCCACATGGGAGTGACGTCACTCTGAGCTCTGACTTCCGAGGTTAATGGAATGCAGGATTAACATCAGACAGAAGAAATCCAGTCTTATCTAGAGAAATTCCAAATGGGAATATGACAAAAGTCTAGGGAAAACTAGAGTCAACATCATCAGGGCACTTAGTTCTCATGGAGGAACTTCTGTTTGGACCACGTTTCACTGCCTTTCTTCTAACTACTGTATTCCTAATGGTTGCTAATGTGAACGAAGTTGAAAAGTTATCTAACCTGAGCTGACACTATACACTAACCCAAACTCTCTGAGAGTTAAATCAGCTTGAGGCTGTGAAAGAATTGTATCAGCTGCTCATATAACATAACTAAGCTAGCTAGCTAACTTTACCAGGTCACAGCTTTGGATGCCATTACCAACAACAGTGCTCTGGATGGTACAGGACCTCAAAAGAGGATCTAATTATTGCTTGTAATGGATGGATAGATGAAAACAAACTCAGATCCTGTTAGTTCTACAAAATATTTCTGCATCTCATATTTACTGCTTGTCTCAGTGTTCATCAGAAACTCCTGATGCAGCAGGTTACTATTTCCAGACGAGAAAAAAAACATGGATAAATTACTTGATCCTATCCACAGATGGTATAAAAGATTAACATAGCCAGCATGACATGATCCTGGTGCTTTATGATGCTTCCTAACAAGTGTTTGAATGATGCAGCCAAACTGCTGCTACACAGCAAAGATTAGAGCACCTTATTCAGCTCAAGACAGCTACTCTGCAGGTGCAGCCTAACAGTAATTCTATCTCACTACACTATGGGGTAAGGATGAAAACTGTGCTTCGCTTTGGGGACACATTACCGTGCACCTTTGTTATGGGAACTGTAATGCAAAATGCAGTGAAAAGTCTCAGGGGCCAAAAAAACTCAACATGTTAGTATCACTTTCCGAGCTTCGATCAAAGAATACAAATGCATTATGTGTATATATTAGTGGAATGCATATTCTGTACCTGTAGTAAAGGTAGTGGAGACTACAGCACTGGTGTCTAGTCCTCTCGCAGCCTGCAACTTGACAGTGTACTCTGTAGTCTCAGCCAGTCCCTCCAGTCGAATCCATGTGTCCTCTGCATCGAGAATCAGCTCCTAGCGCACACACGGGACCAAATTCATTCACATAACGCATACTGTCTAAGGGGGACAATGTCAGATAAAGAAATTACATTCTGTAAAAGTAATAATTTAATGTGTATTCAGTACAAACCTCAGGGTAAAAATAAATTCAGTTAGAAACCCCTTAGGTCACTGATAAAACAATGAAATGAAATTTTGGCAGTAAAGAGACCTTCAAGCTATTTTTGTTTAGGAATGACAACTGGACTTCAGGTCGAGTTGCACAATATTCTCATGGTAACACAAAGAAATGAGGTGTATTTAAAAGAAATTAAAAATGCACACTATTTTGCTAAAAGTATTTGCCTTCACACGCATATGAACTTGAGTGACCTCCCATTCTTAATCCACAGGCTTTAATATGATGTTGGCCCACCTTTGCAGCTATACCAGTTTCACTCTTCTGGGAAGGCTTTCCACAAGGTTTAGGAGTGTGTTTATGGGAATTTTTGACCATTCTTCCAGAAATGCATTTGTGAGTTAAGACACTGATGTTGGACAAAAAGGCCTGGCTCCCCAGTCTCTGCTCTAATTCATCCCAAAGGACAGGTGGCTAGTCTGTGGCAGGTCCAATACAGAGAGACAGACAACCATGACATTCACATGCCCTATAAGCAATTTAAAATCACCAATTAACGTAACCCCACCAAGTGCATGTCTTTGGCCTATGGGAGGAAGCCAAAGTACCCCTGAGCCCAACTCCTGAGAAACAACCCCTGAAGGCCACATTAAGTTTGGAGGTCTATAGTGAATGACTGCACGCCGTGATTTTACGTGGCCTACCATTTCAAGCTTGAGTTGCTGTCATTCCCAATAGCTTCCACTTTGCTATAATACCACTGTGGAATATTAAGTATATATAAATTTCACAACTGGACTTGTTGCACAGGTTGTATCCTATCACGGCACCTTGCTGGAATTCACAGAGCTCCTTACACAAATGTTTGTAGAAGCAGTGGTGGTTGATTTTATATACCTGTGACCATGGAAGTGACCGGAACACATGTATTCAATGACTTGGATGGGTGAGTGAATACAGGGTATATTATGGTAACACTTTCTGTGTTTTCACAAAAGTGTAGGAGAACATGCAAAATACAATAGCAGAGGAACTGAAAAACAAGAGACAGTAAGGGTGGGGTGGGTGGAGACAAATTAAAGACTTATCATACAGCTGGGCTGAGAAGCTGCGAAGCAATCCGGAAACAAATATTTCTATTTTAAGGCGTGACACTACAGTGCAGTCACTTCCTTTGTTTTTGTCTTGAGGAGCCAAGATGTTTGACTGTTTTGTGAGAGCACTTTCTGTGACACCAGTTTCTTAGATGTGACATGAATCCACTGGCACGAAGCTCGACTGATGAATAGAAACTTGTGTGTCTGTGTGTGTTTGAATGTGAGTTTTTGTGTATGTGTGTTACAGTTTGGCCTGGGTACATATTAAATATAAACAAGAAAAAAATGAAATATTCAGCTGGTTTGGAAGGGAAAAAAAAAAATCACACATTCTGAGTCAATGTGTCCATGTGAATTATGCAGGGAAGCAGCTGGTAAATGGTGTCTCTCTGTCTCAGAGGATCCGTCATTGTCCCGCTGGGTTTTCAGGGTCAAGATAAGATTTTTATTGCAAGCGAACAGCCCCGTCTTATCAAGGCTAATATATACCTACATGCGCTTGCTATCGATTGTGTATGCGTAGCTGAGTGGTTGGATGTTTGGTGTACTTGTCCTTGTGTAAGATCTTTATCATTCCAGGCATGCACATAACTGACACATGCATTTACAAGCCGTTCAGTAAACGTTCATCAGATAAGAAATTAATCTGAAAGCTGCTTTGTGTAAATTATAAGACCCTATTATCTCACTAACAGGTGAAGCCGATTGACCAGCTGTAAGGCTCACCAATATGTGGTTAGACTACTGCTCAGGTAATACTAAGCCAAGCCACACCTGAAGCAGGCTGAAAGAGAAAAATCTTACAAGCACTTCAAGCTGTGGCTGCAGCAGTTGTTGTAGTTCTTTGTATGAGCTGTATGAACTCGCGTGTTGCTCGATACCATAAATTCAAAATGTGGCACACGTTGTTTACGCAGCTCATAGTGGTGAACAAAGAATGAATAAATAAATTCTAATATCTGAATAAATTATATATCTATAAAAAACAAGTTTCATACAGGTGCTGGAAAACACTTCAGACTGCTTGAATTTTAATGTGTTTTCAAGGTTTGAAAAGTGCTTGGATTCCGAATAAAGAAACTGAAACGGCTTTAAACTGTAATGTCATAGTAATCACTATCTGCCTGAATAGACTGCTTTTCCCATAAAGTAAATAAGCCCCAGGGAGCCTAATTGCTTTTGACTTTCACAAGAAATACAGACGATGACTCGAGTCCCACTCGCCACTCTAATCTCTTCATGTGTGGCGTAAGTGTGATTTTTTTTTTTGGATGTGTCCTCTGACGCAAAGTGAGAAGGAAGTGACAACATGTCAGGATGTTGCTGCTTAATTGAGTGATGGCTTAAAAATAACAAACACAAATCATGGTGGAAACAAGAAGCAGATCCTCAAGAGTAAAATCTGTCAAGTCTGCAAAAAGAGCATGCAGCGTGCTACCATAAGAGGGGTTTGTGTTGTGAAAGGCCCGCTGCAGTTCAGATTTTTTTTTTTTTATAAGTTTGTTTAATCTAGCTCACTAAATTATACATTTCTCAAATATGTATCCCATCTGTCAGTGTTAACGCACAGAACTCCTCAAGCTCCCGAGGATGAAATGGACTGCGATGTTTAGCAGCAGAGAGTCAGTCTCCAGTGAAAATCCTAAAGCACTTCTTTTAGTTGTAAACTCTCCACACTTCACTCGCTCAACTCCGGACTAATCTGATCTTTCTCACACTGCTAACTCGGTCAAGTCTCTGAACTCTTTCCAGTCATTAACAACTGGAAAAACACTCAGGAGATTGTTGCCTGATGTCAGAAGAAACACATGCATGTTTTTTTTTCGGTGAGTCTATATGTGTGTGTTGGACAAATAAAAATAATAATAAAGTTGATCTATATTGATTTTTCCTTATATCATGTTGCATTACACTGGCTAACATTTTCAATTAGTCCATTTTTCTTTCAGTTCATATAGCAACAAAATACAAAGCAGCAGTACTATAAAACCCCACCTGAAATCTTATATCTCCACATATTTCCATACATCTTCATACTCCTCTCTGTCGCTGAAGGCTTGATCAATGTTTATGTTATCTTAGCAGTAGAACCAAGAAACTGAGAAATGACGGGGGAGTCAAAATTAACTAAATGTTGTGTTAGAAGCTATAGATTACTTGCTGTGGGCTTACAATGTTTGGTTTTTTTTGCACTTATAATGAACTGCAAGAAACACCAAGATCTAAAATGACTGAAATGGAAATTTTAAGCTGCTCATGTAATGCACCTGGCTGCTGTTTTAAGGCTTAATTTAAAGAGCTGTGTTCATTGTATTCAGGTAGCAGCTTCTTGTTTTCAGTTAGTTCTGATTATCTCTCACTTTTTGAAAAACACTGTCTGCAGCAGGTCATACCAGCTGTTGCTAATTTACATTAATCCTGTCAGTGCCTTGATGACATTTTATTAATATTATGCACAGTTACACTTGGCCATTGTGGGTTTTTTGAAATTTTGGCAGACAAAAACTGTTTGAGGTTAAAAGACACATCACAGTAAATCCCCCGAGCAGATCAAGCGCTCTCTTTCCACCTGACTGCCTCCCATCAGCTTAAGGAGTGTGGCATATACAGGACAAATTTAAGCCACATTTAGGTAAGTGAAACTTAATTAAAAAAAATCCCCAGTGAGAAGTTCACTTATTTAGCTTGTGATTCAGTAAGCCGGAATTGGATGTACACATAAGAAGATTTTAACAGGAAAGCTGGGTTGGTGTTCAAAGGCTGCTGTCTGTCAGTGATGACAGATAAACAGATAACAGATAAAACAGAAACACGGCTGAACTAAATCAGAATAACGAGACATGAAATGAAACTAAACGCCAAGCGCACTAGACTACCGACGAACAAAGTAAGACAGGAAGTAAAGAAACAGAGATGACAGGAAACAAGTAAAAGAATAGAAAACTCAAATTATGACCACACAAGAATCTAAAATAAAAAACACACAAAACCAGGGTTCATGACAGGTGTTCTATTGGATTGAGATCTGTTGACTGTGAAGGTCATTTGTGTAGCGCAAACTCACTGTCATGTTCAAGAAACCAGTTTGCGATGACCTCAGCTCTGCGACACGGTGTGTCTGAAAGCCTTCCCAGAATCAGAAGATGGGTACACTGTGGTCATAATGGGACGGAAATGGTCAGCGGCAATACTGCTGTGTGGTCAGTTGTGGTGTTTAAATGATGCTCAGTGTCCCAAATGTGCCAAGAAAATTTCCCTCACACCATTACACCACCACCGGCAGCCCGAACAGTTGACACAAGGCAGGATAGCTCCATGCTTTCACGCTACTTACGCTAAATTCTGACCCTACCGTCCAAATGTCACAGCACAAATCGAAACTCATCGGACCAGGCAATGTTTTTCTAACCTTCTACTGTCCAATTTCTGTGAGCTTGTGTGAATTGCAGCATTATTTGTTGTCGTCATTTGTTTCCTGTTCTTAGCAGACAGGCGTGACAACCTGCCTTGTTTAACCCACCAGCTTCAAGGTTTGATTATGTTGTATGTTCAGAGACGCTCTTCTCCATTCTTCCTCATTCTGATGCTCAGTTTGCACTTCAACAGGTCATCTTGACCATGTCTACACTCCTTGAACGCTTTTTGTTCTGCCATGTGATTGGCTGATTATTTGCATTTAAAAGTAGTTGACCTGTTGTACCTAATGAAGTGGCTGCTGCATGTATCTGGACACTGTAAGAGAGCATAAGTACATAAAATAATAGTATATATTTGATATATACTATATTAAGTTCTGTTTGAGCTAAAGAAAATTTATGCAAATGTATGCAAAGTCTTAAAAATAGCACATGAAATGTTGATTCAGTGTTTAAAAATAAACCATTACCCCCCAGGAAAGGGCAGAAATGCTGCGAATGGGGTCAGCAGTAAGATCCTTCATCTGAGGAGAATTTCTGCTTGTGAAAAATCTCATAAAAGGGATAATCTTAAGAGTTATTGCATTCTTAGTGCGTGAGTGACACCCGATGGACAACCGCACAGCAGTGCCACATTTGCAAGGTCAGAATGTGTGTATGTGCGTGTGTTTGAGTGTATGCATGTGTATGTCTGAGAGCAAGACTTGTGGTAGCTGGTCATTACAGTACATCAGTATGGATCTTTGTGCTTGTTTTGACCACACAGCTCTCACTAATGTGCTTTATTAGTGTTACTCAGCCACATCAAAACATTTAATCAAAATAAACAACGTCTTTACCGAGGCACATTATAATCATATCTCTATTGGACAGGCAATCTCACTGTGCGGTTCCCCCTGTGCGGGTGTGTCTGTCACTGAATACGTGACTGCTACACAACAAGAGATAACTTGATTGATAAAATTAGAATTTTTAGGCCTTGTCATAAAGTTGTGATTGTGCATTAATATTTTGCCCTGATCATTATTTAACTGCAATATTTTCACTACTTTCCAAGAAAGGGTTTCAACACATCTGACATGGATTATCATCTTTCTGACATATTTCCTGTTGATTACAATTGTGCAATTAACATCCAGCTATGCTCTGTGACACGTATGTAAGTCTTGAGCAGGCTCGTTTTTTTTTTTCAGGGTCGAGTCCCGGCCCGTCGCCAATTTGCCCGCATGTCTTCCCCTGTATCTTTCCCCCATTTCCTGTGTCTCTCCACTGCCAATAAAATCCGCTGTGGCCAAAAAAAAAAAATGGCAGGAGCTTCAGCACAAAGCCATTCAACTGGCTAATATTTCAATAGGAGCAGTGAATAAAGTCACATCTGCATCTGTGGCATCAGTAAATATTGTCTGAATTTGTTGTGGCAGTTTAACATTTGATGACCAAGATGCTCATGCATTTGTGTAATATGTAAGAAAAAAACAGATGCCTGGCAACATCAAAGCAGGACATGATCAGACTGCATCCGCAAGAACTGTCCGTTGAAAATTACAACAAGAGGGAGATATTACAAGGCTGGATGCTTGACCCCTACAGTGAGGGGATCTCTGCTGTGCTGTGATCTGTATGATGAGAGTCTCTGTTTGCTGCTCTCCTCTGTCTGCCTGCCTGTTTCACTGTGGGCGTGTGTGTGTGTGTGTGCCTCTTCAGCTGCAGGGTAGAGGACAGCTATCAAAATGTAAGAAGCAGCGTAGTGATGTGGCACACAGTACCAGTCAAAAGTTTGGACACACTCGCCCAACCAACTTGCACAACCAACATAAACACCTTAAACATCAAAAAAAGTTTAAAGTCTTTACAACACAGTGCAAAAAACTGAAGAGAAATAAATATCTTAAATATTTTTACTATCTAGAATTCCTTCAGGTAAGTAAAAAAAAAAAACCCAAACAAACACATTTCCAGCCCCGAAGGAAAGATTTGTGCATAACTAGCTGCAGTGTGTGAGCAAAAGAACCCAAGATAGGCTGCGGTGTCTTCCATTCCCTTTATCATATTACTCGCGTTGTCTCCCAGAATCACATGCACTAGCTTGTGGGATCCTCCAGTTATTAAGTGTATCTGTAATGGAGGCTGCAGTTGAACTGCTGGTGTGTGACCCCTGTAACCTTTTCACCTGTAATGCACATGCTGCAGTGCATGAACTCCTGGCACTCTTTCATATGAAACCTCTGCAGCTGCTTGATTAAATTGGTTGCATTAAATGACACAACCAAATCTCATATCTTAAGTCACTGTCAACAACATACCAGGTTGATTATGCTATACCAAAGGTTATGTCACTTACTTTACGGCTGCCATCAGGTGTCTTGTATGTGAGCATGTAGTTGTCTATTTCGGCAATTGGCGGTTGCCATGAAATGAGGGCACTGCGGTGATTCACTTCACTGGCTGTCAGGTTCACGGGTGCATCCATGGCTATCAAAAACAGAAAACACATTACTTTGACACTCATAAAGAAGGTATGGAGTCACTAAGGTGATGATAAGAGGACTTCTACTGGTCCTGATACTGCACATTATAATCCTCTTCTTAAATGTCTTGTGCATTAGTGTTTGGCTGGTATGAGAGGAATCCCTGACGTCCAGTGTATTGATAGTACATTTAGAAATTGAATAAGATATAATACATCTCAGCGTACCAAGTACCACCCCTGCAGTTTGAAGAGCTTGAACAAAGGTGATGCAGATGGGTACAAAAATGTCATTTCCAGAGCCAATAACATTCATGACATGCCCCTTTAGATAAAACAACAGCCAGTAGCTATCAAGCATTAGTGAAAATGTCTAAGATAATGTAATGGAATGACATTTCTTCAGTCAGGAGCTAAAACAAGACTATTTTAGAGCTGAATTTTAAAGTTTTTGTTTGATGAAACCTCAGTTTGATTATCAAGACATCTGGGATCCATGCTAAGAATATCTGGGCTTTATTTTGTAAATAAGTAAGCATTTTTATGCATAACGATAAACTAAACACAGAAGGCTGAATGTTTCCTGTATACCTTCTGCAAAGTCACAAGGCAACAAAAAAAACCAAAAAGTGGACATTTTTTAAAGGTTGTTTAGTCTGCTGTGCTGCCTGCTCAGGTTTTCTCTCTATGGACAGAACAAGCAGTAGATGAAGAAAAGTGGCAGTAATCCAGCCTCCTAATAATACCTCAGAAGCTCAGATGAAAGAGTCTCAAGTGTTAAGATATAAATTGCATTCATGCCAGTACTGCTGAAGGCCATCTTGAAAGGGTTTAATTATTTAGATTTTTCTGCCACTTAACCACAAGTGCAGTGCTGCTGATCTCCACAAAGATTTAAAAGATGAGGCAGCCATTACCACATATCTCTTATCGTTAACAAATGAAGAGATCATGTACAGTAATTTGTTTTAGTCTGCATGTCAGTATTTCTTTAGATGTAGTATTTAGAGAATGTTACTCAGACAGGAGTAAATGGTGCATTTTGAGTAATATGCCAAATATTTACTGTGCTAGGGTAGAAGGAATGCGTCATCTACTGAGTGTGTGGTTCATGCGTTTTTAATCTTTTTTCAAAACAAGGTCTATGATACAGCTTAAGAACCACTTACTGTACTAGACTACAAATAATATACATTTACATACTGTAAGTATTTATAAGAATGCCAGTGTTATTACTTAAAACAGCCCTATCATGCTTTTCTAAGCCATAAGCTCAAGCTTCAGAGTGCTCCATTTCAGTCACACAAATGCCCTGTGTACAATAAATAGGTATAAATCTGAAAAATTAGCCTACAGAGAGAGCTTTTTTAACGCTGCAAATGTGCTCTAGTGCAGTCACCCCAAAATCCTAACTGCACGTTGCTCGGCTTGGATGATGCTGTGCATCCCTCGAATGCTTATTGACAAGTGGGCCCAACAGCAGCACCGTTTGCGTGGAAAAAATAAAAAATAAAAAAATAATGAAAACCAAAAACAATGGCCGAAGCTGCCCACACACTACCAAACCTGAACCATGATTTCCCCATTACCCTGCATGGCATCTGTGATATCGCACCCTTGGTAAGCAGTACAAAATATGTGTGATTCATTAGTTTTACGTAAATTCTGCAAAGATCTAAATACACTCTGAGAACTGAGACATGGTATTCTTTTATCATTTCTTAAGTTTTGTGCTCAGATATGGTGACACCACAAATAAAGAGGCCGAACCTGAAACGCTATTATCAGTTATACCAGGCGCTGCTGCAATCATGTTGCCTACCAACCACCTGCCCATGGGTCTATTTTTAGGGTTTATGTACCCACAACACCTTATAAAAAAGCATGGTATTAATTTAATTTCACAACAATCACATTTATGTCAACAAAATCTGAATTATGTATATGTTATGGTGTTACTATACTGGTTAAAAGCACCTAACAATGGACTAAAATTACAAACAATAATATTGCATAGGCATGTAACAGTGAGCGTAATATGTCCACTTTTTTACAGCCATAAGCCAACAGAACAAACAACAAAAACAACAAATATTTGACTATTTCAAAGCAGATCTTGCTATCTCTACCTTCTAAGAAAATACAACATTGTAAATGTATTCCATGAGGTGTGTACTCTGAAATCGCCCCATCAGCACTCTCAAATCCCCGTAGGACCAAAAAGAGCAGTGAGATATTTTTCCACGTTTAGTCACTGCACATCACAGCCTCAAAAGCATTCAAGCTCTTGATCAGCAAGCCCACCCAAGTTTTACTGCACATTACATCACATCATCCAAGTATATACTTGGTCCCTGCACGGCTTTAAACACAGCTTCATTATAGCGCCTTTGTTGATACTTTAACCACATCACAATGAGACTCACCTCACTTTCCCAACCTTACATCATCCTTTTTTAAGCCAATATCTGATCTTCTGACATGTCGTGGAAGCACTGACATGCTCTCACCTTATTTTAGTGCATGATATAAAATAGATGACCCTCTATTTGGAAAATCAGTTTCTTGGAGTTACATCATGACTCTGGGGCACATCGTCAGCCTCTCACGCAACAGCGCTTGGTGTAAGGGAGGACGGAAACAAATGAAGTGCTGAGCTTTGTGTGCTCAGCAGTCCAATGTCACCTCTGTGAATAAGAAATAAAGATATCCGCTACGTAGCTGTCTCTGATTCCCTTTGTCTGATTACCTTACTTTTGATAGTCCTCCTTTTTCTCTTCTAGTCATCCTTCTGTAGTGAACCTAACATGAGTTTCTAGAAGAACTGAAGCGTTAACTCTGAGCTCAACATCAACCTCTAAACTGAACCCAGACTTTATAAAACTTTGCAAATACAAAGAAAATCCTCAACACCAGCTTCCCCGCACACTTGTCAGTTAAATCCGTGTGTGTACACATATTGAAAGATCAATGACAGCTTGGTAATTAACTGCGTGTACCTGAGCTGATAACCTCCTGAGAGTTGCAGGGTGCCTTCTCTCACAGACAGTGATAGGCAGATTCACGCTGCGTGGCAGGAGGATTGAGAAAGAAGAAACAAAGAGTGTTTTAGAGTGAGAGGATGAGTTGTGCGCTTTAAGATAAAAGCGGCACTTTGCAGAAGTCCACGGTGACGTGCCAATCTCCTCTCATGCACTGCATCGTATTTATTGACCTCCTCTGCATCCCATTTCTGCTTTTCCTCCTTCTCCCTTTGTCTGTTTTCCCCCATTTCCGCATCAACCTGGGGTCTTCTTCTCCTTCAGTTTCCTTATCTCCATTAGTGCTTATGTTTCTCTCTTCTTCTCGCTTTCCCATCCTTTGTCCACCTCCTCTTTTCCTCCTTATCCGACAGGCTGTCACTCTATCTCAACGTGCTGCGCATTGAATGGAATTTATCTTTTCTTCTTGTCATTCCCCCGTTGTGATGAACACCACTACTGGATGATGTCTGTGTAGGGGATAGGTGAGAGAGGAGTTTCTGATTCATAGAAATCGGGGGGCATATAACAACCATCATTTAGCCTGTCTTTATTCTTCCTTTCTCTTCAATTTCCAGCTAAATATGTCCCCTTGTCTTTCTCTCTTTCATGGTCTCCCTCCAATTAAACCTTTGCATGGAGTGTGGCCGAGCAGGTGTTTCACAGTTCCTGGCAGCTCTGACGCTCTATCTTCAGATGAGGAGGTTTGAACAATAGGATTGGGATGAATAGGTTTGGCTACATCTAATGACTCATTAACACACGTTGTAAACAATTCCAGAGGAGAAAAAAAAAAATAAGCACACACAGAGCAGCAGATGGGAAGGGCAGCACGGGTACCAGCAATTTGTTGCAATGAGACAAGAGGGAGGAAGTTACTCTTTTTTGAGGAGATATCACATCTCTATGCCATTTTGGAAGTGAGTAATTGTGTCTGGATGATCTACAGGCCATTCATTTCTGTTTATGAAGTCAAATGTAACCAAATGCTACTTGAATAAAACTCACAGATGGAATAATGACGGCCAAGAAAACATTGTGTTATTACCTTTTATATTCCAACTGTCTACTCCGGCATACATATGTCAATTACTTTTCCTGTCTCTTTGGAGAAAAAAAAAAATAAAGTAAAAGGAAGAAATGTATGTATCATATGTTTTGTTTTCACAACAGCTCACCCCCCCCTTCCAGTTTTGCATTCATATGCAAATCAGTCACACAGAGCCAGACAGAAGGCTGCCGCACAAAGTAAGAACTAAACATCTCGAATAACTAATGTTAGCTTTTCTGCTCAAGTCTCTTTCTTAACTAACTCATATACGAGAATGCACGTCTGTACTTAAGCTTCTTGAAGATGATAAACCAAAATCAGCTGGTGAAAAGACAATAAATCTATTAAAGTCAGTTTGCAGGATATACAACAGATTTGTTGATCAGCTGCTGCAACTAAACATACCTGCAAATTTCTGCAAATAGATGCTAGTACTTTGTTCCTTACGGTGTAGCAAAGACACTCTAAGAGCCTGTGGGCTGCTGTCAGTCAAACACAGCCATTCCCTCCAACCAGCTGAGATAAAGAGCAGCATTTCTGTCTCCCTTTAAATTTTTTAATAATAATAATAATAATAATATATGTGTGTGTGTGTGTGTGTGTGTGTGTGTGTGTGTGTGTGTGTGTGTGTGTGTGTGTGTGTCATGGATTGATATTATATATTGCTAGATGTTATCTTAAAAATACTATATTCGATATATAATTAAACCAATTAACTGCACAGGATTTTTGAGGAAGCAAAAAGATAAAACTACACCAAGCTGTCAAAAATGCACCAGTTGCCTGAAGAACAGAGATTACGGTCGTGTAATAGTGGCGCTCAGCACTTGGTGAACAACTACAGTAGGAACCAGAGCTCTGTTCAACTGCCTGCAGCAAGGATCGCTGCTGCTTGAAAAACGTGCCAAGCTCTTCTCAGCTAGCAGGTTCAGACACATCTGAGGGAAAAGTTCTGGTGCTGCAACCTACAGGCTTATACAGCCACCCTCAGCAAAAATCCTTATTTTCTAGCCTTTTAGTTTAAATAACAGCCTTTGGGGAGCCGAACTGCCTTACTCTTCAAACAACAAAAAAACTTTCATCTGTGGTTAACAGGCTTGGGAAATCCACAAAGTATCCTACTGCAACCAAAGTAAATCAAGAAATGAATTGAATAAATATTAACTGTGGATGAGGCTCATCTCTTTTTCTACACTTCTGCTTTCAGCAGGCATGTGGCAACCCTTCCCAAAAGAAAAGTGAAAACTTGACATCCAAAGCTTTTTCTGACCTTTAGTACATTATGTGGTTGCATCTAAATCAGGCATCCCAGGAACTACAGCTTCTTTTTCAGAACTTACTGATCTAGTTCAACTAAACCCAAAGCCCAAGTCTGAAATCCGAAAATCTTCTGCAGTCCAACAAACCTTTAGTAAAAATGATTTAGGCCTCAGTCACACCAGCTTAGAGACCTGTTGGTGCCAATCTGACAACTGTTGGGCACGAGGGAAAATGTGTATTCCTCAATTGTTTGACAGTGGCTGCCCGAAGTTGCGAACAGTCACTGTGAAATCAATTGCTAAATCCCAGGCCCAGAGTCCGACCAGTGACCCCCTGGAAACCCATCGGGTCACTAGGGAAAAGTATAATCTGTGACTGGCTGGTGAGTGGTTGCTTGAGACACTGGCAGGTTTCACTAGTGTGAAATTTGTCACAGTATGCAGTGCTGCACTGAAACCTTCCTTTGGTCACTAGCAGGATGCCACAGACACCAGCAGTTTGCATGGAAGACACAGACGACTGAGAAAAATGTAAAACAGGAAATGTTCGCCTTCAAAGTAAAATTTCAGCCTTTTGAAATGTGTTAATGTGGTAAGGCACATATTTTACTTTGAAGGCAAATGGTCTTTGTTTCCGCTGCAGACTGCACTTTTTCAAGTTTCACAACTGCTCAAAAATAAATGGCGAGTATTTGCAGACAAGCCTGCGTCCTTCATACAAAATACGGCTGGCTGCAGCAATCTCCTAGCAACTGAGGCAATCACAAGGAGGTTTTTGGTGCTGCACCCTTGATTGATTTCACACACTGACATCCAGCAATCTCCAACCACCGCTTGTCAACTGTCGGAAAATACACATTTTTTCCAAAGCAACTGGAGGTTCCTGACTAGGCTCTAAGCCTCTGTGACTAGTACTGTAGGCCTTATATGGCTTATGATTTCCTAAAAATGATGCCCCTGCTGTTGCCAGTGTCTTTCACTTGATTTTAAGAATTTACCATTATAACCTTTCTCTGTAAAACAACATACATACATATAGCAAAATTTGTGCCCTAGATATTACATTTTTACTTCAAAAAACTATTCATTGGCGTACTATGGTAAAAACTAAACAGAGCAGTAATTCTCAACTCTGAGACCATGTAGACAGACAAAGGAGCAAAGTATTCAAAAAGAAAATCAAAACATAAAAGCAGAAATAAATCAAGAAGTAGGCATGGTGGCACAGCAATAGATCCAAAGCTGGGGTAGCTGACCAAATCAATCAATGGTCTCATCTTTTCTCACAGCTCATTCACAACATGACATTTTCCACTGGAGTGCAACAGCGCGAGAATGCAAGCTGTGAGAGAGGAACAGAACCATGCTTTAAGGTTTCAATTAGGAAGTTTAATTAACAACACTGGAAGAGCTCTTTGAAGCTGAGGTTGACTGAGGCTCCCCCTGCTGAGACATGTCATCATCAGTCCTGCAAGGCAGAAGACTTAATTGTTGTGCGTTTGAGTGCTCACAGGGCCACATAGTAGACGGGTGTGTGAATACAGCGTACTGTATACAGTACAAGTGCACTGGGAGGCTGACAGTGTCAAAAACTCAAACTGAATTTAGTCCCTTTGTGAATTCATGTAAAACTTAAGAGAAACAGCGGTGGGTATGTAAATGAACATAAGAGAAATAAAGTACAGTCGAAAAGAGAAGGAAGAACTCTATTTAGTGATCTACAAAATCAATACAGTTCAGCTTTGCTAGTTTCTGTATGACTTTAGGTTCTTTAAATGCAGGACAGAATTGATAAAATATTGGTATATTTATGAATGAACACAGTGAGTCCTCTGCAAATGCCTTTCCTCTTTTTCTGTTTTCCCCACCCCACAATATTTCCTCCAGATTGGCACGGCAAGAATAAATTTAGTCTGTTCCACTCAGAGAAGGACAGCAGCAAAGGGAAGCACCCGACCGTTTTCTTAATTCAATAAGACAAGATATTCAAAACAAAACAAAATCCTTGTCCTCACTCCGTGGCGGTGCCTGGATCACAACAATTTCCCTGCTTCTTTTATATGAGGGATCCTAACCGGGGCAGGAATGTGTGTTTCTGTCGCTCTTGTTTTGTTTTCTTGAGAAGCAGAGGTACATGATGCACCAGCAGAGCATCTGTTTCAAAATTAGAAGCACCTTAAACTGCCAAGAACATCTGTTTATGTATGAGTTACTATAAGTATGTGGTGCATTGACATGGTTGCAGGCACACCTAATTTTCCTGAGCCCTATAAATGTTTTGAAGTGTCTGCAGCCCTGCTCTCATACATTGTCAGAGCTTGTTTCCATTTCCAGTAGTTCATATCTGCTGCAGTGCAGGACAGATATCTCTGGTGCTCATATCCCATAGGGGATATGAACTCCTCTGCTGACTGATTTTTTTTTTTTTTTTTTCTTTTTCTGCAAGAACTTTAGAAAAAGCTAAGTTTACAGAGCTGCAACTCAGCTAAACTGGAACAATTCCTTCACCCCTAACTTTCCTTTCAGTGGAGCAGGCGATAAAGGTGAATATACTTTTAGTGGGGAGAAATGAAGGTGAAGCAGGAAAGAGTTTAATCCTCATCACAACTACTGTTTGTATTCTGCTTGTCTAACTGTCAGCCAGAATACAGATGCTCTGCAACAGGTTTTACACACTGAAAAAGAACCAAAGCTATTTAAATACACATGACTGGCACTGTGAAACAATCCATAACAATATTGCGTATACCTGATTTGCATTATTTGGTGCTGCAAATTTTTATGCATGTAGGACTGTGCAAAAAAACTGGTCATGAAAGCAAAAATATACAGTAAATATTTAATAATAAAAGAGCAGCATACTGATCAAGCCACAGCTATCTTTAATTGTGAAACTAAAATCTAATAAATGTTTTAGGGGGAGTGTCATAGTAGCAGATGGTGAAGATCAAGTATTATGTTATAACCCTGAAACAACGAAGCAGGTTTAGGGTAAATAAATCAGGGGTGTAAAAAGACAGAATTGCCTGTTTTCAATAATTTCTTCAAGTAACCCACTTTGACAGATTCGTGTTGGCTTGTTCTCCCATCAGCGCTTCTGCAGTTAGTGTGACTTTGACATGCAGGTGAGTTTGCCAGCCAGCATTACCTTCATTCAGCAACAGTTATTTTGAAGTCCTGAAAAGGCACGCATGCAGCGAGGTGTATAAACAACACTGATGACTTCTTGCACCTGTCAGCTGGGAGTTTCTCCCACTCTTGCTCCAGCGTGTTCAAGCTCTTAAATGTTTGCAGCATTCATTTCGCCATTGGTGGATTTCAGCTCTGTCTAAAGGTTTTCAGTGTCCTTAACATCAGGACTCACTGCTGACCAGTTCAAAACTAGCACAGCAGGACTGGGCCCCTGAGTGTTTCACTTCAGGTGTTTGGAAGTGGATCCACGGGTGCTGTGGACTGGAGGGTGGACCTCTGTGGATCAGGTTTGTCTCACTGCATCCCGGAGATGCTCAGTCGAATGGGACCTGGGCAATTGGAGGCCAGTTCAAGGCTTTGAGCTCTTTGTCTTCTCTTCTTCTTGTTGATGGCCCCTGCTGGCCAGCAGTGACTGTTCTTGGCCACAAATGGCAATGTGGACAAGAACAGTCCACAAGGTGCCTTTGTACCGTGTATACACTGTGTCATGGTGGACTGTGGGATCTATAGTCCAAGGATACTCCAGATCAATAGGCCCCTGGCATCACCATGTCAACAGTGCAATCAACTTTTGCTCCTGAGGTGAGCGAAGAAATCTAAACTCTGCTGGAGAAAGATGGTTCCCAATAGCTCCCACCCATGAAACCCACAGCTGCCATTTCATCATTTTGAAAGAGTCCTCTGAGCTATTAGATAACTGTTAGACAAATACTTTCAACTTCAAAATGCTAACTTCATGTCAGAGTATAGAGTCACCAGGCAAAATGGACTGGTTAGATTTGAAAGAATCTTATTTTCAATTTAAGTCCTAATTCTATCAAAGCAGTCCTTTTGTGTATTGGATAAAGGCAATCAAATATTGCACTCTCTCATTCTGGGTTTTGCTTGTGCCTCGAGCCATCCTTGGCACCTGTCATGAATGAGGGCTTCTGGACCCTGAACTACCTATATGAGCTATTGATTTGGGAGAATTGGCCCATCCAGCGCTCACACAGGCCTGCTGATAACACATTTACAATCTTTAAGCAAAGAGAAAAATCATCTTACTCCCAGTCAGAAAGTTTCTTTTCAGGGTTGGAGTTGGACTGTATAATTAACAAACCATTGTATGATATCTGCCTTAATTCCTGTTGCGTTTTCACCCAAATCACAATTGCCTTGTGTATACATATGTTTCCCACCCTGCCTTTCAACACTGCACCTTTGGAGAGACAAGGTTTGTTTCAACAGGGCTGCTCACCATGAGTATGTGGGGCAGGGGAGGGCTGGGCAAAAACAAATATGTGAATTTCATTTGGCAGGAGGAGCAAAGGTTGTATATCAGTCCGTTAGAGCTGAGGCATTTTTACAGCCTCCATCCTGGTGTGATTTTTACTTGCGCAGCAGGATGTAGACTGTGACAATACCCGCATATTCATATATGCCCCTTCCCTCTCTCTCTCTCTCTGTATCTCTCTCACAGCCCATTTAAATATGGCGCTATGAGCTGTTATATATCCCTAAAGGTGCCTCATATACTGGGAGTTCTAAACCACAGAATAGATTTCAACTCCTTCTAGAAAGAGAAGGCAGCGCACAGAGAAACGATTTGGCCACTGTGGATCTGTTCACCTCTTTTACTCACACATTTTACTGCCTGAAGAGGTTATCGCTATTGCTGCTGATTTAGGGCCAAGTCATCTTAATCTATCTGGCTGGGTATCACGGGTCGTGATCCCTCCCTACTAATGTGCTGCAGCGACTGAAAGGGGACTGGACGTAATGCATATAACCAATGAGGGATGGAAACTAGATACAACACAGGTCAGCCCCCTACTGCCTAAGGACCCTGTGAAGTGCAGTGTAGATTGAGGAGATGAGACTGTGCAGCATCTTTAATACTCCTTAGGGAGGGTGAGGCCTCTTTTGCAGGTAACACCCTCATTGGCCTTGACAGGAATGTTGGAAGTTAATTTTTCAGCTCTTGCAAGGATGCAGTCTCCATACTGATGTGGTGTACCTTGTGTCCCTCACATAGGGAACACCAGTTATGCAGGTGTGTGTGTGTGTGTGTGTGTGTGTGTGTGTGGTTGTTAGTGGGGGGGGGGGGGGGGGGGGGGGGGGGGGGGTCATATCGATTGAAACTGATATTGATTGTTTTGCAGTTTTGTAACGTATCTGCAGACCAAAGCTGTGTCACAAGATGATGTCTATATGATGTCGTCTACTTTCACAGGCACCAATAATAGTGATCACAGTTTTATGCAAACATATAAATGCAGAGAGAAACTAAACCAGCTGAGATTGTATTTTTTATCCTTCATGGATGAAGCTTAGACAAGACCCACCCTCTTGACATCTAGTTACCACTTAACAGGAAAAATAATAATTCCATTTTTCCCAGTCATAAAATTTATATGCACCAGCAGTTTCCTCTGTTAATCATAATGCTGGTGACTAAATGTTGCTTTTTAAGAAATAGTACTGCTGCTTATTTTAAATTCTATTAATCCCCTTTGAGGGGTGAATGATCTACTGCAACTTTTGAAGCGTAGTGTAGTAACTGCCCTTGGTCATAGAAAGTAAAAAACAGCAGAAAAATGAACAGTTAACACACACACAGGTTTTGCTGTAAATAAAACATCCCGTGGACACCCACACAAACACAGTAGGCTAAAGTCAGGCCTAGAAGAATGTCTTGCAGGCAACAGTGCTAGCCACTGAGTCACCAGGCCACCCACTGTACAAGCTAAATTAAATTAATACTTACGAGTTTGAAGGTTGGTGATGACGGTGCCACTTGTGAGTGGTCCTTTGGTGGAGTAGAGGGCTACGGAGTAGGTGGTGCTTGGCTTGAGGTTGGACAGCTGCAGCTCCTGCTTGTTGCCATCCACCAGGAAAGTGTCAGCCGTTACTAGAACACAAAATCAGAACACAGAAAGCACATTTATGTTTACTACATTTACACCATCCTAAATAGACTGCATTCTATACCTTACATCATTGTATACCCAAAATGGGAAAAAGACTGCGTTAACTGACTAAAGGGCAAAAAGTAATTCAAACTCTTAAGTCAGCGGATTTGGAGAAAATTTCAATCAGGTAAGTTTGGATAAATAACCAACAACGATGCACCACAGCATGCAAAGCCACAGGGAATCATTCCTACCTGTGGCCATAAAATTTTATAACCCCTCCTTATGACACCTGGACTATTTTCACCTTTAATATTTTGTTTATACTGTACATAGTATTGTTTTAACTTCGGAACATTTATTTTAATTTAACATTGCACTTTACATTTGCAATTTACATTTTTACATTATATATCTTATGTAGCTAAATAGTTATGTTTAAAGTAAGTGTCTGTAATACTAATATATACATATAGCTGTGTGCCTCCATAGTCTAGTAGTTTAAACATTTACTCAACAAGTAAAAGGTCACAGGTTCAAGTTCAGCTAGAGCCACAAAAACGCTGTATGTCAAAAATGGTAATTGGAAACTATCAAACATGTGGTGACCTCTTGTGCAAAGGAGCAGCTATAAAAGAGTTTCTATAACAAAACAAGTTCCCCCTGGGATTCATGCACTATTCTGATAACAATCCTGCATTTCAGTCATAAGAGGTCTCTGATGTAAGAAAATTATTGTGAAGCCATGTTATAAGATACTGTGGGCAGGGTAGGAAAGCTAATAATTTACAATAATGTCATGTTCAGAGGCTCACTGGTAGAATTATTGATTGTGGAGTATTAAATTATGGTGGTTATGATGAAAGCTGCATCTGCTTATACATGGCATTTCTGAAACATCTTACAGATGCAGTTCTGGATATTTGAAACCTTTTTCAGTCTCTCCTTTAACTATGTGTACAACATACAGAAACTTCACGAGGGGAACTGACGCATGTTGATTCATCTAAGACACTACAGCAGACACGTAAATATTATTTGTAGTCCAGGCTATAACCATTAATCTCTGATTCCGTGACAGTTTGTATTTTATTTTATGTGGGTGTTTCCATCAATAAAAATCTATTTTGTCATGCAGGACAATACGCAATGAAATATTCAGTTATTGACCCTGGTTTAATACATTAACACTCAAGGGAATTTGTCTACAACTTACACTGCACTTTTCTAAAACCCTGGTTGGGGCTGGTTTCCAAATATGTGTCCAGCATATAGATGCTATCTCTGTATCTGAGATGATCTGGCTCCAATCCAGTCAGTCAGGGTGTAATTTACACACAGACTCCGACAGCTGAGTAATACAAATTTCCCTGGATAACTCCAGGCATGGCACTCTGTGTGGGGTCATGTGCAAATGAGAAAGATGCTTCCCATTACAATTTCCCCAGCCACTTTACAAAAATAACAATATGAGATAACACTGGTTGAATGTTGTATTGACCTATTAGTAAAAAGATATCTGGTTATCCAAAAAAAAATAACACTTCTTGTAAACCTTCTATACCTACACATTTCAGCACTCTAGCTGTGCATGTCAAGTGTCTTTAAGCCATATCTGTACCTACTGCAACTTGGCAGACATCCACTCTGTCCAGGGAGCAAATTATAGACTGGCTCTGAGGGGCCGAGCAATATGGCTATCTTTTACCTGTCTGGATATGGCTGTCAGACACTGAAGACATGGGCTGCGTAAGAAATGCATGCTGTCTAGTGCCTGCATTGTTTGTGCCAAGGCTAAGCAGTTTAACCAAGTATAATAGACTGTTCTGAAAGCAAGACAAATGGATCTATGTTGCCTCAAGGGGCTCATCACACTGATCTCGTTTCTTAATGGGAAAACTGTGATGGTACCTGTCACATCTCTACATACAACCAAAGCTTTGGTACATCAACTTAACAATGAAAAAATAGTATTTATGGTCCTCTTAAATTAATATGAAGCCAGTTTAAGTTGAACACCACAGTAATCTTGTCAAAATGAGAGGATGTTTTCATTATTTAATGCGCAGTAGTCACAATGACAACCTAGAGTTGAAGGCATCTAAGGGCCTTGATGATTATATCCAATTTTTGTCCTTTCACCATCTTTCAAACAGCAAATAAAAGCAAATTAATGAAAACTCACCCTGGTTGTGTGTGAGAGTCACCACATAGTTGTCAACATTGGACACCGGGGGATTCCACCTCAGCAGGGCTCCTTGTGGAGTGATGTTCAGGGCCGTCAACTCAGATGGCATATCCATTGCTATGTTTGCAATGCAATACAAGAAAGAGAATGGAATTTCAACAGAAGATAATAACAGGCTGTTTAATAGTTTGTCCCATCATTTGTGAGATATTATTGGTACGTATGGATCACAGTGTAGAACTACTGGGGTTTACTCATTGCAGAGCAACTCACCATCTTTGCCATAAACTGGCAAAACAATCAAATTTGTTTTAAATGCATGCAAATCTATACAATCATGATTTTCTTTGCAACGACTTCAAGTGTCAGTGACGGGAAACTGAAAAAAAGCAGCAACAATGTGCCAAATCTTGAGCCACCCCTAATTTCTTTATATTTTGTTCCCAATGAGACAAATTTTCTTGTAATTTTTTTTATTTAAAGTGGTCTTGAGAAATAGTTCTCCAGGTTTTCTGAAGGTCTTTCAAAGTTCTTTGAAAGGAAACTGGACAAGTGGAGGACAAAAGAAGAAGTGGCAGGGCTAAAAAACAAAACAAAAAAGATGAACATCTACAGCAGATGAGCAGTATCTGAAAGTCATGCCCTTAAGACCTGAGAGATGCATCTGGCCCTTCAGTTGATCCATCTACTGTTCACTGAAGCCTCATCAGAAATGGTCTCAGTGGAAGGCTGGCTGTCAAGAAGCCTTTCTTAAGGAAGGAAAAAAGGAAGGAAAGGCTGAGGTATGCCAAATTACACAAGACGTGGACTGAAATTCAGTGGCAACAGCTCTTATGTATGTACAGAGGAGGTCAGGAGAGAGGTACAACAGTAAGTGTCTACAGTCATCTGTAAAACATGGTTGAGGCTCTGTCATGGTTTGGGGGGCTGCATTTCAGCCACTGGTGTTGGAGATCTTGTCAAAATTGATGGAAGTATAAATGCAGAGAAGTACCATCAGATTTTTGATCAGATTTGCAACAGCTTCACGTTTTCAGCTTGACAATGATCCCAACACTGCCAATGAAATCATACCTGGATAAAAAAAAAACACTCAGCGGAACACTATCAGTCCTGGATTGGCCTCTCCAGAGCCTGGACCTCAATATTATTGAAGCAGTGTGGGATCATCTTGACAGAGAACAAAACAAAAGGCAGCCAACATCCAAAGAAGAGCTTTGAATGACCTTCAAGAACCCTGGAGAACTCCTGAAGACTGCTTAAAGAAATGTCAAGAAAGCTGCCTCACAGAGCTCAGGTTGTGTGGAAGAATAAAGGTCATAGCAAATATTGACTTTCAAGATTGTACAAACTCTGTTTTTGCCTCACATACTGTATTTCCATTTATGTTTGCACATGTTTTCATAAACTGCTGCACCTACTTCCCATTTTCCTAGAAAAATATAAAGAAGTTAAAGGTGGCTGAAGAGTTTCGCACATTACTGTCCACACCTAAACCTTTGTGTGGAAACTGCGACACTATTTATTGTGTCACATAACAAAGCTCTTCATACAGCTAAATGTATCTGCTAGCTGCCGGCTTTCACAGGATTTCTCATTCAACTCTGAGCGGAAAAAAAAAAAAAAATAGAAAATTAAAAACATGATAAGTTTGGACTCTGTCACTCGCCACTTTTAATGGAAAACAAATCTATCACTGTGCGCAAATTAACGAGTCATATTTTCCTTCATACGCAGAGTTTTAAATTCTGAATGCTGTGGATTGAAATACAATTGCAGACACACCTAAATTATTAATTAGACCAACAACAAAGCAATATATATTCATATGAATTACAATTAGAAAAGCCCAAAGACAGGGATACTTTGCATGCATGCTGATTAATGATGACTCTTTTTGTCACTGTGATGTGAAAGTTTCATATTCTCCCGAGCCGCCTGTTTCACGCCCTCTTCCTAATTTTATTCTCAGACTGCTGGACATGGCAAAATTGAGTTTGAATTTAATTATACCTTTAACCTCAGTGCTTCAACCCCAATTTCTCCTCAGGCATGTTATTTTGGCACGGCAGAGAACACAGAACACTGCGAGTGATCCAAATCTCTGCCCAGATGAGGTAATTAATGTTGCCCTGCCCTCATCAGAATAAAAAAAAAAGAATTGTGCTCTTTCTTATCACCGTGGTAGATGAACAAACCTGATTAAAATCATTACTTTAATTGCAAAAAGGTTTAAGTGAATTTAATGGAGCATTGCCAAGTCAATTAGATTGGCAATGGAGATAAAGTAGAGATGGCCAAAACAGAAAAAAAATAAACAGGTCATCCTCCTTCATCAAGTCCTGCGATAATTTAATCATCATACTGCATCTTCTGATTGCATGGGTAAATTATAGGCTCAGGCCAGCTACGTCACACTTTCACTCAGATCCGCAAGTCAAGCACCAGTAGGAATATATTGGGGGGAATAAAGTAATGCAGGCCATTACATGATTGCATGAATGATTTTTGATCACTACTTTTTATTTATTATGCACAGGATGTGGCACATTATGATGACTTAAATCTGGGAGCTTGTTGGCTCAGTTTCTAAGCAGCCTTGGGAGCTGTGGCTATTTTTTTCAGAGCTTTCTTTGTAGGCATAATATCTGGATAGCAGATAATTCACATCCATGCCAAATATCCTCAGAAGGACCATATTTAGGAGGCTGAATGGGTCAAGCATACTGTAAGCCTTTCATCCAAGAGATAAAGAAAAGCATCATTATTTCTAGACTTTTCCCCAGCATTATTTACTTTTTACCTATTTGTTTTCCTGCCACTGTTTGCTTAGATTTAGGCAACAAAATTACTATAATGATGAAAGTTTCACAATAAACCACTTGTTAGAAAACCTTTCTTCTTCTCCTACTACCATATTTTTCACATCTTAATTACGAAGCTGCGGGAGCAACAAAAACACGGCAATATCAGACAGACCTGCAGCAGTCCAGATGAGGTTTGATGTTCTAAGGGAATTTTATCTGTTTTTTGGTTGCTTGGTTTGCTGTTACATGCACAATAAAAATGCTCTGAACTCATTATTTGTGTGTAATTCACAATGGAGGGCATTTCAGAAACACACCAGCTGTGTTCGTTGGTCATGAGTTTAGTATTGTGACTGTGGCCATTACAGATAAATGTTAATCTCCAGTATATCTCTATGCGCCCTCTCATTGCTGTAGCAAAGCAAAAGAAAGTGGATCATCAATGTGCAAACATGTTCTACACATTAACCTCGGACCTACACTGGCTGTGTCTATGTGTGTTCACGGTGTCATGTTAATACTCATGAGGCACACAAATATTTAGACACATAAACTGCGTGCTTCCTGCATATAATCTGTCGTTTTAGAGCTGCAGGGAGACTTGCTGACTGATGATGCTGGATGTTGAGTGTGCTATAAGTGTAAGTAAAATGCTCACTCATACAGTCATTTCAAATGTGAGACCAATCATTACACCCAATCATTAAGTGAAGATTAATTACTGGTTTTGCGCCATTTAGTGGCTGAACCTAAAGGAGTCTTTAAGATAAAGATCATTATATAAATTCACAGAAAATAATAATTATCATAACATTAACATAGTATTTAGTGCCCTGCTGATAAAGTGAGTTCTCTGTTTTCTGGAGCAGCATGAACTGCACATTATTGCAATCTTTACTCGAGAACTCTTTCTTAGGAATTAAATATTTAACATTAAGTTAGCTACTTAGCGAGTATTAACTATTTCTGTGCATGTTAGTGTTAGTAGAAAATGGCAGACCACTTGATATAAATGAGTATTGCGCCTGAGTCAGTTTTCTATGGAAAACAATTAGGGCTAAAATTCTAAAAAAAAAATTCTCAGAATTTTGGAGAACATTTTTATTTATTTATTTATTTTTCAGTGGCCCTAATTGCTCTTTATAAAAAAAAGTCAGAATTCTGAGAATAAACTTGAAAATCTGAAAAAAAAAAAAAAAAGATTTTTTTCAGTGGCTCATATCCTCTTCTGTAGTTTTCACCTTTAACTGACCGCAGAGTAATTGTTCTTTTGAGACTATAAAATATGTTCGAAATTGTAGAACAGCAAAGACAAGTCCAGTTAACAGGCTTAGCAGATTTCTGACAAAAAGACAAAGCTTTTCCAAACCGAACACCTATTTTCCCTTTCCCTTTATTTTAATTATATTTTTTAAATGCTAATCCTCTGCACAGTATATCTTTTTTTTTTTTTTTTTTGCATATTTATATTTACCGTTTCTTCTGTATGGCTGATATTGTGTCTTTTCGACAGATTTTTTTATTAATGTGTGTCTTTTCTGTGATGGTCATTAAGTGTTAATTGGTATTTTATGGAATATTTTAACAGCACTTCCATTAAAAATGCAAAAGCACTCCCCTCGTCTGTTTTCCTTTAAAACAGCTGGCAGAGAGGACTTTAATGGTCTTTTGACAAACTTCAGTTCTGGAAAGAGTAATACTTTACTGGGGGGGGTCCTGACACTTTGCTAATGAGCACTGTCATTAGCCCTTAAACAGGGCTTCATACAGTCCATTTAGTGTCACCCCCACCAAATTCATCTTAGGTTAGCAGTACCTGCTGCGTTTGCAAAATGAAATATGGCTCCCCGCTTTCTCAGCCTTTCTCACAGTAATTGATTATGGATGTGAAGTTAAGTCGAAATTGCAGCGTTATTCAAGTCATTACATACTTGGCCAGGCAATGTTGGATTACGCTTTCAAATCCCTTGTTTATGTATTGTTGTTGAAAGCAGTGTAAAAGTGTCCCTGGTTGAGCATTCTGTGATGTGAGGAAAATGTTGTTTACCATTTCTAACAAGCTTGACTTTGTAGTTATGTTCTTTTCAGGCTATTACAGCCCCACCGTCTCTGCTCATTGTAAGTACATTGGGATTGTTGGAAGAAGGAGCTGATAATAAAGAACTGGGGCGACAGGAAGCAAGGCAGAGAGGAGAAAGAGAAAGGGTCTCTTTTTTTCCTACTGGATTCTTGAACCTCGCAGCTCCAGGTGAATCAGGGCTCATTGGTATGCAAACACACCTTCTACTCTCCTGTTCTCACTCTAATTCTGTGCTCTCCTCAGCTTTCACTTCTTCCTCTCTCGCACATGCATTGAACATTATGAATACAGCACTGGGAGAGCATGTTAATCTCAGGTTAGTGGAATTCTTTCCCAGAGACGCATTGTATCTCATATTCACACGCGTGTAACAGCGAGGTTTTACGTTTTCCTAACTTATGATTCAGTGCTAATTTTGAAAGCATGAAAACGTGAGACCTTTCATTTCAATAAATTCTGAAGAAACAAAAGAGGGAAGTAGAAAATAGGGGGTGTAAAGATGGAGGAAGGAAGAGAGGAGGAAATTGAGGTATAATGGGGGAGACAGAGAGAGACATCACAGTACTAAAAGATTGAAGCAAGTCAAAGGATAAAGAGATAGAAGGCAGGAGAGCTGCCAGAGAGATAGAAGACAGTGAGATGGAGCTGGGAGCAGGTTACCAATTACTGGGTCATGGAGTGGACACTTTCATCTGTTGCAGCAGAGAATGCACCTTCTACAACATCAGCTGTACCCTTGGATTGTGTGCATGTTAGTCTGCTGCTCGTTTTTAACACGAACTGCGTCTCCCAGTGAGCGGCTGTCATAGTTGTGGACAGAACAACTGACCCGAAAGTCCAGCAGGGGAAAAAACTCCTCATTTATTTTACATGGCAAACGTTTGTCCTTCTGCTGCCCTCTCGCAGCGAGATTTATTTTACTGGCGAAATGTCAAGAATGTGATTTTATGACAGCAGAGCAGAACATTACAAAAGACAAACAAAATGCAATTAAATCTGTGAGGTGATTTCCAGAAAATTAAGTGAAAACTATGATAATGATTAATTAAGTTTTAATTAATATTTTTATGTTTATTCATTTTATGTTTATTTTTAAAAAGCAATGTGCAGATAAACTTTGTAAACATGATCATTAGCTGCAGCTTTAATCCAGCCTGTTTCAGTCCATCACTGCACAGTAGAAACACAAAGAAAAAAAGCTTTATTTTAGTGCAAACAGAATTACCAACCTTTGCTTTGTTTTAATACTTCTTAACTGTGGTTCCTACTTGTATGCTTTACCCAACATATTGCTCATAGAAGACGGAATAAAGATTGTATCAGAGTATCTGTTTGGTGACACTACCGCTAGTTGGTGTAGCCCTGTAGGAAATGGACATAAATAAGTTGATTGAATGTGGTTAAATGCATTTATGTGAATGTTAAAATTTCAAATGTTAAGGTGTTAAGATAATTAATTTGCCATAAATATTCTATTTTATTTGTTTATTTCATTTGTTGTGAAGGAAAGCCAATCTAGTGTTTCATTTTAGTCACCTGTTTCTGTACTGGCTGCTGATTGGAGGTGGTGTGAGTGTGCGCGAGGGAGAAGGAAAAAGAGAGACCCGAGAAGAGAGGTGCGCTAGACTTTGACTGAAAAAGTGAAAGTTTTATGGAGAGTTAAACTGGTACTCCGTGTTTCGGACATCGGCCAGGTGGACGGAAGGAGGACAGTTTAATTTGGCGCAGCCTACGCCTCTAAGTGTTTGGACTTGAAAGTCGTGGTTTGCTCGCTGGATAATCGAGCGGAAATTAGCCGCGCTGATCGTCTGAAAGCTGCGGTTGGCTAGCCCGGCTAATCGCTACAGGACTCGGCTGACTCTTACCGCACACAGACAAAAGAGGATCCCAGATAGCGCTCTGAGCTACCTATAGTTCAGAGTTCCTCTGGCTACGCGGGAAACGGCGACCAAACGGGTATTCCCTGTGCTTCTTGCCTGTGTGGGACAACGTGGCCTGAACGTTTGCACCGCCATATTGGAAAAAGGTACTGTTGGCTTATTATTTTATTTTGGCTCTAATTGAGTGAAAGGATCGCAAAGTTTCTGGTCTCACCGTACCCGAGCTCCGAATCAGGCCTGCAACGGGTTTGTTTTGTTTAATAACATTATTTGGGACTGTTGGGTGTGGGGATACATGTATATTTGAACCGTTAATTGACCTGAAAGAACTGAAATATTGATTTAAGTGTGGTTTTGGTGGTTTTCTAATTAAAGTGTGGTATTGTTAATTCCAATTGTAGAGTGTGTGATGTTATAGTGGTTAAGTAATTAATGTCGTTGAATACGAACTCAGGGCCCATTCATACCGATCAGTAGTATGTGGGTTACATTGGAGAAACAATGGTTTTAAAGGTTAGTTCCTTTTTACAGCTGCTCATAAACATGAAGCAATAATTTTGAATAAAATGCAGTTGAAAGATATCAAACATTTATTTATTCAAATAATTAATCATTAAGGAAAATATGTATAAACTGCATAAACTGAATGCATCAATTTGTACCAATCAAGTAAATTTCATTTGACCAGAATGTAATTTTTTACACTGTACTTACACAACAAAATTACATGGAAAATTGACATATAATCAAATTACTTAAAGTCAGTATTTTGGGCATAAATGTGTTTTCAGTGTTGAGCAATTTAGGTTGGGTCACTCTGAGGAGGGCTTCCTCACTTACCAGTCACTCATAGTGTTTCCTTGTAATGACTCAGTGTCTGTCTGGAGACACAAAGGACCTACAGAACACCATTTTTTTTTACGTGTCTGAGAAATCCCTTACAGCTTTGAGGGTGGCTGTGGCTCATGAGGTAGAGCAGGTCATCTAAAGGTTGGCGGTTCAGTCCCTGGCTGCTCCAGTCTGCATGCCAAAGTGGGCAAGATACTGAACCCGGATTTGCTCCTGATGTATTCATCGGATTGTGTGTATGAATGTTAGATAGAAAAAAAGCTTGTGTGAATGAGACATGCTGTATCTGTATACTTAGCTTATGTGCCTTCTTTCCCTTTTAAGAACTGCAACATCCACGCAGTTCAATACGTTTTATATAAAGAATGCTTAATCCACATGAATACTTCCACACGTGTCCACCCGCACTGCTGCACTCTGCTCTCCTTGGCCGAGTTTTCTGTTCTAAATGTTTCTGTGTAAGACATCAGAGTCTCCTCAACGTTCTTCCTGCATGAGTAAACCCGGTCTCGAAGGGTTTCCACAACAACATGGACTTAATGATTCTGTTGTTAGCTCCTACCTGTGAAGACGGAAGTGCTGACAACATTGCTCTCCTGACTCCCTCTGACAGCTTTGAGACTGATCTCATATTCTGTGGCAGGAAACAGACTGGACAGGGTGTAGTTTGTAACATCGCTGTCAATCACCACGCTGTCTACTCGACCTGCAGGGGACACCAGAGAGAGGCCAGCACCTGAACACCACAACTGTCACTCTGATCTGCTTCTTCATGTACAGGATGCACCGCGTAGCCAACTGGTGTTCTTCATTTTTGGATCACAGAGAAAATACTTAATAAATATGGAATTTTAATTAAAAATTCAATTACCTTTCACTGATAAAATGCTATAATTAATTAGGTGTGTGGCACGGCGCTCTGCTACAAAATGTATCTTACATCAGAGGGAGCCTCCTACAGCAAATGCCATGCTCATTTAGCTGTAACAAGGAAGAGCAGTGTGCTCTGTGTATGCTAATATAATAAATACCATGTTATTCAAATGAACTTAAGAATAACATCACAGTTTGTAGTCTTCTGCATGCTACCTCTGGCCGACTGGTAGGACAGCTTATAATATTCAAATGGAGCCAGCGGTTTGATCCAAGAGATGGTCACAGCGTCCTCAGTTACATCTGAAACCGTCATGTCTTTTGGTGGGTCGATGCCTAGAAGGGTGATGAGAAAGAAAACACTTTCATGTGGTTAAAACGGTCCACGGCACAAAACAAAAGAAAAAGCCCCAGAATATAATAAGAGCACATTATATGCAAGATTACAAAGTTAATTCAGTAATTTGCATAAAAATCTGAAAGAAAGAGGGCCCTTGAAGGCACAAGTAGTTCAGTAACCCTTGTTTTGTCCACATTTTTATCTCCTCTTCATTTCATTTACATTTAAACAGACCTGTCCTTGGGTGTGCGAGAGCGCGTGCATTTTTAATGCACATTTTTATTACAAACGAAACACCATCAAGAGATTATCGAGGAGAAGCTGCGAGACAGCCAGCTAAAGCAACACAACGGACAGCATTAGTATTGAGGCTGAGCACGGTTTACACAGAGGAGACACCCCCTCACCCCCACCCCCCACCCCCCTGCAGAAATTGTGTTTTATATGTCTCCTCAGACTATTGAGCTGCCACAGGAAAGGTTACGGTGAAAACAATTTGAGCAAACAATTAAAGCCCTGACAGGTCCTAGAGAAATAAATAGAAGGATATTTAGACAGTAAGGGGAAAAAATAAGAATGTACGAGAAGGGAACAGAAAACAGAGACCAAGATTAAGAGATCACTTCCATCTCCTGTTGTGGGTGATGGGTAAGAGTACTTGTAGGCTGACAGCTAAACTCTCTCTGCCCTGATTTGGGAAGAATTCTGGCTACTATTCACACACAGAGAGGAGGAAATTTTGAATTCTTGGATTTTTGCTTCAATGAGATACAGCTGCATTCATTTAAGCAGCAATTTTTCATTGGCGCATATCTCACTAATTAAGTTTGCGTTGGCAAATGCGGTACCTAAGAATAATGGCTGTAAAATGTATTTTCTTATGAAGGTTCCTGGGTGATATGCTACTATTCACCGCTACACCCTCCATGAAGATTACAACAACATTTGCATTGTGTCAGCAAAAGCGGAGCTACATCAAAGCGCCGTTTAAACTGACCATAGTAAAAAAGGGAAACTATCAAAGCCTGGTGGACCAAATAGAGCGTAAAGCAAAACTGTGGTTAAATCTTAACGCAGCACATTCCAAGCGCAGCAAAGGATTCAAATGTTAAAGCTAAAAGCATACCTAATTATACGGAGAACAGCAGAGTGCAGCCTCTCGTCAGTGCTCACATTCAAACATGTGAGATCAAAGCAGGGCACTAAAATTATCACAGTGTAAAGACAGGTGCAAGAAATAGTGTACATCTGTCTCAAAATCCCCATCCAATTTCACCCCTGAAAATCTGCTTCTTGTGTGTGGGTGAACGTAGAAAGGGAGGGGGGGGCTCTAAGCTGCCAAGGTGCTATTTGAAACCAGCACGTGCAGGTGTTTCTGCCACTGATGCTACGTTAACATCTCTATTGTTTACTGCTGGCTTTCCTATTTTCTCCATTTGTCTTCAGCCCTCCATTATTTCTTTGTTTCATCATTTTCCTTTTGTCCCCCTTTCTACAAAGAAAGAGAGCGGTTCTCTTTCTTCCAGCCCATTGTCGATCTCTCCGGCAGGTTATAATACTGACCCCTCTTCTCATTTATCTCTCTTCTCTGAGATGTAAATAGCACACTTGCACTCAAAAGGGAGAGGAAGAGCTTCTTTTCATAATCTGCCAATTAAACTGGAATTGAGAGAGTGTGCTGAAAAATTACACAGAGATGTTGTGTGAATTAGGGAGGGGTGGTGGCGGGACAATGAAGGTAAAATAGATTAATAATAAATGGAGAGAAGTGATAGGGAGATTGTTATTTAGAAGTCAAAAAAAAAGAGACAAATGGGTGAACAGACTCTTTCTCCTACTGTATGTGTTTCACATCATTAGACTGTCACTTGTCAGCTTTTTCCCAACATTACATCAAGTTTATCTTTAACTCTGGAGAGCTACTCGAGCTTGTGGCAAACCTCAGCCATCAGATAGCACAGAGGAACAAAACCTTTACTTTTGGTACTGTGTCTCCACATCTGACCAAAAAAAGCAGAAAAATGAAAACGAAAAGCCTCTGAGGCAGCTTCTAATTACAAAAGTCATTCTGCGGTGGTTCTGCACAAATGAAAGCCTAAAAAATTTCTGCAAATACATATTTAATTTAAAATCACTTTGTATTTCCATTTCTTAAACTAATTTTCTTTCTCTTTCCTTTTCCATATTACCCTACACATGTTAATTCACCACTTTCCTCCCGAAAATCCTTTTTTTCCTGTTCTGCACCTCCTTTTTTTTTTTTTTAGTTTGCTCCCCATTCGTAAAGGTGATCAAGGAGATCAGAACATGATTTCTTTTTGAATTGCTTAATAAATCAATACCACAATATATGATTAATCATTTTTATTTCACAGGCACAAATACCAAGCATTGCCTCTTTAGAGTTTCCCTGTTGTGAGATTTTGCTGCATTGTCTCAAGTGGCAATGAACTCGATATAGTCTGGATCTTTGGGGTTTTGTAGTGTTGGTCAGACAGAACCAGTTTAAGATGCAAGCTTGAGCTTCGAGAAGGCATTTTATTGTCCATATGATTTTTAGTTATTGCTCTAAACATGATCTCATGCAATTCCAATAAAGTTGGAATGTTGTTTAAAATGTAAACAACAGAATGTAATGATGTGCAAATCTTATAAAGTCATATTTTATTCACAACAGTACATAGACAACATATTAAATGTTTAATCTGAGAAAATGCATCACTGTAAGAAAAAATAATATACTTCTGAACTGAACACGTCCCAAAAAATTACAATTTAGACAGCGTTCCGACTTTTTTGGAATTGTGCATGCAGAAAAATGTGTGCACACTTGCCACACATAGGAAAAGGATAGTATGACCCTGAGGGTGCATATCTACTTAGATGGGACCCCAAACAAATCCACAAACCATTATTTTGCTGCTGATGTTTCTCTGTTTTCATCACTTATTAACCACTTTTTCCATCATTTGAGCAGCTCACCTGTAGTGAGTGATGCTGTAATGGGCTCAGAAGTAACGTCCCCCTGTATTGTGATTAGACTGACGGTGTACTGAGTGGATGGCAGCAGCCCTTGGATCAGTGACCTCGTCTTGGAGCCATCCAGTGTCACCTTAGAGGTGTCGGTCCCATCGGCAGAGCTGTAGCTCAGAATGAAGAGGTCAGCGGGCGGTGCTGGGGCGCTCCACGCCACTGACACAGAGTCTGAAGTCACCTCTGATAAGTAGAGGTGAGTTACAGGTCTGATTCCTGGAGGAATGAGGGGGTTTAAAGGTCACCGGAGAGCTTTCAAGGACAAGCAGAAATCCTGCTATGAGCAGGAAATGTTAATGAGAAAAAAAAAAAAACAGTTGCCGTCATTATGGAGATGACAGACAAGCTGTTAAATGATGGATGGAAGCCGTCCTGGATGATGTAACAGATCGTTTATAATGCAGTTGAGAAAATTAGCCTTGGGTGTAATCTTGATGGGGAAGGTGAGAGTCAAAGAAAACCACAATCATGTGGAAGTAATGAATTAATTGGTCATAAAAAGGGCAACTAATGAGATTATCCACCGTTAGGATGAAGATGTGATGGGACTGTTCATTATAAGAAAATGGAAAAAAGGATGATAGGAGCAGATGCTGTTGTCAAAATGTACGACCTGGACGGGAGATGATGTAATGAATATGAAGTAGTGTACCAGCTGACACAGCAACAAATACAAGAGGACTTGAATTTAATTAGCCATGTGTGGATGTATAAATAGCAGGGGAAATGCGGCAACACTGACTTCTCCTTTCCTGAACTACCAAGATTACAGGTATCCTGTGGAGTTTCCTTTGCAATCAATCATCCTATGAAACCTGCATTGTTTACACTGGCCTGCATCTGTATTCTTCTTTGTGAACCGCTACCTTTTATTATTCTTCACAAGTTGTCAGTATGCATTACTGCCCTGTGCAGTCAGCAGAATTTTCTATCACACAGACCTCCCGATAATGGTGCGCGTGTGTGTTTGTGATCTCAGAAATGGTGGAAAGATGGCATATGAACAAAGTCCAAACCTGTCTCCACAACATCTTTAAAAAGTAAAGCTTGCAGTTATGCACTGATTAAGAATTAAAAAATGCAAAGAGGGTCGAGCCGTGTGAGCCGAATTCCAAGCTGGCGTTAGTGGTCATGACGAAGGTGCCGTCTTTGATCAAGATGACAGTGATAAGCCAGTTAAAGGTTTAAAAGCATAAAGCAGCAATGACCACACAGAGGGAATGTGGGTGATGTGAGATGACAGTGTGAGTCACCTTTGTAGCTATTAATGGAACTTTTTATAGCACAGACGTAGACATGTGAGAGACAAAAATGTTTCCTTAAAGAGAAACTCATGTCATGGCTTGTGAAAAAAAAAAATCGAGAGTTAATAAAAAAGAAAAAAAAGTTAATATCCTCTCTAGCTGAGGTGTGGAGGATCTTGCAAAAAAGGACTCTACAGACTGTGAATACAGAGTTTGATAGGACATTTGCTAGAAGAATGTAAATATGCTATTAAATTAAAAAATATGGTATTTGACATCTTTGGAGGTTGGCCTATAATTAGGACCATTTGACAATGTCACAAACTAAAGCGCTTCATAATCTTTTATAATTAAAGAAATTATATTTCACAGAGATGGATGCTGCTACTACGACGTCACCCAGTGGTTTGTGAAGTCCTGTTTTGAAGCCTTAAGATGGGCGTGTTTGTCGCCGCCTTCTCAGCTGCAAAAAACCAATGTGACGAGGAAAGACTGTGAAACCGCACGCTCATTGGCTAATGACTTGTGACTGAAACGTTAGCTGTTTGACACCACTGTTTGACCAAGATTTTCAAAACAGACTAAATTTTTTACTCAATAAAAAGCAAGTGACTGAGACCATAAACTCAGCAGGAAGGTGTTTACAGACGTGAAGCTAGAAAACGGTTTTTATTATAGACTTCAGCAGGTGTTTTAGCCACTTCAACTATCGCCATCTGGTGGCCTTCAGATGTAATGCAGGTTTAAAGTGCTTCCACGTTGGTTTCATCTTTTTCGACCCAGAAGCTACGCCCATGTCTTACACTGTCTATGGTTACGCTTACTTAAAACCCTTGCAGAAGAATAAATAAATATGAATGTTGGAAACATGAACGTAAATGAAATGATTACCTGCTGTAAATGACCACACAGTAAAAGCTGCAATCATATAAAAGTGTATAAATACTGATGTCAATAGAATTAACGGGAGTTTATTCGGTGAAAGGTAGTCCCAGAGTTACTCTGAGATATATATTTGATCAATTCACAGCTTTCTTTTTCATTATCACCTGAGTTCACCTGAGTGAAGGCAGACAGATGTCTCCAATAAGCGAACAGCGGATGAGAAGATGACAGGTAATTTATGGTTTGTCCTCTGATTCTCTTCATCTGTCATCCTATCATTCCTTCATGTCTCTTCAGACAGTTAAAGTGGTGTTACCAAAGAAGTAAGAGATAACAAAAGATTAGGAATACGATGATGTGATTATGACGCCGTGATGGTGACAACTGCCGTGATGGCTGCTCCGATAAAGAAAAGAGATGATGATAATGACACTGGTGAAGAAAAGAACGACAGCAGGTGAGTGCGTGTCAATCATTTCTGAAACCAGCCTTTGTGCAACTGAAACTCACGTCAAGACTTTGGAAAAATAACAAAGAACCAGCAGAGCGGAGAAGACTGACAGGCCAGCCGACATATAGCTGGATGGATGGATGTGAGTTTAGGGAAAAAGAACTGTGCTGTGATTGAAAAGAAAGAAGCAACATGATGCTGAAAAACAGGACGAGCAGTGCGAGCGTGACAGCAAAACTGCGAGAACGAGGTACGAACGGGAGGGAGAAGAAACAGAAAAACAAATACATTCAGATGCAAAAGAGAGGCGCAATTAGGATCGCTTGTAACAAGCTCATTAGCGGGCTGGAATAATTTGCCTCTGCTAATTGCTCCTTCGAAGTCTTTCACGGTCCTCCGTTTTCTTTAAGCGCGACTCACCTCACCTGATGTCACACTTCAGTTCATTATATCCGTCATTCAATTTCATTACCCCACTATGCCGTCTTTAGAAGTGTTCTCCATCTTTCTGTAGTAATGGGAGGATCTTTTATGACTTTATCTAGCTGGAGACGCTCAGGAATGAATTTATTTGAGCTCTTTATGAAATTTGAATGGATTAAACTGATGTTGTTTAGGAAAGTTTATATCAAGCTGTTGCAATGAAAAAGACAAAGGGAGATTGTTTGTCAAGGAAATGATCTCATCATTAGTACGTTATCTGTGTGTATAGTTCTGCTGCTCTTCATTTAAAACTTTATAATAAGTCTTTAGAGTACTCTCTCCACCTGTGAAGGCGTCTATGGTAGCTGCAGTGCTCTGCTGTCTTCCTCGTCTTGCTGCTACAGTGATGGTGTACTCAGTCCCAGGCTCCAGGTCTGTCAAAGTGGTGGTGGTCATATCTTTAGGCACTGTCAGCTAGAGACAAGTTAAACAAGGTCTATATTAGATATATACATCTGCACGGTTTACAGTACATGTGCCACAGTTATCGTTTCAGTGTTCCTTACCTCATTAGTGACGCCAGAGGCTGATGTGTAGGTGACCTTGTAGTGGTCAATGGGGCCCTGGACTACGCCCCACACCAGAGTGATGGTGTTGTCTGTAGAAGCCGTCACAGTTAGATCCATAGGTACATCCAGAGCTAAAACAGGGAAAGCAACATTACACTCAAAGCACAGGTGCTGTGAAAGATTTTTCTTTTTTTTTTTTTTTTTTTTGCAAAAATACAGGACGCCAACCCAGATTCGTGCAACAGTCTCACCCTGAAAGACGCATCCGAGTGGGTGTACATCGAAAAATGAAATGACATTTCAGGGCCCTTCCTCTTAATCCTCCTTCAAACCCAGAGGTATTTATATTAATGTTTACTTGTTCCCAGTCTTCTCCTCAACCGTCTGTGCAGCTTCTTAGAATTTTACCACCTACTGTCATTTGGAAGAGTATTTATATATTGTGTGACCTATGTGCTTGTGTGCGTTTGCATAAAACAAAATAAGAGTTTGTGGAAATATTCACAATTCATTTGTTTTGGTACATTTTTTTTCTACATTTGAGTATTTTGCATGTCTGTAATCTTAGCTTGATCTATGAAATTGCGTTGGCCATTTTACACTGTTTTCTAATAAATTAAATGTTATTACAGAGATTTAAAAAAAAAACAGAAAGAAGAAGAAAAGGCAAAATATAAAGTTGCTTCCATCATTTCAAGAAAAACATAATTACTGCTAGTGGTCATTACATATTCCATTCATATTTAGCTCCTGTTTTACTTTTATCTACTTTGCAAAGTTACCTAAGACCATCTTTGGTGCTGTTCTGACATTAAAGGACAGGCCATCGCCTGTATTTCATGCATTTTTAAGTTTGTCGTTTTCTTCCCCTGCAGGAGTAACCCAGTTTGCCCAGCGGCTCATCAATGTTAAATCCTCAGCTAATCATCTGCTGCCCTGTTTGCCTGAACCTTTGTTGTTTTACAGCTTTTCAGGAGGTAAAAAAAAAACAGACCAGCGTTAAATGAAACGATTCTTCTAGCAGCTCAGACCGAAGGTAACTCGAGTGCTGCCGTGAAGCTGCTGTCACAAACGGCTTTCTTAAAACTCTTTACAATAAATGCGACAGATGTGATGCATTTTCAAAGTTCAGAAAGAGTGCACGGAAAAGAGGTGCACAATGAGCTTGTTTGTAAGACAAATGGAAGCATAATTTTTGTAAAGTGCAGAATACCTTTATCCATTAAAATAACTGCGCCTGGATGAAAGATGTGCTCGACAGTGAATGTGAGGGGAAAGATTAGCGAGGCACCTCAACGCACTCATATTTCAAACAAAGGGTTAAATAAGGTCTGGTTTTCTTTCTGACAAATAACTCAAAACACAATAAATATTCAAATGCGGGATCAAGTACTGAGGTAACGAGAGGGCCATTAGCAAAACGGTATGCATTATAACAGTTTTAAAATGTTGTAATGTGAACTTGGACCCAAGCCGACAATACCGCACACCTCTCGAGAAGAGCACAAGTCACGTCAAAATATATTTTGCTTAATTTTCTAAAATGGCTTTTTCATACTGTAGCTGGGATGGGAGCGCTGACCCACAGCTTGAACTGAGAATTACATGTATAATAACAAACGAGCCTGTTGTGATGCTGAGATTTCCTGCTGTGATTCACTTTCTGTGCCTTACACGCGTGAGTGAATCACTGGCTTTTTACGACGGAGCACAAAGAATAATTCACTCACTCGTCCTGGCGTTCATTGTGGCTGGTGTGCTCTGGTTGTTGCCTTTCATGGCAGAAATGCCGATGCCGTACTCTGTGCCTGGAAGCAGGTCTGAGATACAAAGAGAGACAGAGAACCAGTAACTAATTTAACACATAATGTAGCAGGAACAAAAATAATAATCACACAGACTGCTTCACATCCTTGTCTTCATGCAACGCGCATGTCAATTAGATGGAATTTTTCATAACAGCCCAATTAGCTCAACACCGGTGATGAGGTCTAGGCAAATTTACATGTACCATCAGTGTGATTTCTGAAGAAATCTTTTTTTTTTTTTACCAACTGCATAATTGATCAGTTTCAAATGATTTCAGTACATCCGCAGCGAGGATCTCCAGCTACAGAAGATGAAGAGACAAGGATTGAAAATAAAGAGAAGGACGACAGAGATTATTAGCAGAGGGGAGTGAGAGAAGAGAGAAAATGAGAGTGACAGAGAATGGATGAAAGTGAGAGCGAGAGAGAGCATCGATGGCAATGAGCGAACAGAATAACACGGGGACCTTTTGCTTCTATTCTTATGCAGGCCGTGCCCTTTCCAGCACTGTGGCCTTTCAGAAAAAAAACATCCCAGCTGACCCCTTCTTTCTGACAGCCTTTCAATACGCCCGCAGGACAACAAGCGTTTCTACAGATACAATCAGTAGGCTGACAGCCAAGAGTTAGCTCCGGAGATAATCTTGCCATGTAAAACACAGGCACTTCCAGCTTCTTCAGTATATATTAGATGCACTGTGATGATATTGAAGGCATCAGGGGAAAAAAAATGAACTCTACAGATGTTGACGATAAATAATTCAAGAAAAAAAGCGACTACACTTTAAATGAAAGAAGAAAAACAGATTACTCCCCACTTACCTGTGAGAGTAGTCTTAGTGGTGGCTCCCTCATTGCGCGGTACGATGACTTTGTCATACTGATCTCCCGCTAATGTGCTATAAACCACCTGGTAACCTTCCACCTGCATTTGAACACAAAATATTTACGACATTAAAGTGACAGTAACGTTTGAAAAAAAATATATACTCCCACTATGCAAGACTTACACAAACAGTCAAAACTCCTTTTTTTTTTTTGTTTGGTTTATTTTGTCTCGGCACAGTGTGATGTTTGGCTCTTTGTCAACACTGCAGTGCAGAATCAGAAGGATGAATAAATTTGCCAGCATCGAGACAGACTGTCTTTATAAGTCTGAGTGCGTGGTTAGCGAGCCCCGGAAATATCATTGTGACAGCTGAGTAAAACGCAATTTATCACATTTTCATTCATAGTAAAAGATTCAGTGACCATTGAAGCATTGGCTCCAATGCTGTAACTGGCATTTTTCAAGCCGGCGAGAGGCAGACCTGTCTGTGTGTGATGATAAAGTTCCCAAGAAAAAAAAAATAGGAGGAATAAAAAAGCTGCTTTATTGCAGCTATTTAGGAGGAGTCATAATGTCAGAGGATTAAGAGGAAATGAGTTGTTTTTACAAAAAGGGCAAGGTAAACATGCAGCAGGATCACTGATATAAGACAGACCTATGGCTGTGCTGAGAGCCTGCAGGAGCGTTAATGCACTTCAGGACAGTCCACTACACTTATTTAATGCAGAGAAATAAAATAGCAACTTCCACAGTATCATACACATTCAGATGGGTGACAAATTAAAGGAAAACCATCATGCAGCCTCTTAGTAAGGTGCTGGGCCACCACAAGTCACTACTTTAAGCACCTTGGCATTGATCATCTAACCTCTACTGGTGCACCATTCTTCCAAAAGATATTCCCTCATTTGGTGTTTGGTTCTGATGATGGTGGCTGGAGATACATTATTAGAGTGAAGGCCTTACTGTATGATTCACATCATTTTCATACTCATTAAGCCCTTGCGCCCAGTTGATGAGGACATCGTCACCCAGGAAGAGATCGTCTGCATCTTGATCTAAATGTTTCATCAGAGGATAAAGGTGATCACTCAGAAGAATTTGAACCTACCCCAGCACAATGTGCCCCACAGCCACCGGATCCCCTCAGTGTCGACGCGTCAGATTTTTTTTCTTTTAATTTGTCCCCCATCTGTATTTTCAGTCATCAGCAAGTGTGCACCATGTCTATGCCGTAAGCTGTCATTGTGAAATCTATTTAGGTCACACAGTCCACCTAAGGAATGTTGCAAGGATACGATCAATACTGAATTTCAGTGACACTCTGACAATCATTCATGCCGTTATTTCCTCTTGGTTAGACTATTTTAATAGGTACCAATCAGAAAGCATTAAAAAGACTTCAGATAATAAGCAGCAAGACTTTTTACAAGAACCAAGAAAACTGCACATATTACACGAGTCATAATGACTCGTGTAATATGTTCTGGCTGCCCATTACTGGCTGCCCATTACTCTTAGAATTGATTTTAAGACTTTACTTCCTGTACCAACCAGTGCACAGCTTCAGATCCTCAGGCAGAAATCTGACAACTGTTCCCAACTCACGGTTAAAGACAAAAAGGTGAACAAGTGTTTGCTGTTAGAGCTCCTCGACTGTGGACTGACCTGCCTGAGGAAATCCTGTTCCCTCATCAGTGTCTTCTTTTAAATCACTGCTAAAGACTCATATATATATATATATATATATATATATATATATATATATATATATATATATATATATATATATATATATATATATATATATATATATATATATATATAAAGACTTTCTTAAAATAACTTTTACATTTTATGACATTCTGAGATTAATTCCATCTTATTCTTTTAACTTCTAGATTTTTCTGTTAATTTTAAGCTATTCAGTACAGTGGAATCACATTCTTATTCTTATTTTGACATCACACTTGAGTCTTGCATAGTCTTAATTGATATGTAAATAATTTTTTTATAATTTCCTCATAGCTTGGCTTTTTATTCTGTGTTTCTGGGAAGCACTTTGTAACATTGGTGCAATACCCTTTATTATTATTAGGTAGCACAGATTGTTTGGTGATTTTATGTATTACACTGCATACTATTCTATATATTTGCTATGTGTTACATATTAAATCAAAAGATGCTTAAAAATTGCATGGAAGCCACAACAAGAAACAGCAGTTTCTTTGTCTCTAAGCTGTTGCAGAGTATAAAGTTAAATTAGAGCCTGAACGATATAGCATTTTTAAGACCAACACCAATATTTTGTGATTTACTGTAAAAATCCAATATATCAGCATATATTTTTTTTCTTTCATACCCACAAAACATAAGCAGATTTTCTTAACATTTGTTATGCGTAGTTATAACAAATGTTATATGCGTAGTTATTACTAAGACAACATGAAAATGCAGCTTAAAAATAATTTTGTTTTATTGGCACAACACATTGTGGCTTACTTGTTTATGCTCTGCATGTCTCTGGATCAGCTGGTTCTTGTGTTTGCCGTATTTGAGACACATATTGCCAACAGTGAAGTTGCAGAGTGCCCTACACATGAAACTAATAATGTGGTTATAGCGTGTTTCTCCCATCTCATCTTCACTTTTTACATTTTTATTTATCGGCCGTTATACGTGCGGATACCGATATAATGGCAAATAGCGGCTGAGCTCTAGTATCCTATAAACCTGTAATAACAACACAAAATTACTTTACATCATTGAGAGTTTCACGGTACCTGCAAACCTTTTGGTCATTGTTGCAGTCATGAGGACCAGATCAAGCTGCTTATGCTTAACTACCTCAGAATACATACAGAATACAAAAAAATGTCAAAAGACGTATTACCTCAGCTTCGCTGTTATCCCATTCGAGCTCGAGTGTGGTGGAGGTCTTGGACACGAGCCGCAAGTTCTTGGGGGCATCGATCTCTGAGAAAAACGATAAAGCTGACAATGTTGGGGACACTGAGACCCATTCTCAGGGAATGCGAACAAGCAAACAAACAGGTCACGTTAAACTGTCAGCATGTCATGTTTAGTCTTCATGTTCATCAAAGATCATCAGTTGCTATAATCCTTTTATTTTTTATTAGCTTTATCCTGTTCCATTTTCTGCAGGTTTTACTTCAAGTAACTACCACAATATATTTAATCTATAAATATACAACCAGCATAGAAAACAAATCAGCATAATGTTTCCATAAATAAGTACTTTCTTCAGCACAAACTTCAGGAGAGAAAACATTCCCCTGAACAGATGTTTGCTGCAGTCTCCAATACAGATAAACAGTGTGGCGTATATTAGGCCATATGTCATTACTGTTCTACTCTCAGAGGCAGACGCAGCATCACACACACCAGTATCACCACATCTGCTTGCTGTCAGACCTCACCGGTAGTAAATTCAGTGGAAATGGATCCGCTCTCGTTTCCTTTCCTCACGCCGCTCACTGTCACCTCGTAACGTGAGCCAGGGCGCAAAACCTGTGGAAAAAAAACAACAGAGGCAGTTTGGTCTGTGTAATCTCTTTGCATTATTTTTCTCTTCTGTATTTGTTTTGTTTTTGTTTTATCTCCAGACACAGAAGGCAGACAGACTGTGAGATTAGATCGTTTAACAAGCATGACAAGTACACACACACACGTATGTACACGCGCGCATGCACACACACACACTAGTAATAAGATACTTTTGAACTATAATGACTTTAGCCAAGTCTCATCTCAAAGCACACACACACGCACGCGCGTGCACGCACACACACACACACACACACACACACACACCTGCAGCGAGTATTGGCTGAGTGTGGGCTGGAGGCGGAAGGTGGTCCGTGGCCCCTCTCCTCCCACGAGGCCATAACGCAACACAATCTGATCAATCTTGGCTTTCGGTGGCGTCCACTCCACAAATGCCACTGTGTCTGACACATCCCGCACAATCAGCTGAGTGGGGCCATCGATCACTGCAAAACAAAGAAAATGTCTAATTATAAGGTCCCCTGTTGATGTCGCTACAAACAGAGCAGAGTCACTAGGATGCGGTCTCTTTGTTAACCTTTCCAAACTTTGTTGCAGTGTAAGTTTACCTGGGTGGGTGTTTTTTGATCTTTTAATCTTTAACAATGTACTAGTGAATCTCAAATTATTAGATTATTGTGAAAAAGCTTGTTCGTTTTTTTTTATGTAGTTTAGTTCAAAAGGGTAAACTTTCATGCATCATATTCATTTTATGTAAAGTAATGGTCACTTGAGGTTGGCTCCAAAGCAAATCAATCCCCACACACTGCCGCATTAACAGAGATTAAAAAAAAAAGTCTGTAGAAAAAAAAACTGTCTGAGTTTCTACAGATAATTTCTCCTTTCATGACAACTTTATGAGATGGGACTTTCTCTATGGCTTAACAATTTAAAAAGCCTTAAGGCTAAGAAGTATTTATTAATAGAGGCATGGCTGCTTTGACTGACTGGTGCTGTCTGCAAATTCAAGTCACTTAACGGGACTGCTTGACCAGTGTGTTTTTGGGAGCATTAAAATAAAATGGCTTGTTCTTCTGGGGTAAAAAAAAAAGTTTCAAATTGGGGCATCCTGTTGGATGAGGAACTAAAGGAGGAGATTCTAAGATGTAGCGATTTAGGGCTGAATGAAATACAATCTAAAAAAATTGAAAAAAAAAAAAACGCATGAAGCATAATCAAATAGTAAGTAAACAAAATTTCTGATATATTTGGTTTGTATACGTTCTAGTTATTATTCACTGGGAAATTACAATGCAAGACTTAAAATGCAGGCACGCAAGTTGACGTTCATAGTCATTCGATATCAGTGAAAGCCATTCTGACAGGCAGTCGTGAAAAAGGTATCAGACCTGAGACACACTCAGACAGTAGGATTTATCTATTCGAGGTCTAAAACATAAGCCATGATTGAAGTCTTTCCATGCTGATTGTGAGAAAACAACACTTATCAAGTGTGCACAGCTCAAAATACATCAAGGGAAAACACTAATGTTTGACAGAGGAAGGATTCACTAAGAATTTTCTCTGCACTTGTTAGAGCAGCTATGCCAATACAAAAACATTTTGTCAAGGTAATGGGGTGTTAGAGAATGCGATAATTAGCACTTTATTTCATTAAACTGTTAATTACTTCTTTCCACAGAAGCTACGGTTTAACATCTGTTGCTTTAACATATCGTCTGGGAAAAAGTAGGTGCTTTTGATCTCAAATTGAAACTCTTTCGGATCAATTGGCTGCAGTTAAAAGAAGAGGAAATGAAATGTCATTTATGCACAGTTCATGCTGCTTAATTTGAAATAATCGCCTGTTCAGCTCCGTTTGAAGAACGTGTGAAACTCCATTTAATGCTGAAGGACTGACCAACATAAAACTCTACAATGGATAGTTCGGTATACAAATTTTTTAATTGAAAGCACCATGCTGTGCTTTAATTATTCTCTACTGCTCACCCCTGTGGGAACTCAGGTGAAAGACAGCTCTCACACACTGGGTGATTTAGAACCGGTGCTCTTTTTTCTTTTCTTTCAAGTCTTTTTTTTTTTTTGTTTGAGGTCTAAATAAGTCCCAGACTAAGGCCTGACAGATTGCAGGTCCATCCTGAATCTTGATGTATTAGAAATTGGCCCCAAGGGTCTCGTCCTAGAAAACATCCTGAGGAAGACAGTTGCTGAGAACCAGTTCCCAAAACATCAGCTGTGCTCACTGGTTTTCCTCTGACTCCTCATGGCGCTACCCTGTCACAGAGGGAGGATAAATCGTTGCTATAAATTATTTAGTTACTTCAAATTTGTCTTTTCCTCTTTCTTTATCCAATAAGGTGTCATATAGAGTAGGCTGCTGTAAAAAATTAATGAGGGAGTGCCATGAATTATTAATCGATACTTAATTACAACCCAAGAAATGAACAAAGACTTGACAGGAAATTGATGGTGTTTTGACTGTGCATATCAGAGACTGAATTGTTATGGAGGAGATTTGAATTGGATCTATTACAGCTGTCTAAGTAATGTCGGACAGGTGAGGAGTGGGAGAGGGGGGGGGTAATACCTCAGTGAGGTTTACGTCAGGGGCCTAAATGGTTTGCAGGGCAAATACGTCAAGGTGACACTGCTTTGTTGAGCATACAGTGAGTCTGAAGAGTGCAGGCAAAGCTATGCTACAGTTTATGTTCAAGTGATTAGCTAATTAACTGATTAACAGAAAACTGTTTGCAAACATTCATGTAATTTGATTAAATATTTAAGTGTAGCACAGAAAAATGCCAAACGGCTGCTTTTTCAGCTTATGAAATATGATTACAATTACAGGGATTTAAGCAACATAAACAAAAACATCCTCAGACTTTTTTTTGGGCCTAATCACATTCCACTGATCAAGCTGATTGTGCATAAAAAGGTGAAAAAAATGTAACAACACTCCTGCAACCCTCAACATCACAAGCGGAGCCCGAAATGGAAGGCTGAATGAATTTATGATCGATCAGTGTTGGATTTTACAACTCCAATTCCAAACATGCTGGGGAGCTGTGTAAAATGTAAACAGAATCTAATGATTTTCAGATCTCATCAACTCATATTTTATTCACAACAGAACATAGCAAAAAGAAAATGCAGCATTTTAAGAAAAATTATTAGCTTTGACTTTGAATTTGACGGCAGCAACATGTCTCAAAATTTGGGATAGGGCCATGTTTGCCACTGTGTACCCCCATACCATCAGAGATGCAGGATTTTGAACAGAGTGCTAATAACAAGCTGGATGGTCCTCTTCAATCTAGAAGACATGGCATCCATGTTTTCCAAAAAAGTATCAAACTTTAATCTGACCACAGAACAGTCTTCTCTGGAAGATTAAAGTTTGATACTTTTCCAAAAAAGTATCAAGCTTTAATCTGACCACAGAACAGTCTTCCAGAGAAGACCGTGGAATTTCTTTATCATGTCCACATATGGCTTCTTCTTTGCAAGCCAGAGCTTTAACCTGGCGAACTGTGTTCTCAGACACATTGTTGTCCTCGGATGCAGTTTCTATGCTGCTTGAAGGCCTGAAGACCCCAGGGATCCACTACTGACTTTCAACCTTGTCACTTGAGCACAGAGATTTCTCCAGACACTCTGAATCTTCTGATGATATTATGAACTGTAGATGATGAGATATTCAAAGTCTTCACAATTTTACGTTGACAAACTCTATTCTGAAATTGTTCCACAATTTGTAGACACGTTTTTTTGCAGATTGGTGGACCTCTGCTTATCTTCACTTCTGAGAAATTCTGCTGCTGCTCTAAGATGCTCCTTTACACCCAATCACCCAATTAACCTAATTAGATGCAAAATATTCCTTCAGCTGTGTATTTTAAGTACCACTTACTTTTCCAACCTTTTACTGCCCCGACTTTTTTGAGATGTGTTGCTGCCATCAAATTCAAAATGAACCAATATTTTTCATGAAACAGTAAAATATCTCAGTTTAAACATCTGAAATGTTTTCTATGTTCTACTGTGAATAAAATGTGAGTTTATGAGATTTGCATTGCATTTTTAATGTACATTTTAAAATGCAGCCCAACTTTTTGGGATTTGGGGTTGTAATATCATCGTTAATGGTTGATAATTTACTGCGTTCACTTGTGTACATACATGTTGTGACAGTAGCAGTGACTGGCTGGCTTCGACCTTGGTCTCGGAGTGCCACCAGGTTCACTGTATATTCTTCGCCTGGCCTCAAACCAGTTTGCACAAACGACGTGATGGTGCTGGGCAGCTGTGTAGTCATCCCTCCATCATTGTCCTGGGAGAAAAGCAAGGATAGAAACGGCAAAGGTGAATGCAGCTAATGTCTGTTGCACAATGTTTTCATTTTTCAGGAAATGTCAGCAACTGTGTGACACAACAAGCATCTCTCAGTATAGGTAAGAAAACCGCCCTAACCCAAAAGACATAAACAGCAACTTCTGCAGCTAATTTCCATCCGGTAAATTTTCTGTGTCGTATGCTTAAAACTTTTGGATGGTTTAGCACATTAAATTCCCAAACCTAATATGAAACTGGCAACAGTGATATTTCTCTGGCCGTGTTCTGCAAAGGCAGCACTCTGTACGTTTCCAAAGGACTGTCACTCATCCATTCAGAGTCACAGCCATTCCCAGCTGTTCTCAGAGAGCCAGTGCTGCAAATGCACTACCTGCCATCAGACAGATGTCATACCCACTGCTGGTCCAAGATCCCCAAACACCTGTACTTTGACGGCTGGTATTAAAACAGAACATATAACAGCTTGCTGCTTCCCTGAATCAAATCTGTAATTAGAGATGTAATCCATTTAATCACTTCAGCTCAATTACCAGGGTGGGTAGTAACGCACACACAATGGTAATGTTCCAACAACAAATGGTGTTCAGTCTCAATAATAATACAGTTTCATGGAGGCAATGCTAAATTAAGCAAAATGAATCACCATAAAAGAATATCCCACTCCCACCTCCTGTGATTTTGCTGATAATTAGTCGTAATTATCTGTGCCGACAAGATCACTTTGGGGGCTTCGTCCTTTGTATTTTTATTACTTCCATTTCATTGAAACAGCAGATGAAAACAAGATGTAGCAATTTAACTGCCCATTCATACATTCACTGGGTTTTTTTTTAGCTGTTTTGCAAAGACAACACTTAAGTTTCATTTTTCAATCATAAAAAGTAGGGAGAAGTGTTTCAAATCTTCTCACGGAAACAATTTTGCATAACAAATACATCTGATTTTTTTATGATTACTTTGGCTGAAATCTTCTGTGTGAAAATCATCCACCATCCTTTTGAATAGACAGTAATAAGGAAGATCAAAATGTTCCTCAATCTGACACTCAAAAGTACAGTCTACAGATTATTCAAAGTAACAGTGACACTGTTTCTGGAAAACAAACAGTGTCTTTTAAATGTCATTTTTAATGCTGTGAGCACAAATATCAACAATTCATCAGCTTCTGTTGTCTTTAGCTGGCAAGCAGTTTCCCAGAGACTAACAGGAAGATGTTAACAATGTGTGTATGTGCGTGTGCATGCACACACACATATGTTATCCTCTCATTTATTAACACAATTTTTAAAATGTGATTCGAGAAAAAAAGACTGAATTCATGTTTTTCATGGTTGATTTTTTTTTGGGGGGGGGGGATGTTGAAACAAACCTTACAGCAGGAAAACAAATACATCATTATTGAACACAAAAATTGTTTTAATGATAGAACATGACCACAGTACTTGTACAATACTACCAGCAGCACAAGTATTCAGTTATTGACTAACTTTTCTTCTTGTTCTTCTTCTTGCTGCTCCCTTTAGGGGTTGCCACAGTGGACCATCTGTCTACCATCTCACCCTATCCCAAGCATCCTCTTCTGTCACTCCAGCCATCTGCATGTGCTCCTTCACTCCATCCATGAATCTTCTCTGTGGTCTTCCTCTTATCCTCCTTCGGCATCTTTGATCCAGTGTATCCACTATCCCTTGTCTGCACGTGTCCCAACTATCTCAGCCTTGCTTCTCTTACGCTGCATAACAAATAACTGCAAAACTGGTCAACCTGAGCTGTCCTTCTGATAGACAACTGCTTCCTTTGCAGTGTTATCTATTTAATTTTGAATGACAAAATATAACATAAAAGATAATGTAGCACTGCACAGATGCAGTACAAAAATCCTGGTAGTATATTACATTATTGGAATGTCCCATATACATTACTGTGCTCTATGCTATAGCTGCTTCTAACATTGTTAACGGTGGGTCTTGAAGCTCACCTTCCCCCCCTTCCCTCTCTCTTTGTTTCCTCTTTACAGGGTAGTGAGTTTTGTGTTTGCTCGCATAGGCCAAAGCTTTCATGCCTACTTCCATTACAAGATTGTCAAAATTCACAATCCCTACTGCTGGATTAAACCCACCAGGGGTGGGACTGCCAACTCATAATATGATTTCCCCTGTGGCTGGACAGAGAGAGAGGGAGGGAAAGCAAGGCATGACTGAGGAAAGAACATAAAAGAGAGAACAAGAGAGAGAGAAATGAGGGAGAGGTGAAACAAAAGGGATGGAGGGCAGTTTCAAGGGGTAGAAAAAAAACAGTTACAGATCTCAAGCAATGGGTACTGGATGGAAAGTAGAAACAAGGGATTAGGTGGAAAGGGCCAGGGGGATGGGAGAAGACGACAGTGATGAGACGTGAAGGAATGGACAGAGCAAAGGAGGATGGGAACACTAAAAGCAATAAAATAAAATTAAGATAAGCACTCTTTTTTTTTTTACTTACTATTCTTAAAAGGGCTTGAAAAATAAACACACAAAAGCATCTTAAGATCAGATTTGAGGCTTAGTGCCTGGCTGGACCAAAAGGATATCTCTCCTGAGAACACCTTAAAGGAGAAAACCAATTACTGTGAGAGGGGACGAGATTAGAGTTCAGAGTACCTGAGTTTACAGCAGGAATTAGAAAGAGAAAGGCTTTTGCTTTTTGGCTTTGAACCTGGCCCTAGTATGGCTTTACGAAGGGTTATTCAGGAAAAAGCATTTAATGGCTCATCCATCTAATAGCCAATAAGCTTAAGACAATCCGCTCGTTTAATTTGGTATGGGCTTTAAACGCCCAAGAAAACCCAAATCCATCCAGTTTCCACACACATCCAAAGCTAGAGAATGGCATTAGTGAGATTTGAAAATAATTATTTCCAATCAAGACGATTTCACAAGCAACAGAGTGGGCAAATATGTACCTAAAGCACAAAACATAATTCTGTCTTCCTCCTTTTCACACACGGGCATTAGGCAAGACTCGCTTGTGAATGGGTAGACCAGGGGTAGGGAACTCCAGGCCTCGAGAGCCGGTGTCCTGCAGGTTTTAGATGTGTCCCTGATCCAGCACACCTGAATCACATATAGAAGTCATTAGCAGGACTCTGGAGAACTTGACTGCAGACTAAGCAGGTAATTCAGTCATTTGAGTCAGGTGTGCTGGATCAGGGTCTCGAGGCCTGGAGTTCCCTACTCCTGGGGTAGACGTTGCAGAACTAAACTTGCTTTGCTGGCGCTGTTTGTGCTGAAAGTCAACAGAAATCCAACCTCTGAAGCACCAAGGCAGGCGTCATCCAATCAAAACACGTTTATGTACTGTTTACATTTCGCCCTCCCCTTCAATTAACAGGGATAAGCGAAATGTCAAAAAATTAACTTAAAGGGCCAAATTGTATGTTATTTTTGACATCAATTCACGGACCGGAAGTGGGTGGGGCCGGAAGCCGCCCGCAGGCCGCAAGTTTGGACACCCCTGGTTTATGTTATGCAAATATTAAGAGAAAGCAACGTGGTTACCTGCGCAGTTTGGCATTAAAATGTTGATCAATGCAAGGAATAACCAACCTGTTGAACAATCAAAGCTTAGATAGCTTGCCTTGTGATGATTGGTTATGATTGGTTATGACTGCTATGACGATCGCACCAGTGAAGATGCCCCAAAAACATCAGGAATGCCCACAGTCAAGCAACACATCTGCGTGTGTCACATATGATCCTTCATGCTTACTTCATGGTGCAGCGGTTCTGTCTGGCTGATGAAAAAAATACAGCATGAGAAGTACAGACAGAGGCTGCCGTGGACACTCGGCTTCATATCAGCTCTTCTGTATGTTCTAACTTTGCTGTTCTTTGCAGCTGGTTGACGTGCCAACAACAGCAGCAGCAAGAGTGGACCACAGACTGGTTGTTTGTGCCCTTACAGTTTCACTGTAATTCTAGCATCTGTAGTGTAATCTGACAGAAGGAACAGTGTCGATCCCTTTGTATTCATACAGGTTTATTGTACCTTGGGGATGAAGCTGATCTCCCATCCATCGAAGGAATAGTAGAAAGGTTGCCAGTGGACCTCCACCGACGTCTCTGTGATGGATTTGAAGACTAAAACATCTGGACTTGAGAGGTCTGCAGAGGAAGATATATATTATTGTTCTTCATTGACCGCCACAGTTCATAAATCACAACTCTGCCTAATGCTAAAGGTGTACAAAGTTGAACCTTTCTCTTTAAAAATGCATTTTCTCTTCTGTTTGAATCTAATTTCCTTCAATTATAACTACAGTCAGTATTAAAAAAAGTAAAATAAAAATATAAACACTTGCTTTATAAACCACACTTTTTAAGTTTGAATGTATGATTGTTTTGATAGTTTTAATGATATACTATCATGCCTTGTAAAATTAGTTCCTTATCTTAAAACTCACAGTCATGCTTTAATTTTCAAAGTACTATGATTAAATATTTCCCAGAAAAAATAAATGAAACTTCTGTAAATTACGTTTAGCAAAAATCGGCCAAAATAAATCACGTTCTCACAGAAAAATGGATCCATCGCTCTAAAGTGCCCTAAATCAACTTTATTAGCTGAAATTCTAATTAAGCTAAATTCACTTGTTATTGAAATGGAGAATAATTTTACCAACCAAGCCAGCACTAATAGCAATATACTGTATGCAGCTAAATGTTACCTGATACACCAATCATACAATATTTTGTTTCCAGTGAAAAAAAGAAAGTCTCGTTCATGAGTTTGATGTTTGCAGAGTGTTGGTAAGCATGAAAGCAAATCAGCATATTTCCCTATCAGGTGCAATGACCTGGCATTAACAGCTGACAATTTGTGTGCGCGAGTGACGCTAAGCAGTTGTTACAGGTGAAAATCACAAGCAATTTGCACAAAGAAGCAGGTGATATTCTCACTCTATTGACACAGAGAAAAATCTTTTGTTTTTTGACCAAAAACAAACCAAAAAAAAAAAAAAAAAAAGTGATAGACACAGCGTGCACATTTGTTAATGCAGGATTGCACGTGCAATATTCCAAGGGCCTGGGGATATTTTGTGAAGGCAAACTGAGATATTAAATTGTGAAAGAAACATGCTTTCAGTGACTCACAAGGGAGAATTTTATCAAAAAAAAAAAAGCCCCAAAAAACCCAAAACACACACAGACACATGATTACACTTACAGGTCCAAACAGTAATGCTGGCAGGAACGCTGATAGTATTGTTAATGACAGCAAACACATTGATGTTGTACTCCATGCCCGCTTGCAGCCCTGAGATAGTGCAGGTAGTGATGTTGCCTGGAATCCTTATCTCCAGCTGCACACCTGACAGAGAGACAGGTGAAAAGATACAGCGATACACAGATGCACTGCTTTTTTTTTTTAAAAAGGAGCTGTCGATGCTTTCAAGAGATTTCACAGCAACAGGAAGTTAACTCACGACTGTCCTTGCTTTGAAAGGTCAGCGTAGAATCTGCACTTACCTCCGGGGGTGCTTGGTGTGTAGGTCACTAAGAAATCTGTCAGAACAATTGACCCCTCCCACTCCAGCTCAATGGTTTCATCTGTCACCCCACGGACCTTCAAGTTCATGGCTGGCGCAACTGTTAAAAACAAACAAAACAAAATGAAATGCAAAAAATATAATTTTTTTTTGTCTTGCAATGAAAAATCAAAATCTTACACTGATAATCTGCTACTGTAATATATGTGTGTTAAAAGTGCCGTTACTGGAACTTGTTTTCTACACTGAAAACGAGGCTTGAGTGGCACCATCTGTCTATCACGAAAGAAGAGCAGCCGGACAATCTGTCTTCATCGGGCTGACGCTGAGGCAGAAATTTACTGGATTAAAATAGGTTTATCAGCTTAACAGGGAGAAATAATTAACGTTTTCACATAAAGATTTAGTTACTAATTTCACTGATTTTCAAAAAGCTCACAGTAACAACTGAAGCTTGATTAATTATCACAGAAAATATTTGTGAATTATCATGTTTACAACATGTTATTTGTGTGAGTCAAACAGTTAACTGCAGAGATGAGTTCACTAGGCACAAAAAAAAAAAATAAGGCAAAGAAAAAGAAAACAGTGAGGAAGAAAAAAATGTTGGGGGCCTGCGGTGAGGTGTGACTCACAAGAATCTGTCTGTTCTGTGAGACGGGCAAACGACAGATTGTTTCTAAAAATGTATAATGGACTACTTTAATGGGAAAACTGTGAGTGTTCTGTCATATGAATTAATATAAATGTTTAATTTGCTTCAGAAGGATTGCATGTGCCATAATTTCAGTGTCTCGTACAGAGAGCAGTCAACCAAGTTGTGTATCGTTTTGCTTTGGTGAGATAGATTAAACACAGTCTGTCCAGTGAGTTAAGGAAGCCTAACACCAAACTATAAAGATAAAAGTTCATTCACCTTGGAAATGTCAATCAAAGGACTAGAAAATGTTAATATGGTTATTAATCATGTCTGTTTGAGTGTTAGTGTAACATGATTCAAGCTTATTTGTTCATCCTTTGTAGATTATTAATGTAGTAAATATGAGCATCAGATTATTTTTGAAAGATTTTGCAATAAACATTAAAGGTCCCGTGAAAAGATTAAAACTTCTAAAAGAAACAGGCTGGATATAGTGTTATACTGTGGGTGGTACTATGGCATAGCCAGACTTAAAACCTGTCCGAAATAATGTTAGTTAGTTATAATCTTTCTTTCTTAACCCACACTTTCTGCTTTAGGCTCTGTGTGTGTTCCAATTTAAAGGAGGTGCGTGACCCTTCATTTGACTTTTCTTCCACACAAAGTGGATCGATTTAGTGCCGCCTACTTCAAGTCAGAGACACTATCATACCAACAGGTGATAGAGAGCTATAAAAAAATATTAAGAATACAATAGAAAAAGGCAACAACAACTGGAAATAAGGTAAGACAGCGATGCTGGAAGAAAGCTGTTTCTCTTGTTAATTCATAAGTTAAGTCAATTGAGTCAACATCTATTTCAGCGCTCAGTATGATATTAGGGCTTCTGTTTATTTCTGAGGTGGCAAAGAGATGTGAAACTTTCTAACATTATAATACACTCAGTGATTTATGGTCTGAAACTGTCCCAAAGCCTAAAGACAGAGACTTCGATCAGGTCTCTTTGCTTTGTGGCCACAAAATAGAATTAATTCATCCAGTAATAACTAGTCTTCTGACAGACTGATCAGTTTTCTAGTCTGTGTGCTGACTGCAATTTCAGCAGTGAAAAAAATGAACTGGTATTAAACTAGTACAAAGTATAAAAACATCCTCATGCTTTATTTGCATCACTATGCATGCAAATTTGCATGAAAATGCAATGTGTGCTTTTTACCGTTGTGATATGAGGAAGAGGCCATCATTCGCCACTCCTCCTGTTGGCGGAGTGACAAGCCTCAGCGTCACCTCTGTCACTTCCTGTCCCTGCTGATGGCTGTGTCGTGTGTGTGGAGTAAGGGTCCCAGAAACATGCACTTAAACATCTTCAAACTTCATGAAAGTAGATCCTTTAACTCAGTGGTGAGTGTTCTCTCAGATTCCCTCTTGGATCTTTCAGTTGATAGGAGTGTTTTCTTTTGCTAAAGCCTGTTATGTTCAGTTTTTGGCATCGCCACCACAAATCTCTGTGGTGAAATAAAGAATTTTGGGGAATAATTAAACAAAACTCTTCAATGCCTATGGCATTGACGGGTTGTGTTCAATGAAATACTACTGAAGTGTGTATAGTATTAAAATGAATTGAATATATTGCTGTGCAACTAAATTGACAGAATGTTTAATCAACTGCATTGATATTAAGTGTTACCAGTAACTTATTTATTTTGTGATGTAGAAGTCTGATTATACTTTTGACCTTTTATTCATAGGTCAGGTTTTCCCCCCTGGATTGGTTTCGCCTGTAGAACCTGGCAAGCCGGTAGGAGAAATCTGTTGGTTTTCCTTTGTCCCTGGAACTCAGACATTTTGATATAGTTTGGAACTTCTGCAATGACTCAATCAAAGATACTAAACAGACATTAAAACGGGAACTGCAGATCTGCTGTACCTCACAACCTGTCCCCCTGTTTTCTACATAGTTCCTTTTGCACTGTATGAGGTATTTTGTCATCATTCACCCACAAGCTCCATAAAGAACGAGGTCTTCGGAGCATAGCCAGCGCCTTCCATGCGCAATAGCCCTAACATTTGAACACAATGAGCCTAAGTAGTGTTACACACTTCCAGCCAGTTTTAAACCAAAACTAACCAAATAACACATACCATGCCTGTTTATGTCATAAGTTAAAGACAGATCCAAGATGGCGCCGCGAATGGATGCCCTGGTACTTCGGTGCGCTCTGTTTTGTTTGTTTTTGTGCGTTATTTCTGTGTCTGGACACTCTTCTGGGTATTCTTACACCAGAGAAGAGCTTTTCAACATTAGGTCCACAACACCTTCGGATTTATTTCCTGTTTTTGTCGCATCTGCGGCGGATTTATTACACACTCTGGCCCAGAAAGTGAGACGCCGAAAGAGAGGGAAGTGCGCTGGCGTGCTTGTGAGGCTAAGGAGACGTGGATTACGCACAGCCTTACCTGGGATTTTCCTCTCCAACGTGCGTTCACTTAGGAACAAAATGGACGAACTGATACTGATGAGGAGCATGAATAGAGACTTTTCCAAATCCCGTGTGTTATGCTTCACGGAGTCATGGCTGTGTGAGGAGATACCGGACTGCGCGCTCCAGTTGGAGGGATTTCATCTCCTCCGCGCAGACCGGCAAGCTGCGCTTTCCGGCAAGGCTACAGGTGGAGGAGTCTGCTTCTACATAAACAGTGGCTGGTGTACGGATGTGACAGAGATTGCTAAGCACTGCTCTCCCTCACTGGAATATCTTTTCATTCACTGTAAACCGTTCTACTCTCCGCGGGAGTTCGCTTCATTCATACTGGCTGCTGTTTACATCCCGCCGGACGCGGACGTGCACGAGGCCCTGTGCGCGCTCACAGAGCAGATTCTGTGCATGGAGCGGACATACCCGGACTCTCTTATCATCGTACTTGGGGACTTTAATAAAGCCAGCCTGAGACAGGAACTTCCCAAATATAAACAATATATCACATGTCCGACCAGAGAGGAGAAGACACTAGACCACTGCTACAGCACGATAAGCGGGGCTTATCACGCAGTGCCCCGCGCTGCACTCGGCCTCTCTGACCACGACATGATCCACCTGATCCCCGCGTACAGACAGAGGCTGAAGCTCTCAAAACCTGTGGTGAGGACAACAAAGCAGTGGACCCGTGAGGCTGTGGAGGAGCTCCGCACATGCTTCGAAACTACAGACTGGGACTCAATGAGGGCTGCCTGTGACAGTCTGGATGACTACACGGACACTGTAACCTCGTATATCCACTTCTGCGAGGACAGCATTGTGCCATCACGCACCAGGGTGTGTTATAACAGTGACAAACCCTGGTTTACTCCCAAACTGAAGCAGCTGTGGATAGAGAAGAGGGAGGCTTTTAAAAGTGGGGACAAAGACTGCTACAAAGAGGCCAAGTACAGGTTTAGCAAGGAAGTGGCCACTGCTAGATCACATCACTCTGAGAATATACAGCAGCAGATCTCAGAGAACGACGCGGCCTCTGTATGGAAAAGTTTTAGGCAGATTACCAACTACAAGCCTAAAACCCCCCACTCCACAGACGACCTACAAACTGCAAATAGACTGAACGAGTTCTATTGTCGTTTTGATGGTCAGTTCAGCAGCCTTCACACCTCCACCAGTCCCAACTACAATACAGCCAACACAACTATTCACCCCCCAACCTCCCCCACTCCCCACACCTCAGAGAAGCCCACATCATCAAGGACTCCCACCCCCTCCTCCCCCTCCTCCCCCACCCCCACAGTCTTTTGTATTCAGGAGGACCAGGTGCTAAAGCAGTTCAGGAGTGTCAAAGCTCGCAAAGCTCCAGGTCCAGATGGTGTCTCACCTGCCACACTGAGACACTGTGCTAACGAGCTTGCCCCATTGTTCACGAACATCTTCAACTCCTCACTGGAGGCTTGCCACGTGCCTGTCTGCTTTAAAACCGCTACCATTGTTCCTGTCCCCAAGAAGCCAAGGATCACTGGACTAAATGACTACAGACCTGTGGCACTGACTTCTGTGGTCATGAAGTCATTTGAGCGTCTGGTGCTGTCCCACCTCAAGTCCCTCACAGCCCCCCTTCTGGACCCCCTGCAGTTTGCCTACAGAGCCAACAGGTCTGTGGACGACGCCATCAACCTGACTCTGCACTTCATCCTACAGCATCTGGACTCCCAGGGAACCTACGCCAGGATCCTGTTTGTGGACTTCAGCTCTGCCTTCAATACCATCATCCCTGATCTCCTCCAAGAAAAGCTGTCCCAGATGAACGTGCCTGATCCCATCTGCAGGTGGATCACTGACTTCCTGACGAACAGGAAGCAGCACGTGAGGCTGGGGAAGAATGTCTCGGACTCCCGGACCATCAGCACTGGCACTCCTCCGGGCTGTGTCCTCTCTCCTCTGCTCTTCTCCCTGTATACCAACTGCTGCACCTCTGACCACCAGTCTGTCAAGCTTATTAAGTTTGCAGACGACATGACTCTCATCGGACTTATCTCAGACGGGGACGAGTCGGCCTACAGGATGGAGGTCAAACGTCTGGCGTCCTGGTGCAGCCACAATAACCTGGTACTGAACGCCCAGAAGACAGTGGAGATTATAGTGGACTTTAGGAAGCACACAGCCCCTCTACCCTCCATCATCCTGACTGACACCCCCATCACCACAGTGGACTCTTCTCGCTTCCTGGGAACTACCATCACCCAGGACCTCAAGTGGGAGCCCACCATCACCTCTGTCATCAAAAAGGCCCAGCAGAGGATGTACTTCCTGCGGCAGTTGAAGAAATTCAACTTGCCAGCAAGGACCATGGTGCAGTTCTATACTGCCATCATTGAGTCCATCCTCACCTCCTCCATCACTGTGTGGTACGCTGGAGCCACCACTAGGGACAAACAGAGACTACAGCGCGTTGTGCACTCTGCTGAGAAGGTGATTGGCTGTAACCTCCCATCTCTCCAGGACCTGTACACCTCCAGGACACTGGGGCGTGCAGGTCGGATCACAGCCGACCACTCTCACCCTGGGCACAGACTTTTTGACCCTCTCCCCTCAGGCAGGAGGCTACGGTCCATACGGACCAGAACCTCCCGCCATAAGAACAGTTTCTTCCCCTCTGCTGTTGGACTCATGAACAATTACCCTAAGACTGTTACCACCACCCTCCACAAACGCTGATGACCCTATGTCTATGCACCTGTCTGACTGCACTGATGTACATATTAGTGGAATATAGTCTACATTCTTCTATCTTTTAATTAGTCTCTGCACTGTATATTTTGTAATTTTGTAATATTGTGCTATAGTTATAGCTCTAATATCTCTGTATATTTGCAATTTGTATACTTGTATATTGTCTTATAGTTTTTATACTTATTTGTTTCTTTCTGTAAGCACGAAGTACCGCAGCAATTTCCTAATGCTGTGAACCTGTTCACCCATATGGCAATAAAAACCTTCTGATTCTGATTCTGATTCTGAAAGATACAACCAGTCATGTTCTTCTTTACCCGTTAATCTAACATGCATGCCTTTGCACTGTTCACGGGGAGAACATGCAGGCTCCACACAGAAATACATCGGCTGACTGGTGGATTCAAACTTAAGATCTTGCTTGCGGTGTGGTGGCAGTGCTAATCACCACACCACCATGCTGCCAGCAAACTCTGGGATACTAAAAACTCTGGGTTTATTCTCAGCATTCAACATACTGTACATAATTCTAACCCTGCTTTGTGGTACTCTGCTATTTAGCCTGTATTTGTTTACATTTCAGAACATTAAGCATGCTCAATCACCTAAAAGCAGTTTCTCTTTTTCCAATTTAACACCAGATACATTAAGAAATATCAGTATCAATACTTTCATACTGAAGAAAATTTTAAAAACTGATGACCTATGGGAAGTCGTGAAGCACTCCTTTTTCTGCCCCATTACATCCTTATAGTGAGTTAGAGCTTTTTGTCCCCACCAGATTGGCTATTAACTAGCCAATCTGCATGAAATAATATCTCAGTCTAATGTTTTTTCTTTTTCTTTTATGAAAGCAGTGCACTTCTATAATTAAGAAACTGCACGTGCCGCATTGCTTAGTGAGATATACGCATACAGATAGGTTGCAGGATGAGCCACTGGCAAACAGGCTCAGTCAGCATGACCAAAGTTCATGGATCCAGCTGAGACCCTTGCCAAACCACTGTTTAATTTAATGTTTAGCAATAGTAACTAGGCGTGTCAAGCTTTCAGAAGAGGGAAAAATGCTGAATGTGTGCAAATGAAACCTGCAAATCACACACACATTGTTTCACAATACTCAGCTGACAAATTATGTTGTGAATGTGGCTTTCAAGTGCAAGCGCTTTCTCACCATCATTTCACAGATTTGCTATTATTTGCCTTGGAATATCTCTCACTGACATAGTTGAAAATGCCATAAATTGACATGCTGAGTGCTGAGGCAGCACCCGACAGAGGCGGGACTTGGCTAAAGGTCAGATGTTTTTATTATTTATTTATTTATTTTTGCTTCATACCACCACCCATGCATTTCATCCAGGTTGACAAGACATCACCATCAAGTGGCAGAACTGTTTTGGTGGTAATGCAGTGTGAGTAAAAGAATATACAGATTATCAAGATATTGGTTATGAAAATAGCTAAACATTCCTACCCAGAAGGCAAGTAATAATTATTTTAGTTCAAATTTTTGTTTGTGTCTTAATCACCCTGAAGTCAAGCCCAAATCATGTTTGTTTAAATACTGTGAGTATACAGTAGACCGATGTTATCCAGGTAGTCTGTCATATGTGTAGACAGCTTATCAGGTACATCTCATATTTGAGCCAATTGCATTGTTAATGTGAATTCCAGCCAGTAAAGTAACCCAGTGCTTGTGGCAAGAAAAGGCAGAACTTCAGATCATCAAGCCATAAACCTAAGACATGGTGCTGAATGCAAATGTCGAGCCATAAAGCAAGACTGTCCACAACTCCCACAGGCAAACACAACAAAAGGGAGGAGGGGTGACAAGTGAAGGACATAAAGGCACCGAGACAAGACAGATGATACAAACGGTTTGAGTTAAAGAAACAGTGCGATGGATGCACAAAAGAATGAGGAGAAAGACTGGGCAAGATGTGCTGGAGAAGAATAAATAATTAAACAGACAAGTAAAAGTAAACTATAGAATATAAGGTTGAAAAAGAGAAGGAGAAGCAGGCAGAGGAGTAAAGCAGAAGTGTGATGGTGTGAAAAACAAACTCTCCCCACCCCTGTGATACAGGACACTACAGCCGATCATTGAGTCCCCCTCCGGGAACCCTTGGGCACTTTAGTAGCCTTGTCCAGCACTTTCTCACACACTCAACAGATGGGGCCATACTGTATGGGAGCTAGATCATTTCAGAACAGAGGGACAAATCCTGCAGCATTCACTAAACGAGATTTATTTTGTCAGTTCAACTTGTCAGGTATATAAAGGGAATGATAAATCAAAGAAGGGGCAATAATCCATGGGACAAAAGAATAGTGACTGAATAAGGTCACTATTCAAGGGATGAATGGATGAACCCCTTGAAAGTAAAGACATACATGTACAAGACTATGCAAAAGTCTTGAGCCACCCCTCATTTCTTTATATTTTGCTTTCAAGAAGTCAGACCTTCTTGTCCATTTTAAAGCAGTCTTAAACAATACAGTAGTTCTCCAGGCTTTTGGAAGGTCTTTAACACTTCTTGTTTGGATATTGGCTACATTGTCACTCATCTTCAGTAGCAGTGGAAGAGTCTTCAGGAGACGCCTGGGTTAAATTTCTGATTGACTACACCTGATGAGGTGTGAATCAGTGTTAATTTCGTTGACGAAATATTTTCGTCATAGTTTTCGTCGACGAACCTTTTTTTCATGATGATAACTAAATAAAAACTACCTAAAATGATGAAAACAATAACGAAATTAATTGACACTTTAGTCAACGAATGAAGACAAGACGAAAATGCTTGTCGGGGACGAAATCCAATCAGAATTTATTTAATTTTGTGAAAGGGCGGGACAAGTTAGGAAAACATCCAATCAGAACTGATTTTATTTTGTGACAGGGCGGGACAAGTTAGGAAAACATCCAATCAAATGCACAGATACACAAATTTGCTCTAAACCTGGGAAGGCCAAACTAGCCTGTGAGTTTTCTTTACTTACGATCGAACTAAATTATGTAAACAATGTCAGCAGGGAGAAAGAGGAGCCAATGTATGGACACATTTGTCCTTTGATGCCGTGACAAACAAAACGATGTGTAAACCATGTGGGGCGACTATCTTGGGTAAATACATGACAAATCTTAAACATCCTCAAACCAGTCACCCAGATCTCCATGTAAAGATAAGGATTTTTATGTCATGCACGGTAAAGTGTTTTTCCCAGTTTAGCGTTTGTGTTTAGAGAAAATCACCAGACCATGGTGGATTAGCCTTTCCTAATCTTAGTCCTGAACACTGCCCTGTACCTTTCAGAGCATGTCCTGCTGTAAAACGCTCGTATTATCTCAGTAAGGTGGTGTTAATGATTAGGTGTGTGGGAAGCAGGTGAAACACTAATGTTAATATTATTAATAATATTGCATAACTTTTAAAAAATGTTAATTTTTGTGTAAGTGTGTATAATGACTAATTCAAGGGAACTGAAGAAAAAGCATTTACATTTTACACCCTTTATATTTTAGTCGACTAAATCGACTGTAGATTTAGTCGACTATATTCTTAGAATAATTTCGTCCACTAAAACTAGACTAAAACTAAAACTATTCAGATGACTAAATTATGACTAAAACTAAATTACATTTTCGTCAAAAGACTGACTAAAACGAAATCAAAATTTGCTGTCAAAATTAACACTGGTGTGAATGAAGTCATGCCTGGGGGGGGACAACTTTTAAGTTGCAACCCAAAGATCATAAAGTGTGCTTGCTCATAGGGGGTCATCTGATTGTTGGGGTTTTCTCTGTATTACTGTAGAGTCTTTACCTTACAATATAAAGAGCCTCGAGGGGACTTGTTGTGATTTAGCACTATATAAATAAAATTTAACTGAAAATGTAACTGTTTTAGCTGCACTTGTTAAGTATATGAAAATAAAACCCATGTTCTTAACACTAGTGTCAGTCTCCACCTTATGTTGTGGCTGTTGAGCAGTGTCATAACAACAGTGAGTGTCTACAGCCATCTGTAAAACATTAGAATTGTACGGACTCTGTTTTTGCCTTATATACTGTATTTCTACTCATGTCATGCTTCAGTGCACCTGTTTCCCATTTTTAAAGTAAAATGAGGGAAAGCTCAAGACTTTTTCACAGTACTGAATGTACAGCAGAAAGTCAAAGGTACAGTGATTAATAAGGTTGCTCTGAAAAGTTTGTCAATAGAATGTTTTTAAACTAGAATAACATTGAAAAGCATCTCACCCTGTGGCCGTATAAAAAGTCACCATCAAACAATTTCGCTGAGTACAGAGGACGGGTGCGTTTGGACATCCTATCAACATTTCTGGACAGCACAGCACCAAGAGAGGCGTGAGACAGCTAGCTGGACACCAGCTTTGCATGGCAGCTTAAAGAACTTTACTCATGAGGCGCAAAGATGAAAAAGATGCATCAAGTAAATGTAACCAAGAGGTGTTCAAAACGAATCACCTGTGTCAAAAAGACGTGAATCATGTTTCAAAGTACGCAGCTTATACTGTTTCACATAAACTAATTAAAATGCTTGGGTTTTGTCTTCTCCGGCATGTTTTCTTCTCAGTGTTTGCTTCAGAAAGGCCAAGTTGCTGAAGGTTGCTGAAGAATCCTGCCTGGAGTCTTTAAGTCTCATTAAGTCTAATCAGTATGCTATTACTGTATAGGCAGCTATAGCAGTAGCCACTGAACTAAGACCTTGATGGTACAACTTAAGTGCACAACGGAGGTCAGTGCATCATCATCAGAGGAACTTACCTTCAGGCTACTATGTGTAATGGAATTTTTTATATTAATCATGCTTAACTGACTCAACTGAAACTTTCATTGTGTATTATAATAGTTGGTGTTCCTGTTTGGTAGGGGGAAAAAAGGACTGAAGATTTTTAAGAGATGAATCGAAACAGATATTGTGAGGATCAAAAATCAATCTGGCACTACCCGAACAAAGCCTGTGGTTACTGATACAGTACAAGATTGTTTGTCTTGCACTGGCCCCACAGTAAAAGACTGACTGCTGCACTTTGCCTGATACAGGATAACCAGGGACCTAAATAATAAATCAAGCTCAAACACACTGGGTTACCATGATTCACAAAGCCTAATACTGGTAATCATGAATCACAGGCCTGACTACCAGCTGAAATGTAACTGCACTGACAATACTGAACAAAAAATGAATAAAAAACACAAGATTATTTTGTGTTGTTTTTGCAATAGTCATTGAAACAGATGCAACTAACAATTTTGAGTTGCTCATATAAAAAGAGTTAAAAAAAAAAAACACGTTTGGATGGCAGAAAAGGGACATTCAAAAAAATACTGTCAGGGATGCTTTGTCACACGGGAAGAAAGAACATTTTCTTTTCAGTGCAGAAAATGGTTCAGGATTTTAAAGGACTTTTGTCACAAGCTAAAACACAGTTTCAGTCGAAACCATAATAACGATGTATGCTCTCACCCCGCTGAGGCTCTCCATGAAAGGAACACATAAAAAAAAAAAAATGAGTGTTATTCGCCCGCACAGCTGTCAGCTGACTGTGACAATGCATCATTGTGTGATGAGGCGAGTGTCACGCTTTTTTGCCAAAATCGTTCTAGCTGTTAATCATAATATAATTGTTAGGAGCAAAGCTACTCTTTTAACAGTAGGCTTGTTTTAACTGTGCTGCTGTAAGTTACAAGGCCATGCTGTTGACTCACGAAGCCATAAAACTGACTGATGCTGAACAGAGCAATAAAACAAGGAAACAGCATGTATAAGCAGGCCACAGCGCCTAACTCTAAAAATAAAATGTATACATATAGCTTTCACTTTTCCCTTTTATAACATGCAACCACTAAAATGGTTATTAAAAAAGAAATATTATTCATATATTTTAATGGGATATTAAAGCTATTACAGTTAGGGCACACTAATGGCCAGCAGCAGCCCTTAATATTGAAAGCATAATGAAAGGTGATGTAATGCTGCTTGTATGATGTCAACAAGAGTCCGATCTTTTCACTGTCTCTTTTTACAGCAACATGCCTCTTCTTGCTTCCTGTTGGAAACATTCTCGAGCCACAACTCCCGCCACGCGGGCTCTGCGGCTGTTCCAACCTGTCAACATCCTCGAAATGAGGATCCACGACCGTCACGCGCAGGTGGGGTAAGCGGTGAGGCCTGGGCCCGAAGCTTTATCATAGTGCTGATATGATGAGAAATGTAAATGTCAGTTGTCACCACTGCAGCACTCAAAGGATGTCAACAAAGCAAGAATGTCACCGCTTCTCCACAGTGGCATCAGGACTCATCGAAATGATCGCGGAGCACTTTTGCTGTAAAGGCTGAATGTCACTCTCTAGCAGTTGATTTCGGCTTTGTGGGGGAATATATTTTTATGTAAAGATATACTATTTCTTACCGCACGCCTGAAACATCCAATTTAAATTCAACAACCTCCATTATTTTTCATAGTGGGAGAATATAGGCCACCATTATTGAAGGAAAAATACATGCCACTTTCTCCAGTTTGTGATAACATGAAACACTTAAGCCTGTCACCCTACAAGTCTCTGGTAATTGAACTGCTTCGTTTGGTATTCAGCAAACTATCCCCTACATGCACTGCCTATTTTGGTCTCTAATTACAAAGAAATAGGCAATTCGGTCTCCCTCACTTGGTATAGATATTAAATGGGTGGGCAGGACTGAGACACCTTAGTAATATGATTTTCCATCCCTGTCTTTCTATCACTCGCTCTTCTGTCTGTCCCCATCCGTCACCGTGTTGACAGGCGTCTTAAATGGCAGAGGAGGATCTGATATTTTGGCGTGGAGAGCCGGCTTTGAACAAAGGCAAGCGTGGCTCAAAAAACTGTCTTAGCACCAGCTAATATGACAGCTCTCTCCCCAGATGAATGTGACTTTTGACAAATGAATGCTGTTACACCTTCGGCTGCCCAGCAAGTCAGGCACCCCACCACCTCGATTTGAAGCACAGATGGGTTTATTTTTTAGGTGTGCTTTCAGACCTGTGAAGTCTACTTTCTAGCCAAACACTACACTAGGTTGTTGCGTTAACAACCTCCTTCTTCAACCTCATTCTTACACGTGTATATGCGAGCTCTCTGCCGCATGACTGCAGTCACTGATCTCTGTTTTCTGTCATATGTTGTAATTAATGTGGAAGCAATCAGTTAACACATTTAAGAAAACATTCTGAAAGTGACTCACTATCATTTTTGATCACCGTTTTAGTCAAATAAGAACCAAAAGCTGCTCAGATATGATATTTTGCTGTTTTTCTTTGCTTTATGTAAAACTGTAAAATTTATGAATGAGATTACTGTCTCTTTGGGCCCAGGGACACGGTTTTGACAATCAGATAATTTATTTAATTAACTGAAAAACACTGAAGCGAGTTGCAGCCTTAGCTGTACGTGGGGCAGATAAGTAGAGACATTTTCTTGTTTTTCCTTGTTTGAGGTCCCTAAAAGTAAACTGTAGAAAGAACACTGAGATCCTCTTTCTAAAGAGCTGTCATCCAAAGGACCCAGATACACCTCAGAGATATAACCAGAACCAGAACATAAACAGAAAACTTGGTCTGTTATGCTACAGTCATACGAGGAAAAACAGTGTTTGGAGACCATCTGTGTGCAATAAACTCGTGAACTTGTTTCCTTTGAAACAGTTGCTTTGAAGACAAGGACCAGTTCTGCGGCCACTTGTAGTCAGTTGCTGCCTGAAAAATGTCTTTGGTGCATCATGATGGTGGTAAAATAGCAATAAGATGCAGTTAGTCTGCCAGCAGTTTGTGACTAAATGTGGTTGCCGAGTGTATTTGTTCGTAATAATATGGTGATTAACTGTGATAAATTGGTGAAAAGCACAAATCTGTTGCCATCTACACACAAAAAAATTGTATACCGTATTTTCCGGAGTATAAGTCGCACTTTTTTTCATAGTTTGGCTGGGGGTGCGACCTATACTCCGGAGCGACTTATATGTGAAATTTATAACACATGAACCAAAATACTCCAGCCACTTGACATCTCCGTGAACTGGAGCTTTAAGGCAGTCTTGCGTAACCTGTGGGTGCAGTGGATGATGGATGGAGAGCACAGCTTAACGGCAACTGGGAGAATGCACCACCCAACGTTCCTGGAAGTCATTGGATAGATCAAGAAAACATGGGCTTCAGTGACAACCAAACCATCCTGTTGGGATTCAGAAAGGCTGGAATAATTGGAACTGCAGCTGAAGACGAGTCTGATGAAAGCGACACAGAAGAGGAAGCGGCGCTTCGTCTACGTACGGAGTGTACGGAGTTGTTTAGAAGTGACACCGAGGATGAAGAATTCAATGGATTGATGGTTTGGTTAACTTGTTAGTATGTTCTTTATGCTATGGTTATCTGAATAACTGTTAATGTTACCTTAACATATCAAACACGTACTCTGTTCGTTGTGCGTCATGTAGCTGAATGTGTTACGTTAGCATAACGTAGGCGTAACCGTGTTCGCCCTGTTCTTTAATCCATTATTATTTTAAATTGCCTTTCAAGATGGAATTTCTGCTCTGGGTCTCGGATTCTATCAAATACCCCCCCAAAAAAAAGTGCGACTTATAGTCCAGTGAGACTTATATATGTTTTTTTCTTCTTTATTATGCATTTTTTGGCTGGTGCGACCTATACTCCGGAGTGATTTATAGTCCGAAAAATACGGTACTTGCATTCACAGTCCAGCAAGAACCTTATAGATCTGAAACAGATTTCTCCACAAATAGTGACGTAGTTGCTGCAGGATGGCAATTTGCAAAATGACTCCGGCAACCTTGGCAGCTTTGCATTTATAGAGGAATATGACCAGAATACAATCAGTTGGCAATCAGTTCAGTCAAGTACCCTATTGCAAAGAGACGTGCTGTGGACGTGTCCGGGCAGACTGGCTCAGATTGATTGCAGCATGTTGGCAACCTGTCTGCGTTTATAAATTAGACGGCAGTTATTTGCAAACCTTCTCTAATATATCTGAGGGTGACCGCAGTCAGTCTGAGACAGACCGTGACTGTTTGGAGACAGGTTGTGATAGAAAGTGGTCGCACAGAGGTTGAGGGTGTTGCATCCACAACCTATGCTAAAAATTCAATGCAACCACCAGCCAACTACCAATTTTCCTAGTTTCAGGGGGGGCCTGCCATCCTATTGTTCTTTTAGTGTGACTGAGCATAATGGAGCAACTCCATTTAACACTTTAGATCCAATTTTAAAAGACACATGCTCTTTTTTTTCTGTTTTTAAGAATTCAGACTAATCTGTTCAAGGGTCATACAATGTTACTATGAAATCTGCTTAAACTGGATTTCTGTTCTGAGTCAATGATCGTGGTCACACTGATACCAAGTGTTACGAAAGACAGCTCCAAGAGTTTCTGCTTCAGGGAACAGAACCACAAATGGCAGACCAACTGCTTTTGGTACTTGCCAACAGTCAGGCGATCAAACAGATCAGTGGAGGATAAAAATTAGCAGCCTACCAGAGTTGCAGTCATCTCCAGCATATCCATCCTGACAGACACAGAAGCCCTCCTTGCAGACTCCCTTCTTGCTGCAGTTGTTGGCACAGTAGACAAGTGAGCAGTCCTCTCCCACATAACCAGGCCGGCACTGGCACGTCCCATTAATGCACAGCCCCTGGTCTGAGCAGTCGTTGAGACACCTTCCGACCATGCAGTCTTCGCCTGTGAAGGACTCCTCACACACACACTCCCCATCGATACACAATCCACGGCCTGAGCAGTCTGAGGGGCAACGCGGCTCTGAACAGTTGTCACCTCCAAAGTCACGGTCACACATGCACTCCCCGTCAACACATACCCCTTGACCAGAGCAGTCATTTGGGCAGCGAGGCTCGGAGCAGTTTTTGCCGGTCCACCCTTCCTCGCAGATGCAGCCGCACAGATCAAAGCTGAAGCTGCCGTGGCTGCTGCAGCCTGGGACGAAGGACGATTGAAACACTTTATATAAGTGACAAAACTATGTTTTATTCAAGGGTAGAAAGCCTCCGTGCAACCATCATTTAGCTACCCTAAAAAAAAACCACCATGAAATATATACAGTATATTTGAAAAAACAGATCAATTCAGTATAAAATAAAAAAGTAGTAAAGAATCAGTTATGGTTTGGTCAAGCATGTCCGCATGCCTCAACAACCCTGATGGGAGAAACAGCAGTCAAACATCCAAAAAAAATACTATTTCTAGCTTGTGTTTCCCATCCCTCCATTGTCCCCACAGGCTGAGCATTTCATCCTTTTTCTGATTCTGATCGTGACTGCTGGAGATAATCATTTTCTCACAGTGGAGTTGGAACGTTTTCAGAAAATATTTGACGGGGGTGATGGTGTCAATGGACCAAATCCTTTAGCCATAATAAATTCTGTATCTCTATCAGTTGCAGTCCCCTCATATTATAATGGCAACATCTCTTGAATAATGAACACATTTTTGCCAGTAGCAAAGGTTTCTCCACACATTTTAGACTGTGCACAAGAAAAAAAAAAAAAAAAGGGCCCTCCAGTATCAATATTTTGTTGCTGTCTATAATTTTGTCAGCCTGGTTTACCTTTAGTATAATTCATATAAATCTTTTCAAAATGCAGCCTGATTTGAACTTTTTTTTTCTTGCCATTCTTTATATATCTTTGCTTCAAAAAGCTTGCTGCAGTACCAAGGTCTGATGTACAGTCACTGCGAAGCTTTATAGACAAAAACTACATCCTCCAAGTTTGTTTATAATCTTTGTTGTCAGTGTTAAACAGTACTCACCCATGGCTGAGTTCTCCCCACAGCATCCAGATCCACACTGAGCTCTGAGCATGGAAACCTCTCTCTCTAGCATCTCAACCCGGGTGGCGAGCTGCTGGATTGTGGCTGTTGCTGGACAACCACATGCCGCTTTGGGGATATTGATGCGGTGTGTAAATGTCACCTAAACAAGGAGAAATTTTTGACAACTAAGTGTATCCATTAAGCAAAATAATCACTGTGAACTAGAAATGCATCTTTAATTATATGTTGTCCCAAATATAAGGACAGACATCTACTTCCTTTCAAGATGCTTTTATTACACATCCATGAGGTACATTATCACTCATTTGGAGTCTTGTTCACGGCTTCCTGATCAAGGCAGACCTGTGAGTCACTCTTTTAGCTCTGTTTTTGTGCTAGTCTCACCTGATGTAAATATCTGTCTCTTTAGCTGCAAAGTGCTCTGCTGTGTTCACCAGATAGTTGCAAGCTTTGTGTGTTTGCTGTTTAATGCTGAGCAGGTAGAGTGGGTTTTTAGAGCTTTATTTCCCAAAAACAGTTGCCTGCTGCAGCAAAAATCAATGCTACAAGAATGGTGTGAGCTTACCAAAAGAGTTGCTGGCCAAACAGGTAGAAGATAAGCTAGACTAGCAATAAGCTCTGTAAACCCAGGGAAGCTGTGGATTTGGGTGATAATTCTCTGTAGGTTTATAACTCTGAGCTGCCACATTCACATTATGAAATTTCTTTTTTTACACTGTCATGTTTTCATTCTAGCCATTTTAAACTTTGAGTCTTTATAAAGGATGAGTTGGGAAAGACTGTTGAGCCACATTTGATGCTCCAAAGCTTGAAATATCATTCATTATAAGACTATAAGACCTTGTGTGTGGATGTGTTTTGTATTTTGTCAATTCAGTTTTATTTATATAGTGCCAAATCACAATAAACAGTCGCCTCAAGTCTCAAAGAAGGGTGTTATCCCACTCACGAATACAACGTACTCGTATGGACTCGGGTGCAAACTTATAGGCAGATACAGGCGCTCCTGAAAGCACAAGTTAAAAATGTCCAGCCATTTTTATGGCTGCAGTGTTTACAGTCTGGATCCAGCATCTTTTCATACCACCTATACATGTATCTGTACCTCACCCTTTTCATCACCAGAATTTCAGCACAAAACAAACTTTCTAGTTTGACAGTTTCACTTTGACTGAATTTGGGAAACTCTGTTTAACATTAGAACTGAGGAAACCCAGACAGAGAGGCAGAGGGAATATACATGCATAGATACAACAGCCGATTGACTCTGGAGTTCGGTTGAACGGGGCATCTGTTGAGCTGCTGCTGGAGAGCGCTGAATTCTGCTGTGGTTCTTTGTAATTTGTAGTTATAGGGGGAACTATTAGGTTTTTCTTTATTTTTCTGTCACACATTAACTGTTACACTTGGATGCTCTCTAAACATGGACAAAGTTTTAAAAAATGAGGTCAGCATATGTACAAGTAATCCCTCTGAGCCAAATGCTTTGGCTTCATACTAAACACTCAAGACAGTTTTTATTCCTACTCCTGAATGTGCATGTCAAAGAAAGGTGGTAAGTTTAATGAGGTCATCCCAGGTAGAAGCCAAGTGTACCTGCTGTTCAGTGTTTTTATTTGCAAGAGGCAGCCAATCAGGAGAAAGCTGGCTTAAAGGAAGGGTGACCTTATGGGGAGAGGAGCAAACATGAGGGGCTGCACCAAGGCCCAGTATAAAATTAATAAGGACTGTTTCGAATTCTAAATCATTCAAAGGTAATCTTGTAGTCCAAGCATAAATATATGAGAATCAGTGTTCTGTAACCTTTCCTTTTTAGAATTTGCTGGTTATAAAATACAAATCTGAATTTGTCAGACTGAGACTGATTGGCACCCCCGGTTTAACAGCAAACAATCAGTACCATGTTTGTGGGTCAGAACATCAACACATTGTTGAGAGATGTGCTGTGATCACATTACAAAATGGTCTCTAGTTACAAATTAACTCTGGATAACACATCACCATAAAATTCACTTCTTTCATTTCATATTTTGTCACATGGGATCATATAAATTACTCCAAAAAGTCCCAGCTGAGTCATCCTAAAGATTGTATGTCTTACAAACTTTTACTGCTAATTGCACACAAATGAAAGATTGTTAAAACACCCACCTGACTCTCAGCATCCAGTGTTTGCTCTGTGTATTCTGTTGCTCCATTTGAATCCACTGGGCCCTCTACAGAAGCTCTGGATCCCAACTCAGCACGAGAATCTACGACAGTAAAATGAACAAGTTGCAAAAATTTCTCAACAGTGTGTGTGTGTGTGTGTGTGTGTGTGTGTGTGTGTGTGCGCGCGTGTGTGTGTGAGCCCAGAAATCAATTCAAAGTCCGCACTTTCACTTGGGCCCGATGGAGCAGAGGTGTCCAAGTCAACCGAGCATAGAGACTCCAAGGGTACGTTGATGTTATACACGTGGTTAAAGACCAAAGGTTGCTCCCGCAGGGTCTGGTTGGCTGAGGAATCAGAGGGGGGCAGATCCCCCCCTGGGATCTGTCTCCTCACTCTGGTGGTACGAACCAGCTTGTTGTCTCCTGATGGAGCAGCATGAGCGGCACCCTGGAGTGAGACACAAAATGAAACAAAAAATAAATAAATAAATACAGCACACGTGTTTTGTACTCATGGGCATCCAATTGTTTTTCTTTTTCCTTTATACCTTCTGTTTACAAAATGATAGAGTGAAAACTTAGAGAAGAAGCCAGGGGGACATAAAATAAAATGACACTAATATACAGTATATGAAAGATTTTCTCACTGGCTGCCCTTTTTTTATGTGACAAAGCAATTTTCACATAAAAAAAAGGGTCATTTCCAAAATTCTGTGGTGACAGTTCAGTGTTTTCACGTGTGTGGCAGAGAATTGGGAGAATTACTGACATTTAATAAAGAAGTTATTAAGGCAGGTATATTTAAACTCCACTGGATAAGCTGAGTATATTTACATGTTGCTGAATATTTACTCTGGATTTTTACAAATTTAAAATATTTGATTTATGACTTTAGAGTTCCCAATATTGATTGGCTGCACCAATAATGCAAAATTAACTGTTTGCTAAACTCAGTCCTTCAGTAGTGCAATCAAAACAAACACTGACTTTAGCATGCTAAGCATGTCCATATGTCAGAGTGATGTGCACCAGAACATATTATGAGTTTACAAATTTTGGATGTGTGTTTTTCTTATTCTTTTTTTTTTGATCACTTCAAACCAAAACAAAACAAAACAAAACAAAACAATAAACTCCCAAAAAACAAAGGAAATGAGTTAATAAACCATTATTTCTTCCACACTAACACATGCTAGAATCCAACTGACATAGGATTTTTAAGACCAAAACCAATATTTGGTGATTTAAAAATCCATCAGGCATTTTTTTTTTCATACACATGAAACAAACAGATTTCCCTAACAGCTGTTATGTGTCGTTTTTTATTTTTATTTTTTTGTAGGTCATTTACGCTGGAATCAGCTGGTTGTTGTTTGTGGCAGAAGTTGCAGACTGCTCCCTGTTGGACAAATTATGCAACATCAACAATCATAGTGTGGTTGAAGTGTGTTACTCCCATTTTTTCTTTACTATTTAATTTTCATTTATTGGCTATTATATACCAATATATCGACAAATAGCTAATATCGGCCAATATATCAGCCCGATATATCGGCCTAACAGACTACATATTACTACATCTTTGTTGATTACATTTCTATCTACTACGCTGATTGAGGCTATTGTCTATTTATTATGTTGTAATGAGTGTCTTGTTTTATTTAATGAAACAAATTATCTCCCTTTTTATTAGCACTGTCCATGGTCTTTAAGCTGAGTTATTAAAAGCTCATGTTGTCCCTGACACAAAGTATTTGAACACTTCAGAAAAATCCTACATCTTCTTTGTACTAATTACGGTTCTAGCTCGTGCCTGATCACCTGGTGCCGTGCCTTGCTAAGGTGCCATTAATCTGGGCTGAGGATACCATACCATACCATACCACTTTATTTATAAAGCACTTTTAAAAACAACAGGGCTGACCAAAGTGCTGTACAATAGCATCACACATAAAAGCCCAAAACAGGCCAAAAGACAATGAGATACAGAGATAAAACAAAGGCGTAAGAGTTAAATACATAAATAGATAAATTAAGAACTATAACAGTGTCTTAAGATTTGAGTCAGAGTCTCACACTGGGTCGAAGGCCAAGGAATAAAAATGTGTTTTTAAACGCGATTTAAAAATGGTAAGTGAAGGAGCTTGTCCGACATAGAGCGGTAAACCATTCCATAATTTTGGAGCCGCAACTGCAAAAGCTCGATCACCTCTGAGTTTTCGTTGCGCCTTTGGAACAAGTAAAAGCATCTGGTCTGCTGACCTAAGCGAACGAGATGGAACATATGGGTGCAGCAGTTCAGATAGATAAAATGGGGCACAACCATTTTATCAACCATTTCCACTGTTAGCTACCGGAACAGATCGTTATCATCACAGTTATCTAGTGGCATGGCCATTAGCACTAGCACTAGTCCAATAGTGCCAGCATGTGAAATTTTTCTGACTAGAACCTTGCTAATGTGTCTGTATTAGCCTAACCATACCGTAACTCTGTAGCTAGCCACCAGGTAGCAGATCATAAACTAGCCCAACTCCACTAACCCTGCTATTTAGGTTTCGATCCCTGTTTATGTCTAAAGTTATAGCAGAGCTTGAGAAATACTTCAGTCACAAAATGGGATAGCATCTTTAGATGGAAACCAGTAAGCTAACTTCCTGCTAACTTCTGCAAAAACTTGTAAATCCTGTTTTTCCTGGACATTAAACTTTACTCTAACACCTAGGAAAATATCTGCATTGGTCTTGGTGGTGAGAAGCCCAGAAATGGTTCACTAAAAAGGGCCTAGTAATCGCAGGAAGGGACTGCGATTACTAGGCCCTGTCTTACACTTTTACTTTCAATTTTCTTTATATTATGTGATACTAACATAGTAGTTTCATTGTTGCCATGTCTTAAACAGCGTGTCAGCTGGTCTAAGATGATAACAAGACTTGAACATGCAGGTTTAGCTTCGTCCTTGAACACTATCATTGTGTTTGTAGCTCTCATGTGTGTTTATAATTAAAAAAAAAAGTTTTCTTTAAAAAGAAATGTGAAAAAAGAAAAAGTCCGTCACTAACTAGTGGAGAGAACATTAGCTTAATTAGGTAGCTAGCTACAGCTGTCAGGGACAGCTGTCATTGTCAGGAAAAAGAAAAAGAGAAACCTGCTTTTGTATGGCTCTTTCTAATGCTTTACTGAGTATTCCCAGCCCTGCTTCTGTTGTTTATTATTGAAAACTGCACAAGTGTAATGCAGGAGCAGAAAGCTTGACAAACACAACATTAACTGTGAAACTTTTGGGTGTAATAACTGAAACAGTATACTTTCTAGAAGAAACTAGAACAAACACAAATGCAGGCAGCCTAACTCATTACTTCTCCTTGACATTCAAACTGGCCAGGGCAGGATTTCAGTGGATTTGTGCCCAGAATCAAGTGATTAACATTACTGCCAAAAATAGTTGGGTGGAAATAAAGAATTATAATATGAAAAAAAAAAAAAAAAGAAGCTTCAGACAGTGCTAGTCATTAAAAGAAAAACAAAAAACAAAATAAAACAATGGGGATATTTTTTAAACAAAATTCACCTGTAGAGCAAGAGACAGAGCCAAAGCCAGGATCCAGCTTGCTGTGGGCACAGTGGCCCGGTGATGCTGTTGTTGTGCCATTGGCATGCTGGGAACAGCCCGAGTGAACACTACCATACACTGGCAGCTGTGGAGGAGCGAAGACGTGGAAGAGAAAGAGGTGAGAGAAGAAGAGAATTAGTAAAAATGAGGTTTCAGGAAAAAAAAAAAACTGTACGATGTTGTTCCGTGTGTGTGCATGAATATGAAGGGGATGTCAGTATGTACATGTCTGTATGCCTACTGTATGGGGAGGGGATGGGGAGTTGTAGTACCTTCAGCTTATCCGCTGTAAATGATAAATAAATGCCTTTGATCTGATGTGAAGTAATTGGCTTTATAGAGAAAAAGAAACTCTTCCAGGGATTACGGAGTCAGCTAAGAACCTTTGAATGGATTTCACTGTGCAATACCAAATATTTGATCTTCCCACTTGGGAGCAATACAGAAATATTGCTCAGGGAGAAGGTTGATAGATGGATTTCAGCAGAGACATGGCCTGAGTGATGCTGCTGTAATCCCCTCTCTGTTGAGTAGAAAAGGGAGAACGGAAACGACTGAAAAAAAAAAAAGCCGTACAGCTGATGCGGATGCTTCAAGCAAACTGTCAGACATCAGCAGGGGCATGACGGGAAAGAGCTGAAGTTTAATTTTAAAGTTGCTAGTTTTGTCACAACAATGACACATATTCATTTTATGCTCATCCGTAGCTTTTTCGCACATTACCCTCGAATCTTAACAGGTACATATGGTTAGTAGGGAGGGAAGAAGGAATTAAAAAAATGTCACGAGTCTGTGTCGTCTGCATTCAAAAAAAAACCTCTTTTATCGTAATAATGCATCTCATGTTGGTGAAGCAGGCTATTGCTCTCAGCTGGCTCCTTTTGTGAGAGACAGATGGAAGTGTTCTTATCGCACCTAACTGGCTCAGGCCTTTTTTGTCTTTTTTGATCATTTAGGGTGGAAATGTTGAAACATCAGTGTATTTGCACATAAATGAGAAACACAGAGACCCCCAGTGCATTTGAGCCAAGCATCCTTTAAGGTTGTCTCATTCAGAGAAAATGAAATGTGTTTTTTTTTTTTTTTTTCTTTTTCTGGAATTAATGCATACTCAGTGTCCCAGACTATCTGCTTATATACTGAAGATTATTCACACAGTCACCCATCCATCTGACAAGATCCTTCATTTTGTGACAAAGACAAAAAACCTTGAGTAAATGAGTGAGGGATTTTCTATATGTGTACTGAACAGCTACACTCCTGTTGGCACATACAGTTTATCAAAAACAGTCCCATCGGAGGAGAACAGTTGGTCATATGTTACCATTTACAGCACGCCTCGCTCCACACTGTGCTTCAAATGCTTTTAAAAATGACTTTGGCCTTGAAGAAACTGACTTCCAACCAGTGCTCTTCACTTTATGCTGAAGAGATGGAAAATTTTTCCACTTTGAAACCTCCCTTCAAGCATGGAGCTTCTGCCTGACATGACTGGAGCCATTTAACTCGTGAATTCACCACACAAACGAGAAGCATGAAGATGATGACAGAGTGAGATGAACAAAGCCAACTGGAACTGTCCTCTTCACAACCATTAGCTAAAGTTGCATCCCATTGGCTAACTTCAGTAGATGGCAGACGCATGCTTAAAAGATGACAAATGGCATCACAATGTATGTTGTCCTCCCTCTTTGTGTAGTCAGTTTGTCTTTGCCTTTCTCTGTGCCATAGTCTTTCAGCAGTCATTGCCTCATGCAAGTCTTCCTCTGTGCATGACTTTGTCTATTTTTATCATTTTATCAGAGGAACAGAAATTTGGACATATATAATTTTGGGATCATTTTTTGGGTATATCCAACATAGCATCTTTGCATTTAATAACTGTAGATGATATATACTCACTGGCCTCTTCATTTGGCACCTTGTTAGTCCCATGTTTCAGAGCTGCCTTAATTCTTCATGGCATCATTTCAACAAGGTACTAGAAACATTCCTCAAAGATTTTGGTCCATATCGACTTGCAAGTCACTAAGGCTCATATGCACCACATCTACTGAGACCTGTAATTATGTGTTCTAGGACTTGTGCTTCCAGGGGATTCACCTAAAGATTCTACTGCCAGGAGGCTGAGGGGTAGCACTGCTGGCTGACAGCAATTTTTGTTCAGTCAGTGAAAGCATCTTTTCATGCTTAAACTTGGTTTAAAAGTGAAACTGATCCGATCCAAATTCTGGATTTTCAGATTACTTGAACTGAACATGGAAATTCCATTAAATCCCATTTACATTCATAAATGTAAATGGGGGGGGTGTTTGAGTTACTGTTGCCTTCCTATCAGCCCAAGGCAGTCTGGTCATTCTCCTCTGACCTCTGGAATCAAGAAAGTATTTTCCCCCAGAGAACTGCTGCTCACTGGATATTTTTCAGCTCTTTATGCTTTATGGTTTCTCCATAAGCCGTAAAGATGGTTGTGAAGGAAAATCCCAGTAGATGAGCAGTTTATGAAATATTCCAACAGCCATGCCATGTTCAAAGTCACTTAAATCACCTTTCTTCCCCATTCTGATGTCTGGTTTGAACTTCAGCAGGTAGTCTTGGCCTTGACTACATGCCTAAACACATTGAGTTGCTGTTAAGTGACTGGCTGATTAGATATTTGTGTTAAAAAGCAGACAAACACTTGTACCTGATAAAGTGACCAGTGAGTGTACGATGATGAATCTGCATTATACCTCAAAATATATACTGTAAAAGTGTCTCAATGTGTCTTGTGTGTGTCTATATATATATATATATATATATATATATATATATACACACACACACACCGTTCTATTTAATACCTGTGTCTTTTCTATGAACCACAAACTGAAGCATAGTGACAAAGTGGTATCATGCAACTATTTATTTCTCTCACTATAAGCAAACAAGGTAAAGGTCTAGTGCATGCATTCAGTTTCATCCTTGACGGCAAATACCAAACCTATATATAGTTTTACGCTGGCAGTAATAAAAGTTTGAAAGAGGTTCAAAGTCACAAGAGTATACTTCTGTCATAGGGTCATGGTGCAAGCTGATGCCCACAAGCGTTGCCACATAGACAAGTTTTTTCTTGGAGGCTCAATTAAATACAGACCCACTCATTCACTCTGAAGAGAATCAACATGCTTCAGGCAGTAAAACAGGCTTAATTTACTCACTTTTTCTTCCAGGAGAGAGAACATATGCACTTAGAGAAGCAAACACAAAAGCACCTGGCAATGATACACATGCTTTCAAATCCCCAATGCACTCATATAATGCAAAAACACTCAAAGAAAAATGTATTGTAAAATGTGTATATCGTCAAAAAAAGCACACTCTATGTCATGAATCAAGTGTTTTTAGTCTTCTGTATTAATAAAAGTCCAGTCTAGAAGTACAAAAAGTACTTCTTTAGCTTCAAGGGAAAGTATGTGTGCATGTGCATGCATGATCAAAGCCATTTCTTTACTGCTAACTGTTCTGTTCATGTAGGAAAATATAAATTTTATAGCTTAGAGGATGCTCTGAAACAATGCTGTCACATCATGTATTACCTGGTGATTTTCTTCAGTGAAATTGGGTGAGTTCACCCCCTGCGAGGCTGAAATGAAACTGCCTGTTCCAATTATAATAAAAACCATCAGGGCACTTTATGCAATGTCACAAAGGAAAAGGTAAAATCAGCCTACACAAAGGAGGCCGCTCCAAAATATCCCGAGCTATAAAATGAATCACAAAAGCCAGCAAGCTTATAAGTTTGATGTTTAAAAAAACCACTTTGATCTTGTCTTCCTAACTTTTTTCATCTCCGTTAAATTAAACTTCTCTCTGAGGTGAATCTCTGAATCTTTGACAATATCTCTCTCTTTCATCCACAATGGGGTTTATGAGCAGTCGAGTCAATATAAAAAAGAGAATTGAATCTAAAAATGCATAGCATAATTACACAAAGATACTAATCCTATTCTTTAGAAACAGTTCTTTTACTAGATATTGAAGCTGGAGCTTGTAAATGACAAAAATGTAGCTTGGTTTTAGGACATAATAATTACAATACGAAACATGATGTGATGTATATGTAGATGACGTTTACAGTGTCCAAAGACTTAATCAATACTATAAAGTGGAATCATTAAATTACTGTACAAATTTAAGTGGGTGCTGCAGTCTCCAGAGCAGCTATTGCCAGTAGTGCAGCTGCTAAGGCAAAATACACCACCTCCAAAAGATAGATTAAATGTTTTGACAAACATTTGTTAACATTACTTAAATGCTTCAGTCTATTGATCGCATTCCACCACGAAGCTCCTGCTTGAGAGGTTTTAACATCTGATTGAAACTATAATATATACTATGTATAGTAATTCAATTCAATTCAATTGTATTTACATAGCACCAAATCGCAACAGCATTTGCCTCATGCGCTTTATATTGTAAGGTAAAGATCATACAATAATACAAAGAACACCCAACAATCAAAAAGACCCCCTATGAGCAAGCACTTGGTGACAGTGGGAAGGAAAAAAAAAACCCTTTTAACAGGATACCTCTGGCAAAACCAGGCTGAGGGAGGGGCAGCCATCTGCAAGTGGTTGGGGGGGTGAAGAGAGGGAGCCAGGACAAAAGACACACGGTAGAAGAGCATCAGAGATCAAAAATAACTAATGATTAAATGCAGAGCAGCATATAAACAGAGTGAAAAGAGGCGAGTAAAGAAGAAATCCTCAGTGCATCATGGGAACCCCTCAGCAGCCAAGATTCCTCGCAGCGTTGTGCATGAAATTTCTCAATTTGCTTTGGTTTCCTCCCACAGTCCAAAGACAGAATGGTGATTCTAAATTGGCCATAGGTATGGATGTGAGACTGTGTGGTTGCCTGTCAGTGTTAGCCCTGTGATGAACTGATGACATGAAAATGGATGGCTAGATGGACACAATGCCTGTTCTTTGCCTCTTGTCCAATTTAAACTCCGGTGTATCCAACTAGCTACCCTGGCTGAATAGGCAGTAAAGAAAATATTGCAGGCTTGCAGTCTTAATGGTCACTTAGGCAATGTGATAATCGGTAGGCAGCACATCAAGACAGATTTTCACACAGTGATACCAAACTTGGCTGTGTCAGTAGACGTCTTCATCTTCTTACCCATTCTCCACCCTTTTCACTAAAAATAGGAGCATTTTGGATCTAATAAGATGTCCTGGGAAGAGCACCAGCTGCTCCAGCAGGCTCGGAGAAGCCAAACTAACATCAGAAGATATCCACAGACTTGCAAGTAATCTGACAAAGGAGGGTGTTCTCTTATATCGCTCTCTGATATTATCTCATACTGAAGTTTGCAATCTGTGCTATAAACCTCAACTTATCATACAAGTGATCTTATCTACAATATACAGGAATCATTAAATAAACCTATTTTCATAACTCATCACAAACTTCAACTGCATTAAAGTCTGCAGAGAGGTTTAGTGCTTAATGTAAATCTTTGCACTGGGGTTATTGTAATTTATCAGCAGGTTAAACACTCACAGTTTAAGAGGTTCGATGCTGGTTTGTGGCCTTATCAAGCAATACTCATGCTTCTGATCAGACTCTAATTTAAAAGCTTACTTAGCTTACTTTTTTGTAGATCTCCAAGTTTTTTGAGATGATCCTCAGTCTACATCATGTTTCTGTATGAGGACAATTTCTGTTTTTTTTCTGGTTTTGCCATGAGACTGAGCAAACAATTGATACGGAATCATCCTGAGATATATAAGTGAGCTTTATTTTCCTTTTTTGAGTCTCTCCTTGCTGCTTCCTTTGACCTCTCTCAGTCACGTTTCTTTTTTTAAAAAGAAAAAGTGCTGCACCGCATGATTTTCAGTCATTTATTCCAACTGGCAACAGCTCTGCTTAGATCACACCTCTTGCTGATTTTAGCCCTCATTGAAGCATTAATTAAACCTGTTGACCCAGTCTGTATACTGAATGTATAATATATTCAGCTCCAGTTATATTATTCACTCTTTAAAGGAGCTTGCTGGCATCGTTAACAAGCAGGTTTGTGTAATAGCCACTGACTGTAGGAGAAAGTAGTCCTTTTGTTTTTGTTATTTTAACTATATACTGATGTGGCTGGGTCGTGACTCTCACACAATATAATGTGCCTGTCAGAAAAGTTTTGATCTGCCTTAGAAAGATGTGAATTTCTTTCATCTAACAGGCAGATTTTTCACTTTTTATTCATCCTCCAGACTGTATTTTTTACCAAATGTCTGGTTAAATGAAAAACCCGGCAATACTCTAATTTATAAATATAACATATAAATTTCTAATTTATATGTTTTTGGATATTCCTAACTTCCTAACTCTGTTGCTGTAAGAACAAAGTCCATTGTTTCCTACTGAAGATGTGAATCTTGATAATGGATAAAACATATCATGGTCAACAAAAAAAAAAAAAAAAAGGTACACCCTCTTTCAGTTCTAAGGGTTAACCTATTCGGGCATGATAAAAGAAAAATGTGTTTACAACCAGGTTTTTAAATTATTATTATTATATATTATTAAAAGTATTATTATTATTAAATACTACTGATATGTAAAACCTTAGAATTGAAAGATGGTGTACCTTCTTCTTACTATTTTCAGTTATTGTTTGTAGTAAATATTACTTTTATTAGCAGGAGTAGAAAGCATATCTTTCTGAGGATTATTTACACCCACAGACAAATATAATTTATGATAGATGGATTTCAAAATAAACTACAGTTGTCGTGGCATAGAACGTGCCACCAAAGCCCACACTGTAGCTTAAGAATAAGCTGCATCTGTATTTGGCTAGATAGCTGCAGACTCTTTGTTGCTCTTTGCTGCCCTTTTCACAGCGATTACTGTTGCTGCCTACCAAAGAGGCGTGAGAACAGGTTGTTTGGACATTCAAACTCTGTTTTTTAAGAAACATATTGTGCTTAACATTAAACTTTGGTGTCAACAGACACATACAGCTTATACTTAGTTTACAATGGAGGTGTGCAAACTTGTCTTTCTATGTGGGAAGCAACAAAAACACAACAGGTTGTTACTACTGTACCACAACAGTATTAACAGGTGCTGCAAGCACTACTCCCTACCTCATCCATTATGATTCCCTCACCGCGGATGAGTGAACCGAGCCATGAATTGTGTGAGTGTTGTGCTCTGGGCTCTTTACTGGGGCTGAGCGGATAGCAAAATTTACAATGACTCGTGGCATTTGTGTTCTCATGGGTTTTCTCTTAAAAAATGTTGCACCACCTGCATTTACACCTGACAGAGCACGTTATGAGTTGCTGGATAAACCCACTGGTTTCATGATCTACATAATTGATCTGTATACCAATCAATTATGCAGTATTAGAAATCATAAGAACACAAGGGAACGGAAAGGAAAACAAGAAAATTGTGTGCACAGAAAGAAATTATATGCTACAAAAATAATACCACATAATTACAGACAAGAGTGAAAGTAAAACGATTACAGGGATGTAATAATGAAATAAAACAAAACAAGAACTAACAGAAGAGGGTTCAAGAGATATGAAAAGGAAAGTTGAAGAGAAGGAGCACACAGCTCAACATGCCTCTCCCATCCAGCCAGCTGCACCATGAAACGAGAAGCAGCCACTGAATACCTCACTTCCCACACTCCCCTCACGATCATAGACTCTCTCTCAAAAAAAAAAAATAAATAAATAAAAATGTGTGTGTAGGTGTGTGTATCTGTGTGTTTTAGCAGTTAGGGACCCACAGGAGATTAACGTCCCTGTTGGATTATGGAAGGGATGCATACTGGAAAGCTTCATTAACTCTGCCTGTGTGTGTGTGTGTGTGTGTGTGTGTGTGTGTGTGTGTACCACTCTCATTCCATGGCCACGGGGCTTTTTAGACTGTTGCCTCCTGACTAAGTGTTTGCTGTCTGCCCCGTATGTCTCAATCTGTGTATGTGGTCTCTTTCGTCTGTGCAAGCCTCCAGGGCTTGACGAGAACAGATAAATCAGCCCTGGGAGCAGCTGACTGTCACTATCCCTTTACAGCAGTCCAGAGGAGGACAGTGAAAGTGTTTATGAAGCAATCGCCTTCTGTAATCCAGCTGCAATGGTAATCTCTGGGGCCTCCCTAGCTTATAAGACACAGAGACACATTGGCGTACAGAGACATGCTGATCGAGTGCTGCTTCTGCTTTAAGTTGCAGCAGACTGGATGTTACACTCAGGCCTGAACTGCTATCAGGGGGCACAACACATCTATCTCCTGAAATGTTGCCAGTGCTCTTCAGAATCACACTGCTGCATTACAGCAACAGTGAAGAGAGGAGGAAGGAGACAATTTTTTTTCCTGTCTTACACTTCCTCCTCCTCATGATTTTATTCACCTCATTCAGAAGAATCACCTTTGCTCTATCCTGGTCCATCTCCTCTTATTTGCTGCGCTCGTCTTTTATTATCTCGAGTTGTCACTTTCACCATCTTCTTTTATCTCACTAACAGGGATTTCATTTTCTCTCTTTCTCTGAGGATTTGCTTTATCCCTAAAAGTCATTTCTTCCACACCGTGCAGTAATTCCATTCGTCCAGAGATGCTGATTTTCAGACTGAGAGCCACATGCTGTAGAGATGGAAAAACTGACATTTCTCTCCTCTGCCATCATTTATTTCTTACTCTCTTTTGCTGGCAGGACCCCTGTTATCCCCTCCTGGCTAACCCTATGGAAGTAAAGCCATAACCTCCATTTGCACAGGTTAATGTGCAGCCACCTCAACATGAACATAAAACCAATACCATGGTTTCTTGCGTGGGTGATCGCTCATTCTCTCTCTCTCTGTCTTCTGTCTCTTGCATTCCTTTATTCCTTCTCCATCCTTGCATCTGCTTCTTTCTCTCTGTGGCTCTCTCTCAATCTCCCTGCTTCCCTACCTTCTAAATTGGACTCAGGCAACATCACGATGCTTTTCTCATTATTCCCATCACTCTGGCCAAATTGCCTTGTCTTTCAGGACCATTGGGCTCTGTTCATTGGCTGCTCCTGCAACCAGTCTTTCCCCCCATTTCAGGGCTGTTTCAGAGCAAAGATGGGACCAAGAAATGGATTCAATTCTACAGCAAATAATACAACCTCAGGCCACTGATGACTGTGTGCTCTACACTGCACACAGTGATCCATTTATCAAGTAACGTGTAAACAAATGTTCACAGGAAGAATTGTGATAACATGCAGTGAAGAAAGTACTGCTGCACAGTAGTTGTTCATCTGAAAGCATTTTTTTTTTAGTCTGACTCTGATATTTTACTGTATTTTTCTGCTAATTAACAACTAATTACCAAATACATGGCCAATACAACAATGGCGGGCCATGTAGAAATCCCAGCAAGACTTTATTTTGAAAAATAAAGTACCATAGAAGTGTGAGATGAACATTTATCATTTGAGACGCCATTCTGTGATAGGCGACATGTGCAGCATGACAAGTGGAACCAATTAAGGTTCCAGTATCACCAGCTTTTGTTGTCATTTAGAGTGGGTGCCGCTTTGGAAAAGAGTATGCTACTACTGAATGATCCTGAATGATAAAGCCAACTGACTATCAGGTTAATGTCATAAATAACAATCAAGACAGTTATCACTGCATATACTCACCAGACACTTTAAAGGTACACCTTGGTAGTACCTTGACTCCCTTTTGCCTTTAGAACTGCATTAATTCTTCATGGCATAGATTAAATAAGGTGCTGGAGATATTCCTCTGAGATTTTGGTCCATATTGATATGAGAGCATCACACAGTTTCTTCAGATTTGTCATTTGAACTCACTATCATGATCGAGAAAGCAGTTTGAGATGACATGGAGCATGATCCTCCTGAAAGTAGACATCAGATGAGGGGTACACTGTGATCATAAAGGGATGGACAGGGTTAACAACAATAGTTAGGTAGGCTGTTGTGTTTAAACAACGCCCAACTGGTACCAAGAGGCCCAAAGTGTGCCAAAAATGTCCCCCACACATTATACCAGCACCACCCTTGTGGTGGTGTAATTGATTCAAGGCAGGATGGATCCATGCTTTCATGTTGTTTACACCAAATTCTGACCCGAACCCCAAAATGCTGCAGCAGAAACCGAGATTCATCAGGCAACGTTTTTCCAGTCTTTTATTGTCCAATTTTGGTGAGCCCATGCAAATTGTATGGTACATTTTGTAATGTTTATATGCATGAACACCTTCTCATGGATATGTCGATTAAAGTATATGGATGTGTGTTTATATATACCTATACTGTATATTTTTTTTAACACCACTGCTAATACTTTCTATTGGATTGTTGATTATGTGCACACATTTCATTGGATGCCGCTGTTTCCTATTTTCCTTGTTTGGTTGGTAGGCATCCACAACCACATGACTCTAATGAGATGTGGACGTGTATAAATAACGTGTTCCCTGTAATGTCTTTACGTCTGAGGAAGGGCAGCTGTGGCCCAAAACGTCACTCTCATCATGGTTTTGTATTAAGTTTATGCTTATTACCCAGGAGTTGTTTGCTGGTGTGTGGATTTCCTGTTTCCCCCGTGCAAATCGTAGCCTCACTTTCCTATTGTTAGTTGAGAGAAGTCACACCCAGTGTAGACTTCTGCTGCTGTAGCCCATCTGCTTCAAGGTTTGATGCGTTGTGCATCAAGATAGTTTTTTTGCATACCTTGGGTGTAACCAGTGGTTATTTGGGCTACTGTTGCCTTTCTATCGGCTCAAAGAAGCCTAATTATTCTCCTCTGACCTCCATGAACAAAGCATTGAATTGCCACTCACTGATTATTTTCGCATTTTTGGACCATTGTCTGTAAACCCTAGAGATGATTTAAGTGACTTTGAACCATGTCATGTTCAAAGTCACTTAAATCACCTTTCTCCCCCATTCTGATGCTCAGTTTGATCATCTTGACCATGTCTACATGTCTGAATTGAGTTGCTGCCGTGTAACTGGCTGATTAGATATTTGTGTTAAACAGCAGATGAGCACTTGTACTTAATAAAATGGCCCATGAGTGTATATCTGTACCATATCTAGACTCCCTTTGTATCTGGCTTACACTCAAACTCCGACTTGTCTTTCCTCCCTTGTTTAGTCCCAGTGGATAAATTGTTTGTCTCAAAAATGAGACAAATTGTGACAGTTCAACACAAAATGAGACAAACTGCAACAACAGATAAATCCTGAAAAAGAGATAAAAAGAGATCAGACAAAATGACAAAAGAAAAAAAATATTCAGGCAAATAAACAGTAGAAGAAATACACAAGCACAGAGTTGGTGAAAAGAAACCTGATAAAAAAATAAATAAATAAACAAATAAATACTGGATAAACAAAAGTGGACATGAGAGAGATTCAGGAAAAGGGCACGAGGGACAGATTGAGCTAAATGGACAGAATGGACGGGTGGACAAGCGTGAGAGGAGAGTTAAAAAATTTATAGTGAAGGAAAAAAGCTGAAGTCCTTTTGAGTTCACTCAGCTGTGAGTCAGGAGAATGGAAAAGACTTATTTTTCTCTTTCACTGTCTGCTGCAGCCGAATACCCGCTTCTATTCTGCCCTGATACAATACACGGCTTTTAGCAAATTCATTTTCCAACTCAAGGCTGCCCAGTGGACGTTTTTGAACAGAAATAATAATTTATTAAATTAAAAAAAAATACATAAAGGTAAAAAACACAAATACTAAGCCAAAAGTTGCCTTTCTTTTTAAAAAGCAGCACTACTTTTCATTTTGTTTCTCTTCTATGTGGGACCTGCATTAAACACATCAAACAGCCTGTCATTGCCTGAGTCCGACATGCATTTGTACTCCTATGCCGCTCCCTCCCTTTTACTCAATTCCCTTCCTCTATCTTTTTACTCAGGCATGACCTAAAACAAAATGGACAAAAAAAAAAAAACTTCAAAAACCTCCTGCCTGTCACCTCGTGAGCTGTCGTCGTCTGCTGGTCCCATTCGCTCCTTTTCTGGTAAGCCATTTCTCTCCTTTCATCTTCTCCTTTCAAAGGCTTTTGTTTCTTGTGGGGACAGAAATGACAAACACATTCTCCTGTACCTTTCATATACAGTAAATAGGTGGTGGTGGTTGAGGGGTGGGGGGCTCATACTCCTCCCACCTGTGCTATCTGTTTTTCTCCCTCTCTCTCTTCTATGATTTAAGGTGGGTTGAAATGACACACAAAACGCAGCAACAATCCAATACCATAAGCTGCGCGGAGACGATAAAGCAACTACGAGGGATCAGAAGGATTGACACGTTCTTCTGTTGCAGCTGTCTGCTCGATGCCATGACAGTGAGGGAAGAAGTGCTCCTGGCGCTCACTAGGGACTGGATTCAATTACCAAATAAATAGCTCAATGGCAGAGACCCACAATAAGTAGTTACTTTAAAGCTGAAATAGTATTATATTTCATTTTTATGACTATCTCCTTATATTTGCGCTGGCATTGTCCCACTTTAGTAAAAAGCTGTTTGTTTCTAAATGCAGTGAAGGCATTAAAATGGTAAAACAGGCTTATCAGTGACACTGTTATTTCATGCGTCATCCTTTTTTGAGTTTAGAAATATATCGTGGTAATAGCCTATGTAATCTGCTACACCTGTCACAATGAGCCGTGTGGAGAATAGTTATTTTTCTGAGGACCCAAGAGCAGAGGCCAGTACTACGAAGCAGGATTTTGGCTTATTCAGGTAACTCTGGGATTAACCCTGGGTTTTCTGCACTGCAAAGGTGGTTCACTTCTTACCAGGCTAAATAGGCATGGTAACTCATGCTATAGACCTACTGTAACCTTTAAAGGTTGGGTCCCAGATTAGAGATCAGTAGGTATGAACTCACTTCCTGCTGACCAATCAGTTCTCCAGAAAATAGCATCACCATTTCTGGAAGACCCCTCTGAACTCTGAGGGGTGAGTAGGATGGTGTAAAGGTTTTCAGTAGCATCTAATGTCTTTGAGTTTCCCTGATGAGCATCACTAATAAATATATATTCTTAGACACAACTTTAAATCTTGATTTTTTTTTTTTCTGTTGGCAAACAGCCTTATTGTTATGTAAGCATTAATATACAGTTGTGGTCAAAAGTTTACATGCACTCATCATGGGCATGAATGTTACGGTAATTTGGGGCTTTTAATGATTTCTTTGAACTGTTTTTTCCAGGATGGATAGATTGAACAGCACACTTATTTAATGACTTTAAAAAAAAAAAGAATTGGGTTGACAAGTTTGAATTTATTGTGGATTTTCTCTTTAATATACAGTTGCATGACATTCATGCCCATGATGAGTGTATGTAAATTTTTGACCACAACCGTATGGACACCTACACTGTCCTCGCATTCCTCATATCAAATTTGTATGTAGACTGAACCTATGTTTGAATTCTGTTTTTTATATTTAATCTTTACTCTCAAACTCTTAAACACCTCAGAGTCTGCAGCTGAGAGAATAAAAACGATCTGCCGGAAGCAGGTTACGTTCCGAGTTTTGTTTTAAAATCAGCTGGAAGGACTGTGTTTTATTTTATTTATATAGATTCTGGGAATATCTTTTATATGTGGAGCTTGTTAAGTCGTACCTTACTAAAACCACTGAACAAAGCACAGACTTTGTGTCGTATTGTCACAGGAACGTCAGTGCATTAATTTGGTGATGCAGAAATGTTACTATGCTTGATTCTAATCTGCTGCTAAGTCTCTTTTACACTGCAGCCCTGATGGTGTTTAAGGGTCTGAGAGCGAGTAAAGAATAAATACAAAAACAGAATTCAAATGTAGGCTTAGTCTTCCTGCAGCTGATATAAAGTTCACAAGTACAAACAGGCATCCTGATTTATATATTAATGCTCACAGAACAATAAAAGTGTTTTAAAATTGTTTGCAGCCAACAGGAAATAAAGAAGAAAAGTTGCAACTAAAAATCCATATTTCTTACTGGTCTTCAGGGAAAGGGAAATATGTTCGACGTAACAGACTTCAGATCTTCCTACTATCCACGCACAGATCTTCCAACATCTTCTAAATCTTCTAAAATATGTATTGGAAACAAATATTTACATGTAAACCTTTTAAGTAACAGTCATCCTCATCCTTGCCTAATTGATTATTTGCATTATTATTATTATTATTATTATTAGTGGTAGTAGTGGTAGTGGTAGTAATAGTACATGTTTTCTGCTTTTTTCTTTTAGTAAATATCCAACATATGAAGGTTATATCCATTCTTCTGCAGATACCATTCTTTTTTTTTCTCCCCAATGGGGTAAATTAGTCACTACTGACTGAGGTCAGGTTGATTTTGAAATATAAATTATTGACCAAGCTATGACTGGACTTGACTTTTATTATTGATTAAGGTACAAACTGAGAGGAAAGACCGATAAGCCATTTTATTATTGGTTAAACTGAAGAGTTACAGACATGAAATGTAGATAAAACAATTGGTGGTCGAGCCCCTTGACAAATCACTTTCATTGTTGACTGTCTTCTGGTGTAAAACTGTTAGGCTTACTTAAAGAATTTGCTGAATTTACTTCATTTCCACTCACCATTAAAAATATCAATCTCCACAGTGGATTTGAGCTAAGATCGTCAGAAAGCTTGCTCCTATTGAGGACTGGACTTTGCATGTCTTTACTGGCTACCAGTGCAATGAAGAACTCACCCAGAAATTGTATTCGTTACCTTTAAGCCATGTCGGACTAGAGCCTAGTTATATCTGAGTTTTTAATTCCTTGTGAATACCAGCATTGGCTTGGAATCCTGAGGCAGTACGGATTTGGTCATTTCACAGTCTAGACAGAAGACTAAGGATTATCAAGCTTTCTTCATCAGAAAACTCTTTGAACAACCTTTATGATGAGATCAAACCAAATTTAGTGCTGTTTTGTTTTTTTATTTTTTGTGTGCTTTTGGAATTTAGAAATGATATGTGTAGTTGCTCATTCATATAAATAAATTAAAAAACCAAAACAAAGAAAAACAGAGCAAAGCTTGCAAATCTTTATAATTATTAAGCTGTCTCTTATAGGATGTATCTGGTATTTATTATGTCCATAAAATACAGCAAAGGAAATCACAGGTATCACAATCATATATTAAAGGAATGTCAGCTTTTTCAGAGGTAGGGACAAACCGTTAAGACATCCAGTATCGATCGAGCTTACACGAGGTCAAATTGAAGATTCCTCCAGTATAGAGGAAGGTAAGGTCAGATTGAATGGGTCATCTCAGCTACATCTCTTTTCCAGGGCATCAGATTGTGATGCTTTCAGTTCCAGGAATAGCCTGGTGAGGAGTAGACACAAAGGTCCACTTCATTAGCAGAGAGCCTGTCACAGTGACAGACTGCTCTGAGTGTTTTAGCAGCCTGGTTTTAACAGAGCAAAAGCAAAAATAGAATGAAACCTCACCAGTAAGGGTACAGTTATAAATAAAGTGAGGTCCAGTTAAGAAACAGTAGGTAATTTGACAGTAATTTGACAGTCCCTTATTAGCACACAACTAAATCATGACAGGTTTCTTACCTGTCATGATTTAGTTGTGTGCTAATAATTTCTTTAATTTTCCCTTCCCTAAAAAGCTACCAATATACACTGTAGTCTAAAAGAGCTGTTCAGTAAGAGCAGAAAACTGCTGCATAAATACCAGGCCATTTACACGTTTATAGCTCATTTCTATTTTTTTAACATTCTGTGCATTACTTGCAACCTTCTGTGTTTATAGTTTGCAGCTGTATATTTGTTTATAGTGGTCTGGTTTTTTAAAGTTAGATAAAATATACTACAAGACCAGATCTGTTGGTGTACTACATTTTGATGCTGCAGCACTTACCCTGCAGGGATCTATTAAGGTTATTTGACATAGATTTAAAAATATATGCAACACAATAAGCGTGATTTCATAGGCTGAATTCCCACTTCTACTTTGACCCAAACCAAAGTGTGTTTAGGAATACTGATTGGATTTGTCTGAACTGTGTTATCCATACCAGATAAGAGCTCACAAAAAGCTATGCAATATAACGTATAAAGAAAAAGACCAGCAACAATGTTTTTATTCTGACTTTGCCCTGGAATATTTTTGTTTTGTTTTGTTTTGTTTACAATTTCTGTGTTCATTGTTGTTGCTATTTGAGTCCAATTTAAATCAGCACATTTTTTGGATTCCTCCATCACCTGACAAAGAGCCCATCCATATGACTAGCTGTGGGTAATTAATGGGCACCCTCTGCACTGCATACCAAACATCCAGCTGAACACTTTCTCTGTTTCAACTCTGCTGGTACAAGAACAGATACGGCATTACACAGCTGCATTCATTTAAGCCCCTTATTGTATAATATTGAGATTTTTATTTATCAAATTCAATTTTTTAAATACTTTTTGTTTTTTTAGCTGCTGTAACAAAGTAATTTTGTAACTTTTGGAATCAAGTGTTTCTTCTTCTTTTAACACTGCTCTTTAATCCATCCATCCATTTTCTAGTGATTATCTGGGGCCAAGTCGCAGGGGCGGCAGCTTAAGCTGAGAAGCCCAGACTTCCCTCTCCCCAGCCACCACCTCCCGCTCATCTGGGGGAACACCGAGGCATTCTCAGGCCAGCTGAGAGATATAATCTCTCTGGCGTGTCCTGGCTCTACCCCGGGGCCTCCTCTCGGTAGGACATGCCCGGAACACCTCACCCAGGAGGTGCAGAAGAGGCATCCTAGTCAGATGCCCAAACCCCCTCGACTGGCTCCTTTCGATGCTGAGTGTCAGCTCTATTCTTAGTCCCTCCCAAATGACTGAACCTCTTACCCCATCTCTAAGGCTGAGCCCAGCCGTCCATCACAGAATACTCATTTCTGCCATTCGTATCCATTATCTCACTCTTTCGGTCATTACGCAAAGCTCATAACCATCCTCCTACAACTGGAGCACACCCTCCGGTCCCCCTTCTTAAAGTTGGGAACCACCACACCAGTCTGCCAATCCAGTGGCACCGCCCCAGATTTCACCCAAGACAGCCCTACAACATCAAGAGCCTTTAGGAACTCAGGGTGAATCTCACCCACCCCAGGGGCCCTGCCGCCAAGGAGCTGTTTAATTACCTCAATGGCCTCACCCCCGGTAATGGACGACTCATCCCCCTCACACCCAAACTCTGTTCCCTTTACGGAGGGCGTGTCAGTGGCTTTAAGGGGATCCTTAAAGTATTCCTTCCGCTGCTTAAATAGATCCTCGGTCGAAGTCAGCAGAACCCCACCTGCACTCTACACCATGTGAGTAGAGCGCCACTTTCCCCTCCTGAGTCACCTGACAGTTTGCCATAATCACTCCGAGGCCACCAAAAGTCACTGAAACCCTCCCGCACCCAAGTTTTTGCTTTAACTACTCTACTGTACTGTTCTTTAAAATTTTAAAAAAATTATAAAAGTGCTGAATGAAATATTTACCATAGTTCAATATTTTAGGTTAATTTTACTGAGACAGACACCAGGATTAAAAGGTTTGTTATTGCTATGTTATTATTCAGGTTTGTTATTTCTATTCAGGTTATATACTATCCACATACTTGGAGATATTTTAACAAGTAGCTCAAAAAAGATGAAAAAACAAAAGTGAGAGTTTTGCAAAAGCTAGATTTTATTTTATACTGAAGTAGAAACTTGGTCAAAAGTAAAACTTTTTTGAACATCATAGAAAGTTTAAAAAGATTCTCATCCAACCTTTACTAAAAACCAAACAGAGGAGCTTAGAATCTTAAGCCTCATCCCAAAGAGCCTAAAGACTAAACACATTTTGGGTCGACTTTGCCTCATGCAGCACTAATAACAAGCCTGGTCTTCCATTAACATCAGCCTTTGGCTGTTTCCCCTCTGTTTGGAACTGATGGTAGAGTGGTGGGCATCATTTTACACAGGGGCTGCTGATGTGCAGAGGGTGTAGTGGGCAGTGTGTGGTCTTCTGGCTGAGGCACAAGCAAGAGAAATGGACTGTTGAAGCTTCAGGTGAACATGTGCCATGGTGTGCTGAGGGACTGATGTTAGAGTAGGCCTCACTAAAGAGTGGAATTTGATCAAAGGTGGGCCTATTGGCTTATTGTACCACACTGTATTTATCAAAGTGCCCACTGACTGAAAAGGCCAGTAGCCTGCTGCTGTGTTTCCAAAGCATAAAACATGCATTCTTTGACTTCCTGGTTTGCCTTCATTCATTTTTCAAAGGCTGCACTCTTGTATTGCTGTAAAAATGTTCAGATTCTTGAAAATCCTTCAGCAGTTTCCTCTGATGTTGAATGAAGGTTTGGAGGTCAGGACTTTCACACTTCGCTTTCCTCTTACATGGATGAGCCTTTGGGGCGGTCCATTCTAGGAAATCAGGCATTTGCCAAGAATCGTTTCTTCAAACCACTTGAAATCATGCTTTTCCACACTAGAGCTGCCACTTCACAATACAGCCTCACACATTTGGATGTACCGCTGACACAGCTTTGACAGCAGCACAGTTCCCAACTCCTGCTTTTGTTTTCTTAGCGTACACCTCTCTAAACACCGTTTCTGTGGTGTAAAATAACGTGTTAGGCTTACATCTTTTAATATCACATGCTTGATTAGCTTGATGTCTTTAGATGTCTTTGATGGTTTGATGGCTCAGATATCTTTGATCTGTGTTGTTCATATTTCATGGAAAGTGCACAAAAGTTTGAAGCGATATGAGACCAAATGAGCACAAAAGTTGAGATGGCAGCATTTGCAGTTGCTCAAATGAGCCAACCTAACAGAGCAATCGCACCAGAGTACGCTTTAATCAAACCAAACTTGCTAAGTGTGAACACAACCATATTTTAGCATATTTAACACATCTGTATTTGATGCAGATTTGTAACTGTGCAGGAACTCAAGTGACTTAATAAAAGATTATATTACTTATTCTATGCACATTAAATATTTTGGGTTAATCCCTCAAAATACTTGGATACTGTGATTTATAGTTCGGCAGCATTTTGTACTCTACAGTGCTGTATGTAATTACAAAAGGAGAGAAAAGCATTAGGGACAAGATGTATAATCCATCATATTTCAGACTGTGTCTCAGGAAAACATCAGTAAAATCTTAACTCCCCAGATGCAGTCAGTGAAATTCATCTGCTGTCAGTGGAAGCTGAAAGAATTCAAATTTAAAAGTAGCTCTCCAGGCTCTGCCTATCCTTATGCTGCGGTTTATAGTCTTCTGTTACGTTATGTTTCATGTGATTTCCTGTGTCGTGTATTCACAATGTTTACTCCCTGTAGTGGAGGCACACTCCCACATTGCCGGCACATCGCCGTCACTCCAGTTTGACTAGGCATGGCGGTGCAGTCTCCGGAGATGATTTTTATGTATGTATGACCAGATTCAACGTTCTACGCTGAATCCATCGCCACACCGGATTTCTATATTCTGTCAAACAGTTTGTGTGTCTGATCATATTCACCTATATGGAGCTTTGAAGAATTCCTCTCTTTGGAGGAAGGGACTGTATTTGACTGCTGCTCTTGTGGATGCCCACTATCTCCCAGTGCTGGTGCAATAATCAGGACTGACACAGGCACAGAGACCATAATCCCCATTGATTAGAAGCCTAAGATCAAAGGCTTCCACTGCTGTCACTCTCACCTCGTCTCCACTCTGCTTAGCCTACCTCTTTGTCTGCCATCCCTTTCTCCATCTCTTTTGATTTTCCCTTTCCTTTTTGTCTATGTTTCTGTATGTTTCTCATGTTCTGGGGTTCAACTTGTTATTCTCCTCCCATTCAAGCCCTTGTGTCGCTTTCTCATCCCTTTTCCCTCTCTCAGTAGCTGCTCGACATGCTACTAATACCCAGAGGATAAGCTCAATCAGAGCACTTCAGTCAGAATAAACTGGCTTACTCTGAAATAAATTTTGTTTCTGCATGCTTGACCACATGTTTACTAGCCAAGTGGATTCAAAATCATGGCTGCTGCTGCCTCTTCTCATATTTAATGACTCCAGAAGTAATCAAACTGTTTTATCAGTCTAAAGGTTGCAAACAAAGCAAAAAACAAAAATCAGCAATCGCTATCCCACTATCGTCTTTTTTCGTCCTGTCTTCCATTTTATTCCTCCTTGCAACAAGTAATTGTTCTCTCTGCTGCTATTGACACTCTCTGAGTGTTCCATTAAGATGATAAACTATGCCTGGCTTCCGTCAATTTTAAGCTACTATATAGAAAACAAATCAAGGTACATATTTGCATTCTGATGTGTTCATCTATGTCAGTTTCATTGATTTAAAATGAATCTAATAAAAAAAAAAACTAAAGAAAAAAAATTCTAGCCCTCCAGTGATACTGGGCTGTGTGGATCCTCAAAGCATTACAACAACAACGTCATAGTCTGTTCTCAGGGTTTGGATTTTTTTGGAATTTAAATTCTTGCTTTCTTTCAGATGCTGCCAATTTTCTGCTTTATGGTTTTGTTTTTTTTTGTTTGTTTTATTTATAGTTTAGGTTTTGATTTTTAGTCAACAGTATCAATTCAATTTCTAGAGCTTTTAGTTCTGGTAGTACACTTCTCAAAAAAATTTGAATACACATCAGATCTCAATGGGAAAAAAAAATCATGCCGGATATTTATATGGATATGGACTGGGTAATGTGTTAGAAATGAAAGGATGCCATATCGTTAAATGGAAATGAAAATGATCAACTACAGAGGACTGAAAGACACCCTGAAAATCAAAGTGAAAATAATGCAGCAGGCTAGTCTATTTTGCTGAAATTTCATTGCAGTAACTCAAAATGGTACTCAGTAATTTATATGGCCCCCACGTGCTTCTACTGTATGCATGCCTGGCAATATTGATGCAATGAGACAACGGATGGTGTCCATCCAAGCAAGGACATCTTACTATTCATCACTAATGGAAGAAAATAAGAACAACCCCAGGTTTCCTTTCAGCACTGTAGCCAGGTTGACAAAGAGTCAGAGCTCTGTTGAGCCGAGAATTCCTTTAACTTTAACTAGTAATGACTGCATGACTTTTTTCACAAATAATATTTTAACCACTAGAGAAAAAAAATTCTTCATAACCATCTCAAAGACATATCTTTATGTTTGGCTGCTTTCAGTACTGCTGGTATTTGTTTAGACTATTTCTCTCTGATCTTTCTGAGTTAACTTCAGTAGTTACTTCCTTAGACTAGACTGCTCAAAGAAGTCCTACCATTAATTGATGCTTCAATCTTCCATCCATGCATCCATTCTCTTCCGCTTATCCGAGGCCGGGTCGCAGGGGCAGGAGCCTAAGCAGAGAAGCCCAGGCTTCCCTCTCCCCAGCCACCTCCTCCAGTTCATCCGGGGGGACCCCAAGGTGTTCCCAGGCCAGCCGAGAGATATAATCTCTCCAGCGTGTCCTGGGTCTACCACGGGGCCTCCTCCCGGTGGGACATGCCCGGAACACCTCACCCAAGAGGCAGCCAGGAGGCATCCTAATCAGATGCCCGAGCCACCTCAATTGGCTCCTTTTGATGTGGAGGAGCAGCGGCTCTACTCTGAGCCCCTCCCAGATGGCCGCACTCCTCACCTTATCTCTAAGGGAGAGGCCAGCCACCCTTCGAAGGAAATTCATTTCTGCCGCTTGTATTTGCGATTTTATTCTTTCGGTCACTACCCAAAGCTCATGACCATAGGTGAGGGCAGGAATGTAGATCGACCGGTAAATCGAGAGCTTCGCTTTTACACTAAGCTCCCTCTTCACCACGACAGACCGGTGCAGCGTCCGCATCACTGCAGAAGCAGTCCCGATCCGTCTGTCGATCTCCCGCTCCCTTCTCCCATCACTCGTGAACAAGACCCCAAGATACTTGAACTCCTCCACTTGGGGCAAGAACTCGTTCCTGAGCCTGAGAGGGCACTCCACCCTTTTCCGGCTGAGGACCATGGCCTCAGACTTAGAGGTGCTGATTCTCGTGCCGGCCGCTTCATACTGGGCTGCGAACCGTTCCACTGCGAGCTGGAGGCCACCCCCTGATGAAGCCAGCAGGACCGCATCATCTGCAAAGAGCAGAGATGAGACTCTGAGGCCACCAAGGAAGAAGCCTTCCGCCACCTGGCTACGCCTAGAAATTCTGTCCATAAAAATTATGAACAGAATCGGTGACAAAGGGCAGCCCTGACGGAGTCCAACACCCACAGGAAATGAATCCGACTTATTACCAACTATACGGACCAAGCTCTCACTGCGGTTGTACAGAGATTTAATGGCCCGCAACAACAGGCCAGACACCCCATACTCCCGCAGGACCTCCCAAAGGATACCCCGAGGGACACGGTTGAATGCCTTCTCCAAGTCCACAAAGCACATGTAGACTGGTTGGGCTAACTCACACACACACTCGAATATCCTTGAGAGGATAAAGATTGTTCCTCCTGAATCCGAGGTTCAACTAACGGACGGACCCTCCTTTCCAGCACCCTGGCATAGACCTTACCAGGGAGGCTGAGGAGTGTGATCCCCTGACAGTTGGAGCACACCCTCCAGTCTCCCTTCTTAAAGATGGGGACCACCACCCCAGTCTGCCAATCCAATGGCACTGCCCCAGATCTCCACGCGATGTTGCAGAAGCGTGTCAACCAAGACAGCCCTACAGCATCCAGAGCCTTCAGGAACTCAGGGCGAATCTCGTCCACCCCAGGGGCCCTGCCATCAAGGAGTTGTTTAACTGCCTCAGTGACCTCACCTCCAGTGATGTTCAAGTCATCTCCCTCATCCCCAGACTCTGTTTCCACTACAGAAGGTGTGTCAGTGGGATTCAGGAGGTCCTCAAAGTATTCCTTCCACCGTCCGACTATAGCCTCAATTGAAGTCAGCAGCACCCCACCCGCACTATAAACTGTGTGAGTGGAGCACTGCTTTCCCCTCCTGAGTCGCCTGACGGTTTGCCAGATGCCTTCGATGCCGTCCAAAAGTCTTTTTCCATAGCCTCACCGAACTCCTCCCACACCCGCGTTTTTGCTTCGGCCACTGCCCAAGCTGCATTCGGCTTGGCCTGCCGATACCTGTCAGCTGCCTTCGGAGTCCCACAGGCTAACCAAGCCCAATAGGACTCTTTCTTCAGCTTGATGGCTCCCTTCATCTCCGGTGACCACCATCTGGTTCGGGGGTTACCACCACGACAGGCACCAACCACCTTACAGCCACAGTTCTGAGCAGCAGCCTCAACAATTGAGGTGCAGAACATGGTCCATTCGGACTCAATGTCCTCAGCCTCCCTCGGAATGTTGTTGAAGGTCTGCCGGAGGTGGGAGTTGAAGATCTCCCGGACTGGGGCTTCTGCCAGACGTTCCCAGCGCACCCTCACAATACGTTTAGGTGCGCCAGGACTGTCCAGCATCTTCCCCTGCCACCTGATCCAACTCACCACCAGGTGGTGATCAGTTGACAGCTCAGCTCCTCTCTTCACCCGAGTGTCCAGAACATACGGCCGCAGATTTGATGATATGATTACAAAATCGATCATCGACCTGCGACATAGGGTGTCCTGGTGCCATGTGCACTTATGGACATCCTTATGTTCGAACGTGGTGTTCGTTATGGACAAACTGTGGTTTGCACAGAAGTCCAACAACAAAACACCATTCGGGTTCAGATTGGGCAGGCCGTTCCTCCCAATCACACCCCTCCAGGTCTCACTGTCATTGCCCACATGAGCGTTGAAGTCTCCCAGCAAGACTATGGAGTCACCAGATGGAGCACTCTCCAGCACCCCGCCCAGCGACTCCAAAAAGGGTGGGTACTCTGAACTGTCATTGGGCGCATAAGCGCAAACAACAGTCAGGACCCGTTCCCCAGCCCGAAGTCGCAGGGAAACTACCCTCTCGTCCACCGGTGAAAACTCCGACGTACAGGCAGCAAGCCGGGGGGATAAAAGAATACCCACCCCAGCTCGCCGCCTCTCACCGAGGGCAACTCCAGACTGGAACAAAGTCCAGCCTTTCTCCAGGAGACTGGTTCCAGAGTCCAGGCCATGCGTTGAGGTGAGCCCAACTATATCTAGCTGGTATCTCTCAACCTCACGCACTAGCTCAGGCTCCTTCCCCACCAGAGAGGTGACATTCCATGTCCCAATAGCCAGTCTCGATAGCCGGGGATCGGTCCGCCAGGGCTTCTGCCCTTGGCCACTACCCGACACACATTGCACCCGACCCCTGCGACGCCTGCTGCGGGTGGTGGGCCTACAGGAGGGCGGGCCCATGTAACCTCTTCGGGCTGCGCCCGGCCGAGCACCACAGGCTAATGCCCGGCCACCAGACGCTCTCCCTTGAGCTCCCTCCCCAGGCCTGGCTCCAGGGTGGGGCCCCGGTAACCCTATCCCGGGCAGGGTAAACTGTTCCCTTGCTGTTACAATCATAGGGGTCTTCTGAACCGCTCTTTGTCTGGACCCTCACCCAGAACCAGTTTGCCATGGGAGACCCTACCAGGGGGACAAGCCCCCGGGCAACATAGCTCCTGGGATCACTGGGACACACAAACCCCTCCACCACGATAAGGTGGTGATTCACGGAGGAGTGTTTCAATCTTAATTATGATTAATCTGTCTTTATTAGTTGGCTATTTACCACAGACTTTTATGGTGGCAGTAATTAAACCATTACTTTAAAAGACATCACTTGACCCAGCTAATTAGAGGCCGATCTCCAACCTTCCTTTTCTCTCAAAGATTCTTGAAAGAGTAGTTGTAAAACAGCTAACTGATCATCTGCAGAGGAACGGTTTATTTGAAGAGTTTTAGTCAGGTTTCAGAATTCATCACAGTACAGAAACAGCATTAGTGAAGGTTACAAATAATGTTCTTATGGCATCTGACAGTGGACTCATCTCTGTGCTTGTCCTGCTGGATCTCAGTGCAGCTTTTGATACTGTTGACCATAACATTTTATTAGAGCATACCATTTGTTGCACAGGGTTCTGTGCTAGGACCAATTTTATTTACACTATACATGCTACCCTTAGGCAGTGTTATTAGAAAACACTGCATCCGTTTTCATTGTTATACAGATGATACCCAGCTTTATCTATCCATGAAGCCAGATGACAGTTAAACTGCAGGAATGTGTTAAAGACAAAGGTCTGGATGACCTCTAATTTCCTGCTTCTAAATTCAGATAAAACTGAAATTATTTTACTCTGACCCACAAATCTTAGAAACATGGTGTCAAACCAGATACTTACTCTGGATGGCATCACCTTGGCCTCCAGTAACACTGAGAAATCCTGGGATCATTTTTGACCAGGATATGTCCTTCAATGTACATACTAAACAAATATGTAGGACCGCGTTTTGCATTTGTGCAGTATTTCGAAAATTAGAAACATCCTGTCTCAGTGATGCTGAAAAGCTAATTCATGCATTTATTAATTCTAGGCTGGACTGTTTTAATTCATTATTATCAGGCTGTCTTAAAGCTCCATGAAAAGCATTCAGATATCTAAAATGCTGCAGCTAGAGTACTGACAGGGACTAGAAAAAGAGAGCATATTTCTCCCATATTGGCTTCTCTTCATTGGCTCCCTGTTAAATCCAGAATTGAATTTTAAATTTGTCTCCTCACATACAAGGTCTTGAATATTCAGGCCCCATCTTATCTTAAAGACCTCGTAGTGCCATATCACCCAATAAAGCACTTCGCTCTCAGACTGCTGGCTTACTTGTGGTTCCTAGGAGTAAGAGTAGAATAGGAAATAGAGCCTTCAGCTTTCAGGCCCCTCTTCTGTGAAACCAGCTCACAATTTGGATTTGAGAGACAGACACCCTCTCCATTTCTAAGATTAAGCTTAAAAGTTACCTTTATGATAAAACTTAAAGTTAGGGCTGGATCAGGTGACCCTGAACCATCCCTTAGTTATGCTGCAATAAACCTAGGCTGCTGGGGGGTTCCCATGATGCACTGAATATTTCTTTTCATTCATCTCTTTTTACTCTGTTTATACCCCACTCTGCATTTAATCATGAGTTACTATTAATCTATGGCTCTCTTCCACAGCACGTCTATTGACCCATCTCTCTCCCCTCAGCCCCAACCAGTGGTGGCAGAGGACTGCCCCTCCCTGAGCCTGGTTCTGCCAGAGGTTTCTTCCTGTTAAAAAAGGAGTTTTTCCTTCCTACTTTTGCCAAATACCTGAATCCAAATATTAAACATGAAGACAAAATTAAAAAACTTGTGGACAAAACCCAAGGGCCATGACACTGATTACAACATTCGTGGACTTTTTAAATCAGCCAGTTGATCAGTCCGCTTCTCATTTCTGCATTTGAGTCCATTCTCCTACACTCCAATTAGGTGCCGTTTACACGAGACCGTTTTCATTTTGAAACGGTGTCGTTTTGATGCGTTTCGGCCTTGCGTTTACACGACAACGGTGTCGTTTTGATGCGTTTCGCCCTTCTGTTTACACGACAACAGAGTGAAAACGATGTGTTTCAGAAACGGGGTCCAGAGTGGAGCGTTTCAGAAACGCACCGGCTTGCGTTTTCGTGTAAACACTTGAAACCGGGGTGATTTGAAAACGCTGGACTCGCACATGCGCACTATGGTTGCGACGGCCAGTTTTTCGCGCACGCGCAAACTGATAAACAGTACTCGCGGATTCACGAGTGCTTCTTATGCTTTTCCTGTGTTTTTACCGTTTTGTAATTCAGCGTTGTGTGCAGCAGCGATCCAACCTCATCATCTGTCCACACAAAACCTCTCACATTGGCCGTTTTGTAAGTAATGAACAATTTGCCGCACTACCTACTGTGTCACTCCACGCATGCGCGTCTTGCGTAAACAAACTGCAAAGAGAAAACCAACGCCAACTTGTGGCCTGGCATGGGAACTACATCGTTTTCATCGTTTCACATGTCCTCGTGCAAACGCGGATCGTTTCTGAAACGCCATCGTGTAAACGAAAGGCTGAAACGCATCAAAACGACACCGTTTCCAGTGAAAACGGCTTCGTGTAAACGGCACCTTAATGAAAGAGTCAGAAATACTCAAATCTCCAGTTAAAAGATGCATGTCTAATGATTCCACATTTTTGAATCACAATGGAAAAGTTTGCATAAATGTTAATACCACAAAGTAATCAGATCAACACTGCAAGGAAGAAGACTTCAACCAGGGTTATAATAGTTTTGGATTTTACATTATAGTTTAGTTTTAGTTAGTTTTTACTTTTTTTTCTCTAATTCAGTTAGTTTTAATTAGTTTTCAGAGAGGTTTTTCTCGTTTTTATTAGTTTTTATTTTTGGTTTCATGCTTAGTTTTAGTTAGTTTCAGTTAGTTTCAGTATTAGTTTTAGTATTTTCATACCTAATCAGGTGCAAGATTCAAGGCGCAAAAGTGACTATTGTGTAATGAAAACTTGACAAAAGATACCATTTAAAAAACTATATTCAACAAGCAACTGTTCACAAGACATGCTAAATTTGTGTAATATTAAGGACACACATGAACATCAGCAGGGAGAAAAAAGAAAAACATGAATTCCCAAACTCAATAAATTCTACAATAAACTCCACAATAAACTTCAGCATCAGTGCAGTAGATTAACAACAGCTACATGTGGTGTTTGACAAAAACAAACTCTTTGAAGGAGTCAAAGCTCAAATCCAGCTGCATCCTGATGTTCTCACCACCTGAAGCTGCTTCTGTTTTGGAGCTAGCTTGGTTAGATGCTGCTAATTAAACTTGCAGGGTCTTTGCGGCCTCTGTACACAACCTACGGAAGTTGCCGACCTCATGTCCACATTTATGCTTGTGTAGCTGGATTGTGTGTGTTAATTACCTTGTGGTCGTGTGCAGGTGTTTGTACTCAAAGAACCTCCATACGGGACTCTGCCGCTTTCTCTGCAGACCGCAGCCATTACTTTGCGGACCAGCACATGCGCCCGCACATGCGCACACACTCACACAGTTGTCCTATGGCACTCCCAGCTTAAACTCGGAGAGCGGAAAAAATGATTTCATATCAATCCACAAGGCTTAAAAAAAAAAAAACAAGTAAATGAAAGTCAGTTTATTGATAATTTCAGTTAGTTTTAGTTAGTTTTGTAAACTCACAATTCAGTTTTAATTAGTTATCGTTTTTTCCTTTTAATTATAGTTTTTATTTATTTCAGTTAACGACAATGTTTTTTCAATTTCAGTTTTTGTTATTTCGTTCGTTTTCGTTAACTATAATAACCCTGACTTCAACACACTTTAAAGCAAACCACTGCTGAGGCAGGCAAGGCAGAGAGGACCTCAATGCAGGACTCAGAGGCAGTTAAACTTATACTTCACTATATTGTTCCAAACTTAGGATAACAAAGCTGGTCAGGAGCCAGCTACACGAAAACTCAAAATTTACTAGAAACACAAAATACTAAAGCTGGTTGGGAGCCAGCTGCACCAAAACTCGAAACACTAAAAACACACAGCAGGAACACCAACAGAGACGCTTACACTGACAAGGACCCAACAAAGACAAAAGCAGACAATAAATACACTAGGGCTAATGAGGAGAGTGACAACAGGTGGGATGACAGGTGAACCTAATTACAGAGGCGAGACAAGGGGAAGCAAAACTGAACACTTAGAACAGGGAGCACAAGACTGTCAAAATAAAACAGGAAGTAACTTAACATGGTACACGCAGACTTGACACCTAGGGAGACTGACACACTGAGGGAATCTAACATAACTAAACAGAACCCAACTACAACACATAGGCTGATATAAGACGGGGAAGCAACCAAACAGGGAAGACACAGACACCTGAAACACAAACACCGAAGACTTGACACAGGAGGGATAATAGACACCAACACACAAGAACACAGGGAGACAGATACACAGAGGAGCACAGACACAGGAGCACAAAGACACGGGAAAACAAGAACACAGGGAAATCAGAATAACATACAAATAACTAATACCAAAGACAATACAAAAACAACAACATACTGAGAAACTAAACTGAGAAAAACTAAGAAACACATCCTGAGAAATACAACAAAAACAGAACTACACGAAAGGAACCTAATACAGTGGGCCACCGGCCCAGGACCATGACACTGTGAGACTGCAAAAGGTTTTTCTTCTAAATAACATAAAATGTAATTAATTCATGTGACTATACAGAAGTAACTTGTAAAACTATTGAATACTTTATTAACCTTCAGTTAAAATTCTAAGATTAAATTAAATTATGTTGAGGTGATTAATATGCACACAATAATCCCTGCTGTAAGGACTGCCAGAAAAACTATACGCATGGAGCGTAAACTGTGAAACTGCTCCTAATCATAATCCTGTTTATGCAACTAATAGATTTACTTTTATTATCTGGGAAAAAAAAAAACCAAAAAAAAAACTCTGAAGTTCTGGAGCTCAAGACACATCCTGCGGACACCTGCTACACTCCTGATAATCATTCCCTAAAACTAAAATCTGTGCAAGATATCTCCCCAGTCTAGTGTATAAGCAGTGTAGGTTGTGTTCCTATTTTGTCCCAGGGCTGAAAATTTAATTAAGTGATAAAGATGCCAAAGCTGTTTAACCCATGTGTAATTAAGCAGAGCAGTGCATCGTATTCCCAAATCAGAGAGTGCGACTCCAACTTACACAACATCACTAAGGTGGTAAAGCCTTGTACCTAAATAAACATTCATAAAGGCTAAATCATTTTAAAATACAAACACAGATTTAATTTTAGTGTCATGTTTACATTGATCTGTATAATACTTGTAGACTGAAAAAAAACGTTTATTGAAGAGTGAAAGAAAGAAGCGCTGTGTATCTCTGTCAACTCAAACCAACACTCTTTGCAATCCTTCAAAGACGAGGTCTAGACGGGTGGAAAACGCCTTCTCTTATTTCTGTGCCACCTAAACCCAACTTCAGCTGAGTCTCCCCACCCACCTCGGTACAAGAGGATTTGTTTGGAGCCACAATATTTATAAAAGAAGACTAAACCACAGACTTTCACAATGTTCCACTGTCATTTTAATTTTTTTGTGGTTGGATGCCACTTGTCCCTCCAACAGAGGATTTGTACTTCTGTGTTAAATCTACACCATACGTAGGTCTTAACTGCAAACCCTTCTGAAACCCTGCAACACAACCTACGCCGTAACCTGACGTGTTCCTCCCAGGAAATTTAACTACTCATTGTGCTGATGCTGCGCGCAACTATTGTGATTGGCCTCCTCAGCACCACTGATTCCTCCTATGCATTTCTGGCTACTTTTTCAGCACAGTTTTTGAATAGATCACCTAAAGAATTCTAATCATTGTCTCAGTATAAGGAATAACAATAACAACCTAAATATAAGGACTCACAGATGTCAGCAAATTCCTGGATTGGAGACTACCAAAACTATTGGAGTGGATGTGAGGGAATGTACAAAGAAGTGGAAAAACTTGATTGACAAATATGTTTGCCTTCAAAAAAAAAAAAAAAAATTATAACAAAAAAAGAGTGGGAACTCAAGAGAGGAAACAAGTGCCGCATTTCATTTGTTTCTATCATGACTGGCACCACATATAAAACACTGGGATATAGCCACAGCGTAATTAGCACATAACACTTCACGCACAAGCATGAATGCTGGTGACAGCATCACTCCCTTGAGTAGGTTACATCGTAGTCTCTCTTGATACCAGAAGTCAAAATGAGCTGTAAAAAGCTGGGCTCAGACGGCACAGGGTCAACTTAGCATGTTGGAATTATCCTGACAAACTGCTCCACCAACTAAGATCAGCCATGTACCATCACCCACAGACGGTGGCTGTGGCTTCTCCAGTCTGTATGTTGAAGAATCCTCAGGCAACATACTGAACCCCAAGTTGCCATCGGAGAGTGAGTGTGTGCATGAATACTAGACAAAGTGCTTAAAGGCACAGAATGAAAATGCTCTATGTACCTTGTGTGTGACTAGGCTTGTATTACTGTTATAGTTGTAAAATGCTACAAATTTAGAGATACTTGATCTGACCTTTTAATACTTGTGTACATTTATTTATGATATGGCAAATAATTTGAAACTGACACTGAAGTAAAACAAACAACAGACACCTGACTGCACAAGTCAGTGTCGATATCTCAACAATCTCCAGGCAGAAGAACATTAACAGCTGATTGCATGCGCTCTCATGCATGCTTGCAATGGATGACTTCCTGTCAGAACCTTTTCATGCTTGCATGGGAACAGTTAGAGACTCCAGTCTATACATGGGGGTTCAGATGGTCTATGTGTTTGTTTTGGTTGGATAATCTCTCTGTGTTTGTAAAGAAAACTAGATAAGATGGATGTGTGTGTGTGTGTGTGTGTGTGTGTGTGTGTGTGTGTGTGTGTGTGTGTGTGCGTGCGTGCGTGCGTGCGTGCGTGCGTGCGTGCGTGCGTGCGTGCGTGTGTGTGTGTGTGTGTGTGTGAGAGAGAGAGATAGGGAACTGACAATCCATTTGTGTTTGTATTAGAAAGCCACTAATGGTGATGAATATATACATGGAAATTAGCCCAAGATGAGGGCTAATTGTCTGATTAGATGTGCTTCAGGTTGATAGATGCACAATAAGCCCATGCACATAAAGCAGTCATTAAGGAACATTAGACCATTAAATTGAACATTACACTATAGCCATAGGGAAAAATATGGCTGTTCATTAACGTGTCTCGACACGTAGGTGAGTGCTTCTGTTTGTGTATGTGGACGGTACCTTCTCTGCGAGGACTTTGCTCTCTTGCTGCCAATCTCCTTCTGACTCTGCACCTGTCCAAGAGAAGGGAACATTAAATTAGCATTAGAGCAATTCCACATTTTCTCTGAGACTTAAGAGTACAGCATTCTCTGGAGATGATTTGAAATGCAAATTGCTCAGTGGTAAAGATGCACTGGCATTAACACTGCTAACACTGCAGAGGTATTTATTACGCCTACGTACTACATAACAAACTGAGCTGTATACAAACCACAGGTAGAGACATACACTTGAGCCTTCTTAAGTCATCTCTGTTGCTTGTAGATTGCCGGTGTCTATATGTACCAAATTAGCAGCATAAGTCAGCATGTATATTCACTGACAAATGAGCCCTGTCTCTAATGCCTCGTTTATAATAGCAGAGGAACAGTGGGGGCATTGTAGTGATACTCAAGAAACACACACACACACAAACCTATAAACATACAAACAAAAGCTCACGCAGGTATAAGTATGTACACTTTCCCCTGCTGAGAAAGAACAGGCACGAAGCTCTTCAATCAACATGGACGACAGGAAAAGGACTTGTTTGCTTTCCTCGTCTGGTGTACATTTGAGGGGGTTTTGTTGCAACAAACCTCCTGAGGCACAGTCACTCAAATGAACACCCACACGCACCCACACAAAACACAAAAACCAAGCCCCGTTTGCTCTTGAGGGTGTCTCACTCACCCTCTGAGAGACAAAATAGCATGCTCCGCTGGCCTGGGCTCCTTTCAACTTAGAGGAGTTGCAAATTCTCTGAAATTGGTGTCATTTTCACTTTGGTTTATTCCAGCAAAAATGGTTGATGAAATAAACAAAAGAATTAGCCTCCTCTGTTAGTTCTTCAAACATTCTAAGAGGCAGAGATATTCATCTCCATCTGTCCTCTTCATGAGGGAAATAAACATGCAAAGTCGCACTGTTTACAGTTCTGCAATATTATTTTCATATATATAACAATAGGAAATTTATTATGGTTTTATATGCAGTATGAGGCCGCTGATTATTTTATTGTTACTGAGAAATAAGCTTTTTTTTTTCTGGAGCTGTACAAAAACATTCAATATTCAATCTCTCTTCATTCGTTTCTGTGAAAAAATATCTTTGTCTTTAGCAGCTACAGACGTGTTGGTATTCTTCTGTTTAAGAAAGAAATGGTTACTGAAATAACTTGAAATGGACAAAAGTAAAATGAAAAATAAATGAAAAATTTAATGAACATGAACTAATGAAAATCAGACATTGCTTTTGAATTGTAGTTCAACAGAATTCTTTAAAAAAAATAAACTAATAAAACTGATTTGGACAAAAATGATACTACCCCTGGAAAAAAAATGAAAATAAGTTGACTGCAGGGACATGTTAAACTAAGGTGTGTCCTGTAATCAGCGGTGTCAGTCTGCCTATTTAAAGGCTGAAAAATAATCACTGTGCTGTTTGGTCTCAAACAACACAGTCAGAAGTAAGGAGAGAGCTGTCTCAGGAGATGAGAAGGACAACTATTGACAAGCATGTTAAAGGTAAAGACTACAAGACCATCTCCAAGATGCTTGATGTTCCTGCGAGTACAGATGCACATGTTATTCAGAGGTTTTAGCCAAAGTTTGAGCCAAAGTGGATTTAATGAAAGATGACCAAAGAGCACACCTCTGTGGAGGTGCACTGCAGGGAGGTAAAAGAAATCAGCATGTGTGGTAAAGAACACAATATCTGGTTATCTCTGCTACATGAATCTGCTACATTTCTAAACTATGAATTATGCAGCATTGTTTATCTGGTTTGATCAGACAATGTTGACTAAATGGAGAAAAGTGGAGTGAGTCAGTGGAGAGCTCTTTTCAGCCCATTTCACAGCATTAGTGAAATCAGCATTTCCTTCACACCGTAGTAACTGTGGAGAAAAACACTCCAGAAAGTCTCAACAGACCCAAAGCGTTTTGACTAAGGTGAAAAGTTTTTGCGGCGATACATATTAACAAACTCACAGTCTACGATAATCCACTCACAAAAAAAACACAGACATTGAAAACTGAAAAGCTTTGCATTATCATCCACGCACATAAATATACACAGGCTTTTTGCGTTACTAGTGTATGCTGTCCCACTGAGAGAGAAGAAAGTTACAGATGGACCTGTTTCCTTCCTCACTTCCTCAGACTGCTTTGTAGTTGCGAGAGCAACACAGAGGAATGCTTTTGAATGTAAATCACATCATGTTCCCGCAGTTTATTCGCTGGGCCAGCAGCCAGTGAAAAATGCTGTTATTGCAAAAAATCCGAGCATAAATAAACAATGTAAGACAACAGAAATGAATGTGTATAATAAATAATTTGCATTCCCCCCGTCTTGGTTTCAGCCTCACCAAACAATAGCAGCAAGTTTAAGAAAGAAAGTTGAGGAGATCAGATTACTGATCGGAGTGTGCAGCTCTTATGAAGTGAAAATGGGAATGGAAATTATGGTTTGCTGATTTTGTGAATTCACGAAGCATGGTGTGGAGGCGTAGATCAAAAGGATTTGTGTTTGCTGACTTGTATCACAGCTCCCATCTGCTGTTACTTTATGTCCATTCTTGTAAGCAATGGGTTTAATACAATTACAGATGAAAAAAGTTGACAACAAAGGCACTTTGTGTAGATAGACATACGGTAGGAATACCGCATGCAGCACTATATTTAATGTGCATAGCAGCTGTGTGGAGCTGAATTTGTTTGTATGTTTGCATTTGCCTCGCACTGCATCCTTGGAAACAACTTCTGGGGCAAAGAGTTTCTATTTTCCCTGAGTGCAAGATGGAAGGCTGGACGGCCAAAGGAAAAACTAAAAATTGCATGTTTGACAGAGAGTCAAAATACTTTCAAGATCACATTAACAAGTCTGATTTATTCAGAAAAAAAGACTAATTTACCTTTGATTTATATGTGCAAGGTTTATTCCATTTAAATTGAACTGATTCATTTTCCCCCTTGGTGTGGTTCATCTGTGTGGATGTGAACATGGTAATCACACTCAGATACAGACCAAAGCAACTGTACTAACCCTCTGGAGACGGTGGTCTCAGTCTGGTTCTAAGGTAACTCTGAAGCAGTCCATTTATGATGAGAACAAGCACCGGGTTTATAGTGCAAGTTTGAGCAAAAAAAACAAACCTTCCCATAGCCGGGTATACTTTGCATTCTGGTATGCAGCAGAGTACCACAGACATGCAGAGTACACGAACTGTAGCAGCTAGCACTAAATCATGTGTGAAATTGGTCACAAAGTGTTATACAGTGCTGCAATGAAAACCTCCTTGTCATTGCTTTGGTCACTGGCAGGTTGCTGCAGTCTCCAGTAGTTTGCATATCTGCAAATACTTGCAAAATATTTGCCAAGAGGCAGTAACACTGTCAAAATTGTGACCCAAACTGGAAATGGTAACTATTTTGAAATCATCACTGCTGCAAACGAGACATTTTGATATGTCTCGGTTGCAGCAGTATTGTGCAACTTTTACTCTACAGTCAAATGTCCAGTGATTCCAGTTTGTGGTCTCCCCAACTCGCAGAGTAAATGGTGAGTGTTTGCTGTCATCCAGGCTAACAACAACCAACTGCAACAAAGAGCCAGAATCAAGGCAATCACTGTGCCCGACTTCGCCTGGTAACAGCCAGCAACCTCAAGCAAATAATTTATCAACCAGTTGGGGAATACACATTTTTCACTAGCATCCAGAGGTTACCAGGGGGTCACAACGGTCTCTAGGCTTGTGTGACCGAGGCCTTAAATACTGGGTAAAGACAAATGTATGTGTCTCTGCAATATCTTCCATGCATGCTTAAAATCCACACGGATTCACTAAAAATGCCTTAATCAAGTTTAAACTTTGTACAGAATATAAATTCGGGAAAATTCAGGCATTTTTTAATATTCACCCTACATTTAAAACATGAAGAACTTAATGTATATTACTGTCTACAGCCCTAAACCTCAACATAATTCTATACCAAAGCCACCCCAGCCACTACATAAATCATATTGGCTTATTGAATTGAGAAAGTATGAAATATCTCAGATGATAGATAGTTGGTATTTAGTCAGGATGGCACACAGCCACTGGTGAATTCTCCCGTATGTGTGTGTGTGTGTGTGTGTGTGTGCGTGTGCGTGTGTGTGTGTGTGTGTGTGTGTGTGTGTGTGTGCGTGTGTGTGTGTGTGTGTGTGTGTGTGTGAGAGAGAGAGAAAGAGAACAAGAAAGAAAGAGAGAGCATGAAGGGGAAGAAACAAAGAGACAAAGAGAAAGACAGACTGAAAGACATCCTTTGTCCATCTCTCTCAAACACACACACACACACACACACACACACACACACACACACACACACACACACACACACACACACACACACTACTGTATTCTACAGTGAGTTTAGGTCTGGTGTGAATCAGGGTTGTCTCTCACTGTGCAATTTTTTATCAGTGGACGATCCCATTTCCGTTGTGTTGATGCAGCAGATGGATTCCCTCCTACTAACCATTCATCACCTGCCAAACCAAAACCTTTCTTTGCCCCCTTTACACCAATGAAAAATGGGTGCTGGACCATCGTTCTCCTCAAGAAAATAAGAATCGTTTAGTGTGTCATCAAACAGGTTTCGCTGCATGGCCATACTGGATCTTATGAGTTTGAAAATTGTTTTCTTTTATTTTGTCTTTCACAGAACAACATGAGAGGACGATCTGATGACTATTTTATTTAATTTTAAAAAAATTACAATATTGTAGCCATATTGTTGACATGTTTAGCCCATACCAGTTCATTAATTGCAAATATTAACAATATTCTTAACATTTTCAGTTGCTGCCATAAAAATATTGAGAATTTAAAATATGATAAAAACATACACAAAAGTGAACACATTTCTTCCTCCTGATTCATTCACATTGTTTCAAGACTCAGAGTACTTCATGTTTTCCACGAAGAAATATTTGCATGATAGAAATCTGGCAATTTTCCACAACTAATAAGCATCTGTCACACAGGCCTAGAGACCAGTCTGACTGCCTACCAAACTCCAATGCATTCCCCAACCAGCTGGCGTGTGGTTGCCAGAGGCTGCTAGAAGTCGCTAGGTGACACTGATCGCAAAGAGGGTGGTGCTCGTTGTGATTGTTTCGGTTGCTAGCAAATTGCTGGAGTCACGGTAGTTTGCATGGAAGATGCCAACTTGTCTTCAAATACTCGCCAACTGCGAATTGAACTTGAAAAAGTTTGACGGAATGGAAAACATTTGCCTTCACAGTAAAGCATGAGCCTTATCACTGCAACCAACCAGTGGCGGCTGGCCAGTAGGGGGCGCTTGGGCGCCGCCCCCTTTAAATTGTTTAGATAATAAATGACTTCTGAACTGCAAAATACTTAGAAATGTATTTATTCATACTGTGTGTCCAATAGACATGTTAGAATTTATTAAAATAGTAAATACATAATTCTATTTAATTGCTCACATTGTGCACACTTCCTATCCTATGTGCAGGGCGCCGTTCTAATGAGAGTGTATGTAGGCGCATCAACTTTTGGCAAGCAGGTGATCTGAGGCTGACTTTTAACTGGTTATTTAAGGTTTTCCACAGGGCGCAGCGCTCTGCGTCCCGGACACACCCATTCTGTTGTGTCATTACTGGTAGAGTGTCAGTACTGGCTAATTTTTTTTAAAACATTGTGTGATTGGACAATCCCCGATTCGACTCATTAGCGCAGCTGCAGTTCGTTAGGTCGATTCAAGTGGAGTAGTTTCAAAATGAGAGAAAATTCTGTTTTGTCTTTACAAAAAAATGCTTTTACAAAGCGTTCACTTGAAGAAAAAAAACAGGATAAAGGAGCTTGGACCGGATCGTCCCAGTTTACAAATTCAGCAGCAGGCAAGTGATCGTGGACGATCCTACACGCGGGCTTTTTCCAGCTCTTCTTATGACAAGCGGAGTTGGCTAGCTGGATGTGATGTAAGCATTGCCTTTTACTGCTTTCCGTGTTTGCTATTTCAAAGTTCTGGCACGGAGGCAATGTGGACAACAACTGGGGTAAGAGACTTAAAACATCTTTCAGAAAAATGCAAACGGCACGAAAACAGCCGCAGCCACCTAGACAATGCAATGAAGCTAAGTTTTTGGGGGAAACTTAGCATTGCTCAACAGCTAGATGAAGGCTACAGGATTGCTGTTAGAAGGCACAATGAAGAGGTGACAAAAAATCGGCACATCCTTTCTAGAATAATAGACTGTGTTAAGTTTTGTGGAGCCTTTGAGCTGGCCTTGCGTGGTCATGACGAAAGTAAGAGCTCTGAAAATCCCGGGATCTTTCGTGGGTTGGTTGATTTTGTTGCTTCTCTTGATGGAGTACTAAAAGAGCACCTTGAGAATGCTACTGTGTTTAAGGGAACTTCGAAAATTGTGCAGAATGAGCTACTGGACTGTATGTTTTCTGTTCTGAAGGAGCATATAATCAAAGAAGCACAGAGCAGTGATTTTCTTTTAATCCAGGCAGACGAGACTGTGGATGTTGCTACGCAGTGCCAGCTTGTGCTTGTACTACGCTATATCGATGCCAAAAACACTGTGCAGGAAAGGTTTTTTGAGTTTATCCCTCTGCAGTCGGCTACAGCTGATTCCATTGCTACAGCCCTAAAAGAACGTCTTGCAACTATTCTTCCTGAGGATCAAAAGGCTAAGCTAATCTGTCAGGCATATGATGGAGCCAGCGTGATGCGAGGTGCCACTGCAGGTGTTCAGAAGAAGATACAAGATGTGTACCCAAATGCCCACTACATCCACTGCTATGCTCATCAGCTCAATCTAATAATGCAACAGGCTACTTCTCACATAACCAAAGTTAGAATTTTTTTTTCTAACCTTAGTGGATTTTCCAGCTTTTTTTCCAGATCATCCAAGCGCACAAGCATTCTTGATAAAGTTGTGGCCCACAGACTACCAGCATCCAGCAATGTCAGATGGAACTTTCACAGCCGTGCCATCAATACTGTGTTTGAGCACAGAGAGGACCTCATCCGCTGTTTCGAAAGCATACAAGACTCTGGTGACTTTGACCCCATTACCGTCAGAGAGGCTGGAGCATTTGCCATGCTACTGGAGGATCAGGATTTTAAGTTCTTTCTGCAACTTTTCCACCATATCATGCCTCATGTGGACCTTCTCTATGCCAAACTCCAGAAGAAGGTCATAGATTCAGTCTGTATCCAGGAGAGCATCCAACAGTTCCAGCAGGACATTCAAAAGATCAGGTAATTGTTTAAATAGCTGATTTTTCTTTTTCTTCTTCTTCTTCTTCATTATTATAATATTGTAAGTATTTCTCTTTGGCAGAAATTCTCTCCACTCCATGGTTGGACAAAGCAGTGTAGGTAGTAGTCAGCCAGTGAAGAAGCGTCGGACACTCAGTGTAGAAGACCATGAAAGGATTGCTGCAGAGGTGAGTTGTTGTGGAAAATCACTGTTACACTGGTTTATAGTAGTGTTATTTAATTAGGAAGATGTGTGTTGTAGTTAGAAATACCTTTAGTTGTGTCTATGCTGTGTAGGTATGTTGATGTAATGTTTGTCAGCAAGATATTTTATTATTTAAGTTGTACTGAAGTTTATGGGTAATGGGGAATAAAACATTTGGTTACTGAATTTTGTATAATCTTGTCCCACAAAAATGCTGTAACACATTTCATAACACAGCCTTAAAAAATGGCAGCAAATGTTATTAAAATCAGTAAGTTTATAAATAAAATGTGTTCCTTCTTTCTATGACTTAATAGAAAGGACAAAATAACATTTCATATTTAGAATGAAAAATGTGATTATAAAATCATAATCTTCATGTTTGTCCTTCTCTCTTAAGGTCTGTGATATCATACTGGGACACACCAGGGAGCGCTTTTCTTTCACAAACCACCTTGTTAGTGCCACACTCCTGCAGGGGGACAGATCCTCATCACCACACCCATGACCACAGCAGAAGCTGAAAGGTGCTTTTCAACTCTGAAAAGAATCAAGACTTTTCTGAGAAACTCAATGACTCAGGACAGGCTGAATGCATTGGCCATGTTGTCAATGGAGAAAAGACTAGTCACAGAGATGACTGACTTTAACAAGAATGTAATTGAGAAATTTGCAGGGCAGAAGGAAAGGAGGGCAAAATTCATGTTCATATAGTGCTATTTTTTTAAGATTTGTTTTGTTTGTTTTTCATTTGTTTGTTTGTGTGCGCCCCCCTCAGTTTTTTTAGCACCAGCCGCCACTGCAACCAACATATTTTAAAAGGTGCAACTTCCAGTTTGTGTTGCACTTTTCAGTTTCACTACCATTTGGCATGTAGTTGGTGAGTGTTTGCAGACAGGTCCATGTCCTCCTTGTAAACTACAACCTGCAATTTGCTAGCAATCAAAACAATCACCATCAGGTTTTTGGTGGAGCACCACATACCTCCTTGCAACCAGTTTCACAGAGCAACAGCCAGCAACCTCCAGCAACCACTTGCCAAAGTACAAATTTTTCCATAGCAACTAGTGTTTGCCAGGGAGCTGCTGTGTGCCTGAGGCCTTAAGACTACTGTGTTAAAAAAAAGAACTTATTGCACAAATATTTAAATTAAATAACACAAATATTTAGTACTTGTTCTGTGCATTTCACAGACTTAGTCTATTACAGCGGCAGTTCATTTGAAAAAACGTACCTATGCTGTTTGCACTTAGGAGGCCGTGAGGAGTGGAGCCACTGTATATTCACTTTAATGATTGTTCTATTTTCTTCACTAAGCGTGCGATTCAGCTCAGAAGATGACTGAGAAATCACATCAAAGCTATGCTTCCTGAGAAAAACAGGCCAGCAGCTTCACTGTTCACACCAAAAACATTAACCACAGAGTCAGAGCAAAGATCAGCTGTTACTGACTGATTTGTAAGCTGAAAGAAAGAAAGGTTTTTAGAAAGTCGAACCTCATCTTCTTCTGCATTTCTAATATTTTAATGCGGGCCATGATTGTATTTCAGTAACTGTACTAATGAAAACAAACTGTGAGGTCACAGAAGTTTATGCTGTGAAGATTTAAATGGAAAACTGAAAATTAAATGAATACTTCAATGTTGGGCAATCAGCATAATTAGAGTAGTTTAGAGTAGTAGCCACTGTGTCTAATTCTTCCCCACAAATCTTACTTGTACTAGCAACATATTCCAATCAAGTGTGTGTGTGTGTGTGTGTGTGTGTGTGTGTGTGTGTGTGTGTGTGTGTGTGTGTGTGTGTGTGTGTGTGTGTTCGCATGCACGCATCTGTGCATGCAAATGTTTTCAAGAATGTATCACAAACATTTAGCCAGTTTGTGATGCAGTGGTGCATTGATTTGCAGATTTTTTGTTTTTTTATTATTGCTGAGCCAAAATAACACAAGCAAATATTAGCTGTATTACAGAAACAGAAACACATTCAAACCTGCAGACAGACCTTATAAATATAAAAAAGGCAGCAGGTCTCAGCTTCTAAATCACTAGGCCATCATGTGACACCCTTAATTACAATGATGATCAATCCCAAAGAGACAGAAGTAGAGATGGGTGAAAAATATAGACAAAGTGACAAGACAGCCTAAGGAAAAGTTAAGAAGACAATACTTTGAATAGATAAATGAATGAGAGCCGATGCAAATCCACACCCTATCTGACAAATCTGAATGTTAATTACAAAAAAACAAATAAAGTCTATAGATTTTAAAACACAAGTAAAATCCATCAAGTGGAGATTAATAACAATACAGCAACAGCAGACTTTAGAACATAGAAGACATAGAGACATAGAAGAAGTATCGTAGTTCACATGATATTGAAATATTTTACAACTGACATTTTCACATATTTTATGTTAATTTTACATTACAAAAAAGCTGTTTAAAAAAAACCCTGTGCTTTAGGAGTGACTTGAAGGATGAGACAGAGATTGCAGGTCTTATTTCCTGAGATGGATCAATAGAAGGTCTGAGAGCCCTGAGTGCAAATGCACCACCTTCGTTTACCAGTGTGGACCCTGGAACACCAAGGCATGGTGCGTCTGAGGATTTCGCAGAGCGGAGATAAAGGGCAATGAAAGAGCTTATAAATTACTTGAGGAGTAAACTCTCGGGGCTTTGAAACTAATCAATAATACTTTAAAATCAAATCTGTAGACAGCAAGTAGCAAGTATGCCAATGAAGCCAAGATTTGGTGAAATGTGGTCATTTTTCCTTCACTGATCCCATTTATATGAGTGAAGTGAGTCCCTTAATGCTACTTATTAGTCTTAAATATCTCTAAAAGAGAAACAAAGGCTTTAGCTCAAGCTGACCATTGCCCATCTGGTAAGCTGCAGCTGTTCAAGAGACCGAGACATACTAGGCTGCAAAACTTTAAAACTGCCTGAAACATAAAAGCTAGCTTTTTGTTGGCTTTTCACACTTAACAGAGTGAGTGTACACTAACCGCCCCCCCCCCTACACTTTTCTTTGTGCATCTACACAGGGTCTGATCTAAAGTGCTTTTATATCACTGGGTTGCAGACAGAGGTCAAAAAACTGGTCATTTAGGTTGTCACACCAACTCAGACACCTTCTGTGCAGGTAAATCCTTCAGGTGAAAAGCTACCAATTACCTTTCGCTGAAACAACATTAAAAAATATAAAAGCAAGACTTGAAATTTGTGAGATTTAACTGTGGATGTTCTGGTTGAGACAAAATGTTCAACATTTAAATCTACAAGCTGTTTGCTGCTTTCAATAAAGTACTGTAATGAATGAACAGCTGAAATAACATGATGCTATTGTGGATCTCTTCAAAGCAGCAGAGAATAACCAGCAGTTGTAGGTGCACATGCAAATGAAATTTTCATTGCTATTTTATTCATTTTATTTTTATATTACTTTGCAAACAAACACCTATTCACAGCTTACCAGCCAGACCGATGCTGAAACAGCATGTTAAACACTATTACAATGTGCCTTTTAAAAATAACAGATCTGCTCAGTTGTGTCCTATTTAATTATCATTCAACATAATATCTTTAAATCAATATCATATCTTATAGTAAGCATCTAAAATCCAATTAGAATGGCAAAATTCTGATGAGGCTGCAGCCCTCACAATAAATTTTGCATTCTTTCTGATCCAGTTTACAGCCAGCTTAAAACACTGCCAGCTGAGGGAAAGAGTAAAGCAGAAAGCAGAGGTGATGTGACACCTTATGCAATGCATTTATTGCTCATTACTCATGTTGAAAGGTTGACCTCTGAGAGCATCAAGCTGCTTGCTGCAAGCGCAGCTGCAGGTTGCTGTGGCTGTTATGGATATGTCTGCCTGTTACTGCTTGAACTTGGGGTGCTTCTATGGCCAGTATGTTATAGTACCCACAACACGAGAGCTCAGGAATTCAGTGGCTTCAGAGCAATGCTCCAGCAAGCACAAGTATCACTACACATGTCCAATCGCTGCATGTAGTTGCCATCCTAACAGTCAAAGCACAGCCATGGCCAAAGGCACAATCACAGCGACAGCTATGTCGCCCCGTCTGCTGCCATATTCAGAATCTAGAGCCCAACTGATATAAGAGCTTTAAGACTGATAGAAATGCCAATCTGAAATTTTGATATATCAGCTGATATTTTTGTTTCAGACACTGATAACGTAAACTGAAGTGCTTTGAGTTTTTGGACTTTCAAGTTCTGTTTATTATTTAATATTTTCTTTGTGCTATTCCTTAGTATTTTCATTCGAGTGTTTAGTTCCAGTTATGGTTTGTGTCAGTTTATTTTATTCCCTCAGTGTTTCCTGTCTGATCCCAATGTGTCAGTGCCCTATGTTAACTTCCTTCTTGCACTTGTATTTCCCCAATTAGTTATGGTTCTCACTTCCTGTTTTATTTTGATAGTTTTTTGTGCCTTGTGTTTAGTTTATTTCCCCTGATGTCTCATTGTCTTTGATTATTGTCACCTGCATCTCGTTAACCTCCTGTGTCCACTTTGCCTGAGGTGCCTAGTTTTTTTTTTTTTTTTTTTTGCTTCTTTGTACAAACTTGGGGGAAGTAGTCGGAAATGCACGCAAGGAAATGCCAATGTTTCCTGGGAGGTGTGCTTCAGAAAACTAACACGATTAGACTCAATAAAACTATCAGGCCAAGATTAACAGAGTTAAGGCATTTTTCTATAACGATGTCAGGGCTGCAGCTCTATCTGGTGGCAAATTGTTGCGCAACATTTAGGACAACCATTGACGACACCGGGCATCAATTAAAATCATAACAATTAGGCTAACGACTAGTACGTCTGATATCAACTAGTGACAATAGTGACAATTAGTCCTCTAGTTGACTAGTCGCACACATCCCTGCTATCAGTGCTGAATGAATGTATGTGCACTTGAAGCAATTTGGTCAATAAGACTGAAAAAGAGCTGCTATATTAATAAAGTGTAGTTTATTTGAAAGCAGGGAAGAAAGCTGGCAAAATGCCATCTGTGTGAGTTGACAGACTTATCAATATCACAGCTCTATCATTAAGACACTGGAGAATCTGATGGATTATAATAGAGTATTTCATTAATTTAATGTTTAAAAGAGTTTCATTCTCTCAGCTGCACCCTCGGTGGTCTTTATCTTTTTCAAAGTAAGTAAAGAATAAATACAAAAACGGAATTCAAAGTGAGTCTACAAGTTGAATGTAAGGCCAGCAAGTACAAATAGGTGCTCTGTTTTAGGATAGTATATTTGTGATTATAGAACGATCAAAATTGGTTGCAGACAACAGGAGAAAAAAATGATTGCCTCTAAGAATTTATATTTCTAACTGATCATCAGGGAAAAGCAAAGACTTTAGATGCTACTGGAAAACTTCAGACCCTCCTGCTGTCTGTGCACAGAGGTCTGAGGGATCTTTCAGAAATCTCTAGCATTCTCCAGAAATCTGATTGGTCAGTAGGTAATGATGTCATACCTGTTGACCTCTGTTCCAGAGCAGGTTAGATTCACAGTCTACGCTACCTAGGTGATGTACCCTGATAAGAAATGAACCCCCTTCATAATACTGAAAGCCCAGGGTTAATCCCTGAACTTACCCGGATAAGAGCGAACCCTGCTTTGTAGTGCAGGCCTCTGTTCTTCTGTTGTCCTCTGTCTGTCCAGCCAGTTTTGGATTCTTTGTTCTGATAGATTTTGTTTGTGGACTTTTCACCAGCAAAAGTAAAGGTTCCCTTTTGGTGCCTATCTCCAGATGTGAGCATTTCGGTCATAAACTCTGCAATTCATGACAAAGATTTCCCTAACATTTGTTATATGCAGTTGCTTATTTGTTTACACTCCACCCAACTCTGCTCAGGACAGCTGGTCATTGCTTTTGTGGTGTTCCAAAAACGTGTTGCTAACAGATAAGTTACAGAGTGCCCTTGGATGAACAAGCTGTGCAACGTCACCACTCATAACATATCAGCCCACCGATAAATCAGTCAGCCTCTATCAGACTCGCCCAAAGGACTCTGTTGACCCAGCTCCTCAAGGTTTCCTTCCATGTGCAACGTTACAGACTTGTTACTTGAGAGGGCATTGTGAGGTAACACAAAGAAACACTGAAGTAAACAACGTCTCTTGTAGTTGAGCAACAGAACACGGCGGTGAACAAATCTACATGGAATGATAACACACTCTCCTCCACTTCTCCACATATATTGCGTATTACATACTCATAGTATTATACAGAAAGCAACACTCCCCTGCACCACACAATTGCTATCTCTGCATCTATCTCTTTAGTGTACACACACACTTTAAAGACACAGTCCTTGTCAGAGCAGTGCAGAGAGGTTAGAGCTGCAGGTCTAACCACGGATATCCTGGAGGATGACTGGGATTGTGAGAGGAGCGTGAGAGAGGGGTGGAGAGCAGCACTTAATCGGCTTCTATTGAATCTCACTACTGTGGGAACATTGGAAGCAATGCAGACCTAAGCAATACAAGTTTTTTTTTAATTGTTTTACACTTTCAGAAAATAGCCAGTGGGCTTCCACTAAATGTTGAGGATGCTTCGATGATCGCTTGGATGACTTAATTAAAGAAAGATTTTATTAAGTAAAAGATTATTTTATTTGCAAAAACTAAAACTCTCTATATATTCTCTATTAGCTCCACTTAACTCGGCAATTTTCCACAACTAATAACATTCATTAGTACAGCCTCAAGAAAGCAAAAATTGGTGATTTGAAACTGCAGACAAAAGATTACAAAACTGCAAAGAAACAGGAAAACCCTATATGGTTTTCCTGTTCTTGTTTTTTTAAAAAAAAAAAAAGCAAAACTACATCCTGCATGCTGAGCAGGTACAAATGTAAAAGCCACAACAATACTGGCATGAAATTACTAACTTAGGTTGCAGGAAGGTTAATGATATTCAAAATACACCAAAAAATGCAAATGTAGCTCAAATGGCAGAGTGGCATTGCAATACTGGAGAAATAACTTTGCAAAAACTGCTTAAGTGGAAATTATTTGTTGTTTAATGAATATGAATAGTTTCAAAAATGGAAATTAAGGCTGAAATCATGACTGTTAAGACAGTCAGTGTTTTTTGGAGTGGAGAGAATGGAAAACAGAACTTTTCAGACTAAATCTGACTTGGGTCTTATCAACATAGCTATTAATCTTAAACATGATAGCAAAGACATGGAGTCCAGTTTTGCCAAATTGTCAGTGAACTTAATAGTTTTATGTAAGTTTGTCTTTAACATTCTTTTGGTTTTCTAGGGTACAATCCAAATACAGTTTCACTTTCACTAAACGTATCTTTCCTTTCCTAAAAAGAACCCCAAATGCACTGTTATTTATTTTATGCTATAATATGTCTTGATAATATCTTGTTTGGTTCATTTAAATATTATCAGTATCAGAGCAGCTACATTATTTTGGCATGAGCACAGTTTCCAACATTTGGAACTGGGTTGAGATTTGTTGCTTTTGTACATCACTCTTGGTGTTTGTACTGGTTAGAGTTTGGATGCATAACATACAGGATAAAAAAAAGGCAATGATAATTGCTGCAGTCAATTTCAAAATGATTTTGAACACAATACTTCTGACTGATGAAAGCCAACATGCTTTTTTTCAGACTGTCACATTTACTTGAAAAGTAAATGAGTTTATGAGTTTGTGTTAGTCGTTTGCTAATTTTTTCTTGGCATTTTGCTGATTCTTGTCTGCCAAACGAGGCACTGTAGACTGATGCTAGAAATACAGACATGTTTCATAATTCCAATGGACACCTGACAGACCACAGTGTGGAAAAAAAATATATAACTGCGGTGCAAGTGTAAATTTTGTGTTTAGTTTAGGCAGGATATCCGTGGTTCTACAAGTCCCAAAAAATATGACAATTTTTAAGTCTTAGTCAATCTGTCTGTATGTATGGTGTCTTAACACCAAATATAGAATCACCTGTGACTGACTTACTTTCATGGTTGCGATTCCTAATTTTTTTTTTTTATATAATTTTAAGCTTGCTTGATTGTGGAATTAGTCATGTAAAACCGCTTCAAACTTTTATCAAGCAAATTTAATAAACTGACTGCATCATATCAAAGAAAAACAGATGCATGTACAACTGTATGAGCACTGAGTGAAATATATCCTTTTTCTTGTGAATAACAGACTTTCCAATAATCTCGAGAGATGGCTCTGCCTGCCAATGAGCACAACTGCATTCGGAAAGTGAAAAGGGGCTTTGATAAAAGTTTTTCTATTACCTCAGTTATTCAAGCAAAACCAGTGAATCAACTTTGCATGTTTCATTGATTCCTGGGAACCTTTTCATATATTAAACAGTCATCTACTTGAATACAGATTCATATTTTTCAGCCCGGAAAGCAATGAGGAGTTTTTTATATATATATATATATATATATATATATATATATATATATATATATATATATATATACACATACACATAAAAGTTTGAAACAGTGGTGCTCTCTTTAGGAAAATGTATAGTGCAGTTACAGATAATGCTTTGCATGTTACAGAAGTTGTAATGTAGTGTGCTGAATATTAATGTGACAAAATAGTCTACTCTTATAATGTGTATGTATATTGTTCATGCTTCATTTCCATTTCACTTTAATCAGCTGCTCTTGTTAGCACAACTAATAATGTATACAGTTTCACCTGGTGAATTAATGAGGCAAAATATATTACTAAACTATGTGGAAAACAAAAATTTGTGGTGCAGTTTTAAGTGTTGTTCTTGACAACATTAAGTCTGTTTTGCTAAAGCCACTAGTTAAGAAATAGACATTTCATGACGACACATAGAGTGTGACTTAGGAGCTTGTAACTATCTTGCCTACCACCTTGGCTTAGTTAAGACGAACATTACTGCACATGAAACTGACCTTTTCCAAATTTTATCTCCAAAAGACAGGTGAAAAATATGGATTTGCTTTCATATCTAGTTTAGTCCAGTGTGTGTGTGTGTGTGTGTGTGTGTGTGTGTGTGTGTGTGTGTGTGTGTGTGTGTGTGTGTGTGTGTGTGTGTGTGTGTGTGTGTGTGTGTGTGTGTTTAACCGCTTCCTCCCTCACTTTCCCATGTTGCTTGCTTGTCATCTTGCTGCAATAATATCTGTTAAGAACAGATACCAAGCATGTGTCCGCATCTTTTGCTTTGTTATGACACTAAATTCCACTCCAGTGCTTTCTGCTAAATAAACAAGCCGCACACTAACCCGCACACACACACACACACTTGTACACACGTGCAGTGACACAAAGATAGATGGCTATGAACACATAACTTGATACAAGATAATTTGTTCTTTTGAGACTATTGATTTGTGTGTTAGACAATAAAACAAGTCTTTTTCAGAAGCATCCCTACAGCAATCATTTTTAGCATGCGCACCCATTCATTGCATTCTAATAATGTGATCAATATATTTTCTAAGATGCTGAATTCACAGAAATATGGCATCATTATCAAGGGAAAAAACAACTACATAAAAAAACAACAAGTATGACAAGAACGGCTCTGTGGGATGACAGTGTTTTATATCTGATGTTCCTGAGATGGAAGTCCTGAAAGCACAAAGCTCCCCTGACTATCATCCATCATTTGAACATCTACAAAAAAAAGATGAATATATTATGTTATTTTTGGCTAGGCGTTTCTACATTGTGAGGTTACACTCTCCAGCCCTCCATTATCTTGCAACAAAAAAGGTCCAGTTAATATGTAAGACAGCAAGTTAGCCTATCAGCAGGGAATGCTATTTACAGAAGGGGTCATAAGTAATGGAAAGTCATTTTCACCAGGGGCTGTTTTCCATGTTTGATAGCTACTGCAGTGCCAGTGCAACTAGGACAAATGGCTGCCTCTCGCTCAAATCACTACAGTAACCTAGACTGAGTAGCTAAGCAGCCCCGGCTGAGGGCTTTGGATGCCCAAACGTTTCCCTTGACCACTACAATACTGTCTGCAACCTTTACAAAGCACATTTATTTCATGCAGGAATAGAGGGTTCTATTTATTAAACAGTTAACTGTTCTCAGTATAGATATGCTTTACAGCTACTTTCTTTAAAGGAAGAACCCCTCAGTCAGAAAAAATAAGCCCACACCTTCGTGATGCCGGTAATGATAGCAGTGTCAGGGGGTGGAACATAGCAGACAGACATTAAGACTGTAAAAGCAGGTGCCTGCGTTGGTGGGTACATGCTGTTTCAGGTATCACTGAGAAATGGAAGGAAACCTTGAGTTTGAGTACAAGATCCAGGTACTGAATGCTTCACAGGTGGATTACACTAAATGGTAGTTTATAACTAGAGCCGGAAAACCATGATGCTTCTCCCTTTTTTTCTTTATTCATTTACCTGTTGAGAGGTGCAGCTTCCATCAATAGGAGAGGTCACCACTGTTTCCAGACTCAGGATGGGTGCGTCCAAAAACTCAGGTATTTTCTCCGAATTTTTAGGTTTTTTTTTTTTTTTTACATTGATTACCATTTGTTAGCAAGTTCTCTATCCATGCATTTTCAGATAAAGCTGCAGTACCACTGAGCAGAAATGCAAAAGCAAAACATCCAAATGACTGCAAAGTAGCTATAGATTACCTGTGCACATTTGTTTCCATACACTGTGGTTTCAGACGTAATGAGTGATGTGTGGGCATTTTAGAAGCAATTCAAACTGATTACACAGCAGTATTTATTTCATTAGGGTGATTGATTAACCTCATCACACCTGCAGTAAAAGCTACAGAGTAGCAGCTGCTATAGCCAAGGTTCCCCGGCTACACATAACATATTTAGGCATTTATGTATGTATTTTTAAGTAAAATCAAAACTAAAACTCAATTCTATTCACCAAGAAAGAGTAAAACTTTGATTGCAGACAAACTTAAAGTAGTTTTGGTAACAAAGTTCGAAGACTCTTTAACTATAATGAGTTTTCTTGTATCTGATAAAAGATGATGACAGTAGTGACCAGTGATGCATTAACACCATTTTGGAAACTTCAATTTGAAGCAACAATTAAATGGTTTACTGAAAATTCTTTAGAGCTCACAATGAGGGTGCCCATGCCACAAATACAAAAACAAAAAAACCTCTCAAAAGTTAATTTTGAACATCTTATTTCTTTTTTTACTTCCATGTATAAGGGAATATTAAAGTTAATGTTTCAAGCAGTTGTTTAAAATGTGGTACAACTCCAACTTTATATACCGTTATATTAAGTGAGCAACTGTAAATCTAAAATGGAGCAAATCATCTGCGTAAATGGATTTGTCTCTAATTTCTAAAGCTCCAAGCCCGACCTTCCAGAACCTCTTCCCCAGAGAAGAAAAATAAACTGCGCACAGTGTGATAGCAAATAAAGCAAATTAGAGCTTTCTTTGAATTTAAATTGTGAATGAATTTAACTAGATAATGAGAGCCTCTTAACTGTTAAGCAGTAAAGCAAGTAATTGCTTTTTCATGGACTAAGATTTTGACTTTCTATCATGTGGGGAGACTAACAAAATCCAATCACATGGATTGCAATTAAACTCTTCAGTGAACTTCTGACATGGTTCACTTCCAAGGTAATCACATAACTTACTGTGATCCATACTTAATTTTCTCTCAGGATGTCAGTGATGTCTTCTGTGTGGAGCAGAGGTAAAGTTTTATGAAAGGCATGTACATCACCAAAAATTACAAAGATGGCTTTTTTTTTTTTTTGGTGATACACTAAAAATGCAACATTCCAGAAAAATTTTAGAGATTTAGGTTTTCTTCAGGGTCACTTTTGGCTGGAGCCTCTCGCAGCCTATCCGTAATCACATTCACACCTACGTCCAATTTGGACTCACCAGTTAAGCTCGCATGATTGTCTTTGGGCTGTGGGTGGAAGCTGCAAACTCCACACAGAAGTCAAGTTTCCATGTGAACTGGACAAGCAATTCAGAAAATGGATTAATGGATCACTTTATTCTCTTTCAGCTACTTCAGAAATACTTTTGAGCAGTTAATTTACAGTGGCATGGCACTTCTAAATGACGCTTATTGCTTAATGAAAACTAGGTTTCTCTACAGTTGCACAGGACAGTGTGTGATTTTTATGTTACTTCATATCACCCAAGAAGTCCAATTAACCAGCAATATACTACAATCTATCAGAGTAGTTAGACATGATCATTATTAGTCTTGTTTGAAGGGAGTGAAAGTGAAAAAGCAGTGCATCAGGTGAGGAGCGCAACCAGGAACATCTCCAGTGTTATGTTTTTATGTGTTTATGTATTTGTTTGTTTTTTGTTTTCAGACTTAATGGGGTCTGCATCATGAATTGGTCCTCTTGCCAGATTTTGGCCCCTCCCTGATGATAAAAATCAAGTTGAAGGATTACTGTTTTGACAGACTGATGGAATTCCAGCTGATCCACAAGTACAAGGCGACACAACAGGAATACTACAGTTACAGTCTCATTTATCCATCTTTTTCTAATTACGGTTTTATTACTAAAGAACAAAAAGTATTTTGAATGCACAGATTTATGCCCAATAAGGTAACACTGATGCATTGCTATTTACTGCATGCAGATCAGCTGTGCTCATGTGCACAGCCACCCTTAAAGGCCAGCTCTGAGCTAGGAGAAAAACCCTGGTGTTAAGAAGTGTGATGAATTGATAAAGCCCAATCACAGAGGCAGAGAAGGATATGTTATTCTAATGCTTTTGCCTCTTTGAAATAGTGGGTTTGTGTCTAGCCTGTGACACCAGAGATGGGGCAAATACAGGATGGATCCAGGCAATCCCTCCGATTTCCTGCTGTTTCCATTATTACGGCGGTCTGACTCACCCAGCAGCTGCTTCCATATGGTGGCCTGTCCAACAGCCAGAGCAGATTGCATTATTGGACTGGTCACAGCCAATGGTTGCTGCTAACAAGTTGCTGCTTCTCTCTGACCTCTGTTTGTGTGGTCGGTGTGTTGCTGTGGTTGCTTGCGTGTCCGTGTGGATTTGTTTTTATCTGTGTGTGTGCATGTGCATGCGTGCATGACCCCAGGTGACTTGTTTCCAATAAGAAAATGAAATCCATTGTGAGTTTTTTTTTTTTCTCCCTCCCAGCGAACCATTTTCTTTTATTACTTCACCTGCACTTTCCTGAGCCACTGGGTGTGCTCCCACACTGCAACTCCCAGACAAGCATCGGCAGCATCTATCTTATGGACAGAAGTGCTGAGTGGCTATTACTTCTCAGCAGACCACATAAAAACCACAGCAATTAAATGCTATTGGGCCATTTGACTTTGTCTTCTTACAGGAAAAAAGGAAGTGAGAAGCGAGAGAAGAAAGGCAGAGACTATAGTGGGAGTGAGAGGGAGAAAAAGAGACCTCAGACTTAAAAGACAGAAATACTATCATGTCAAATGCTTGAAATGAAGATAAAGGAATTAAAGAGGATGGGAAATTAGAAATGATAAAATACAGTACCTCTTCTCAATGGGATAGGAAAGAGTTCTTTAACTTAGGTGCAATTTAAAGTGAAAGTAGATAATATCATAGGATTTAAAAAGGTCTTCCCTTTAACTAGACTTAAAGTCAAAGTGAATCAGCTGCATTGTTGTTCTGTCCTCCTGTAGGAAATTCTTAACACTAGAACTGAAAAGGGGGTCATTTTAAGCCTTAGGCATTTAAAAAAAAAATCATGTAACTCTGTTAACATAATACCCCATCATCTCATATGTCATGATTTTTTCCTAAAATGGGTTTATTCATCATATAAGTGGGGTGTGTGGGATAAAAAGAAAAAAAAATTATGACCACTTATACCTAAACTCCCGAGAACATCAATGGATGCAACAGCATGCCCGACTGCCTAGCAACATGCATCGTTTAGGCACAATTTGATGTGAAGGACTGCACTTAGATAAAAGATGAATAATTACTGCAGAGCTGAATGGATCACGTATGGGATGTGATGTTGAGCCGGGGCAGAGCGGGGCAGGGTGCGACGGAACGTGTGGAGAACCAGGCGCGCTGCTGGCTGCGCAGAGCAGCAGGAGAACCGTAGCTGAGCCGAGCAGAGAGCCCAGAGTGTGGAGAACTAATCCGAGCAAATAAAGAGTGGAATTCAAAGCAGAGCAGCCAAATTGGACGGGTTTCAGGCCAGAGGAGCAGAGCTGAGGGGGTGAAGGGCCATGTGGACGAAGCATACGAGAGAGAGAGAGGCTGCAGGGCCGATGAAGAGGAGGCAGATGTGGACGGCATGATGCACTTTCTTTATTCTACTTTTGCAAAATGTGTTTCTTGTTTTGCTGCAGCCAACTGGGAGGTAAAATTTAAACTACACATGCTGACCAGTTCAATCTGTTTCACAGTGAGCGCTCCTGGACTTTTATTTAACATTTTTCTTCTACAGTAACTAAACTTTTCAGTCGTGTTAGTTATTGTGTTGTTTGTTGTGCCTTTTGTTTATTATTAGATTCTAAAATTTATTTTAACTTTATGGTCTTTAATGGAATGATCAAAGTCATTTGTAAAACTAATAAAACTCCTAAAGTAGAATTAGATGAAAATGAACTACTTCTTTAAGAAATTATTTCTTTTCTGTGGGACTCAGCCAGCACAGAAAATGCTTTTTTAACCTATGACTTTTTAACTCTGTTTTACAGGAAATCAATGTGTTAGGCCTTGTAAGGCAGGTCAAGGATCATTAATACAAATTTTCAACTAATGACAAGCAGAGCGATTCCAGCTTGTTTCCACTATCCAAAAATTTCTTTAAGAAACAGCAGGTAAGGGGACTCGAAAGTCAAAAAACATTTAGAAAAAAAAAAAAAATGTCTGTTGAGAGTGATGTACCAAAACTCCACATGACAGCAGAAGAGCTGTAGATTATCTGCTGTCAAATGGGTAGATGGGCCAATGCCAATGCAATATAGGATGATAAGGATATACTATATTCAGGATTTCTGGCCTCTGCAATAAAGTGCACTGCATTTAATTTTGGTGATGCTTTTTAAAAAAAAATCTCCAGAAGCGTATCTCTGTCAGCTTTTGATTAATCAAAAGCTGAGAAAGACACAATTATGGCAGATGTCAATATTGATTAAAAGTGACACTGGTCGGTTCCAAGTCAAGCTAATCAGGGGAACTGCAGATTGATCCAATGCAGCTGCATCAATACTTCCTTTGACAGACAAATAGATACACACACATATTTACTGAGTTCCAAAAAAAAGATCAGGGCTTAAAATCTATTTACAACACAATATTTACAGGGGCTTGGTAGAGGTGGATGGTGGACCCACAAAACACATCACCCTATATTCCAGACTTTGTGTCCTTTGTACTGGCTGTGGCATGATTCAGTCACAATGTTACAAGTTTAAATTACATAAAAAGAAGCAACCCTGCGTGTGAAGTCACGTTTGACTTTGTGACTGCTGCCTTTTCCAAAGCTCAATCAAACTTAGACCGTTCATTTCCTTCTGCAATCATTCTGAGCACACGTCACAAGCAATCAAGCAACGGCAATCACACGGTTTAAGCAAACAAAGCTTTTTTTGGGTTGTTTTTGGGGTTTTTTTTTTTTCCAAAGCTAAAGTAAATTCCGCAACTGTTGTTTCTGCCACAATAGAAGACTGTTCCCATTTATCACGGCGTGCCGAAGTAAATTCGAGACATCTAAAAATAAACATTTCCAATCTCTCGCGATGTAGGTACACAGCGTAGAAAAGACACAACGAGCACTGAACTAACGCTGAAAATTAAAAAAGACTGCCAGTCTCATTACCAAAGCAAATCACATTAGATACCCTTTAGAAGCCTGATATAGATGCTGCACTGTGTGGCCCTCTCACTCTCAATAAGCCTTTCTATCCATCTTTCTCTCTGTTGATATGTCTCCTGCTTTCTTTGTCTGCCCTTTTCTTGCTAACTTTCTTTGTATCCTTTCTCACTCTTTGTCCCTTTGCCTTTTGTAACTGTTTCTTTGTCTTTCAGTCAGCAAAGAGACTCTCTCTCTTTCTTGACCACAAAGATATATTCAAATGGAAGTTAAGAACAGAGTGATGCATTATTCAAATCCCTTCACAGGAATAAGGGAACAGTGACAGACACATTCCCATTAAAGCAGGTGATATCCTGGCAGGATAAATCCAAAAACCAAAGTAAAACAGGTAAGCAGCAGTAGAACATATGGAACCCTCTGGGTAAAAACATGACAAGAGCTCAGATTCACATTTTCAGGATTTCTTTAATACTAATATCACATATCTTTCTGTCTCTTTTCTTCTTCTTTTTTTCCTCCTTCTTCTTCTCTTTATTGCTTCTCCTCTCTACTGGCTAATCTGCCCCTCCCTGCCTGTCAGCTCTGGCATTGTATAACTATATAGATACTGTGATAATATGAGTAATATGAACAAGAAAAACACTATCTAGAGAAGCCTATATAGAGTCTATAGTGCTCGTCTTGGCAAAGCAAATATGCTTGGCACAACAGAGCATTCAGAGTGACAGACTGAAGCACTGCCATCTGTCGAAGCTGCAGCCCTGGTTAGTGGTAGACGGTGTGGTCGCACACATCAGTAGTTCAAGCCTAATTAGTGAGGAACTAGTTACCTATTTAAGTTGCCCGACCTTTTCAAACCCCAGATAGCACTTTTACACTTTAGTGTTACACAGTAAGATGGGTTCTTAAAGACTGCCTAGAGACCAGGTATGACCACCTGGCAACCACCGGATCTAAGGAAAAATAAGCATTCTCCAACCAGTTGGTGAGTGGTTGCTAAAGACCGAATCACACAGGCCCAGAAATCAGTGAGTGATCCCCTGATACCCACCGGTTTCTACGGAAAAGCACATATACACGAAGTGGTTGCTTGCTGTCACTACACAAAATTGGCCACAGAGAGAAATATGGCCCTGCACCAAAAACCTCCATTCTCTGTTTCTGGCTTGTGTCACACTTCACAATTTTATTAACACTTGGTGGTTAGTTTGAAAGTGTCTGCAGACAAGTTGCCATCTTCTATATCTTCACTTCAATTCAATTTGATTTTTTTGGCCACAGTGGCTTTATTGGCAGTATAAACAGACAGAAAATGGGGGAAAGACACGTGGGCAAATTGGCGACAAGCCGGGACTTGAACTCACGCCGCCCGCACCGCAAAGCGGCATATATATGTGGTCGCCTGCTCCACCCCTCAATTTAATCTGATTCACAACAGTCACCTCAAGGTGCTTTATATTGTAAGACAAGGACTCTATAATGTTAGAAAGAAACCCCAACAATCACACATCCTCCCACAGTATACGGAAGCACTTGGCAACAGTGGGAAGGAACAACTCCCTTTTAACAGGAAGAAACCTCCAGCAGAACCACGTTTAGGGAGGGGTAGCCATCTGCTGCGACCGGTTGGGTGTGAGAGAAATCTGCTGTGGCAATCTGCTAGAAACCAAAGCAATCACAGGCAGATTTGTGGTATAGCACCTTCTTTGCAACTGATTTCACCCAGCACCAGCCAGCCACCTCCAGCAACAACTCGTAAGCTGGTTGGGTGAATACGCATTTTTCCCTTGCTGGGGGTTGTCCACCAACCTCTATGTAAATGGCATACCAAAAGTCTATGGACTACACTTTGTGAACTCTGGTATTAGAGGGTTCGGCCAGTTTGATCTGTACAGTATGTAAATAATGCTGTAATTTTGTCAACTGTAAACAGTATAACACCCCGGGATCGTGTCTACAACTCTATTCTGCATTTTAAAGCTTACTTTGCACTCCTTTGCACTTGACATACTGTCATCTCAACTTGCAATGCCAGCAAAATTCATTAATGGATAATAAAAAGTACTTATTGAACTGTGGCATCACCTAACATTTAGTTACTAAAAATATTGAAAGAGACTGCTGATGTATTGTGGCACCCCTTCTGACCTTCTGACATAGTGATCTGTTTAGACCACAGGGAGGGAAGTCTTGTGATTTTATCCAATGAGAACAAACAGTTTGCCAATAGCTTTTGGCTATCTCAATGTGCAAGTAAGCACACCGTTTCCTCTGGCTTGATCGATGTTTCTCGATTAAGCTGCCGGGGCCAAAAGAAATGCAGCAACTTTCCTATTCCTCAGGGCCAATGGGGCCCATTCTCATTTAAAGTACACAAAAAATGCATGCACAGACACATTTGCATACCTCTTCCTCCCCACACATACCCACACACAGTTGAACTGATGTTACAGACAGACACGCTGACGTCATTCGTTCCATGGTATTTAGCACAAAAGTCAGATAGTGTAGAGAGTCCTGCTAAAAATCAATGAGCATTTGCAACAATCAATAGCTGAGGTCCTATGAGAAGTAATTAGAAAGGCAAACATGCAGTGCTGCCTTCCTCCTCTTCTCCACTATAGCCTCAAAACAAAGTTTTACAAAACAGTGATACTGGTATGTAAAGAACAAGTACAGAGGTTGATGTACATCTAATGCACTGTTGTTGATCTAATATAAAAATGTGTTTAAAGATTGGTTATTACAAAGAAAACGTTGAGTTTTTATGAACCTATTTGTTCATCTGCAATAATCTCTGGCTACAAAATTTCATGCTTTCAGTGTATTTAAGTACATCTATTAGAATAAGTGACAACATCGTATAATGACTTGGGCTTACCCAGCAGCTATTCAATCCACAGCTTTTAAAAAGCCTGTCATGATTAAAATCCTCTATAGAGCCCCTTTTCTAGAAAATCTTACTTACAAAGGCTGTCTTGTTACATGTCAAAGATTATACATTCTTGAATGACCACTCTGGTACTAATAAGATGTTAATTCCATAGACTTGGCCTGTCATACTGACAGGCTTTAGTTCACTTTACCATGATTGTGCACCTGTTTTCATATAGTCAACAAGCAGCTCCAGCTGCAGAATTTCCTTATACCACCTCAAAAATGCAAGTGTGTTTTAGGTCAAGATTTGCTGCATTTGTCAATCAAGTAGGGAAGCATGTACATTTATTTATTTTTTGCATTGTGTGAGCCTGCTGAAAGAGACCTACTGCTTGTCATTCTTGGCATCTGGTAGTCAGTTATTGCCAGGGCCAGCTCTACCTTTTTACTGTCCTAGATGGGCCTGGAATTTATTCCCTAATCCCAAAATGCAGCTTCCTCCATCTTTTGGGGAGTCGTTTTTTTTAAATAATTTGGTTAACTGACCATTTAAATAACCCAGGAGCAGAGCTGCTATGGTTTAGTGAAAGAGGGAAAAAGTTTGTTTTCATGAAGTCTAAAAAAAACAGGATGACAGCAACAAGGCATAGGTGAAGCTAGAGGAGGTGAAGGATGAGATGTATCCTGTTGCTGAAGCTGCCAATGAGTCAGGACATGAGAGCTCCCACTGCCTCATCTACAAGCTCAAGTTGGTGAAGAAGAGGCTCTTCAGCTAGCAGATGAAGAACATTTTTCCTAGAAGGCACATTGTTTATGACAATGGTGTCAATGAAGTTTTACTAAGGGCCACAGTGGTACACAATCATATAGGCATGCAGTATTGTGCAAAAGTCTTGAGTAACCCCTGCATTTCTTTATATTTTGCTAGGAAAATGGGAAGTAGATGCAGTGATTTATGGAAACGTGCAAACATAAATTGAAACAAAGTATGTAAGGCACCAAATGAGTTTGTATAATTCTGATAAGCTTCAGTCAATATTTGGTATGACCACCTTTATTCTTCAACACAGCCTGAACTCTTTTAGGCAAGCCTTCTTGTAATTTCTTTAAGTAGTCTTTAGAAATCATTTTCCAGGCTTCTTGAAGGACATTCAAAGCTCTTCTTTGGAAGTTGGCTGCCTTTTGTTCTGTTCTCTGTCAAGATGATCCCACACTGTGTCAATACTGTTGAGGTCCAGGCTCTGGGGAGGTCAATCCATGACTGATTCCATGACTGTTCCACGGTCTCTTTTCCAAATCTGACTGTACTGTTCTGCTTTCATAGTTTCATCAGTTTTGAAAACATCCCCAACACCACTGGCTGAAATGCATCCCCAAACCATACAGATGGCTGTAGACACTCACTATTGTACCTCTCTTCTGACATCTATCCTCAGCAGATGAACAGCATCAGCTGTAAAAAATTTTTATTTTTTTTTAGGCCTACCGCTTCTTTTGTCTTCTACTTGTCCTGTTTCCTCAAAAACAAATTTTTAAAGACACACTTTAAGGAACACTTAAGTGTGTGTGTGTGTGCGTGTGCGTGTGCGTGTGCGTGTGTGTGTGTGTGTGTGTGTGTGTGGGTGGGGTGGGGTGGGGGGGTCATGCTGGATATTTATGCTGATATGGACTGGGTAATGTGTTTGGAATGAAAGGATGCCATATCAATTATCAACCTACAGAGGGCTGAATTCAAAGCCACCCCATGCACTCGCATGCATGCCTGACAATGTCGGGGAATGCTCCTAATGAGACGACAGATGGTGTCCTGGGAGATCTCCCCCCTCTGTACACACTTGCAAACTGTGGTGATAGTAATCCATCTCAACAGCTAACTACTGAAATTCTCAGCCCGGCACAACAGTACCTCAACCACTAGCTGGAACCCTGGATTGTTTGGTCAGACACGTGGGTTCTGGCAGTTCTTGTTCCTCCTTGCACAAAGGAGCAGATACCGGTCCAGCAGATGGGTTAAGGTCTACCGCCCTGTTGAGCTCTCCTAGAGTAACTGCCTGTCTCCTGGAATCTCCTCCATGTTCTGTGCTGGGAGACACAATGGGCCATCTGACAATGGCACGTATTCATGTGCCATCCTGGATGAGCTGGACTATCTGTGCAACCTCTTAATGCTACCGGCAGTGACACTGACCCTAGCCAAATGCAAAACTAGTGAAAAAATAAAAACAGCCAGAAAAGACGAGGAGGAAAAAAAGGTCAGTGGCCTCCACCTGTAAAACCATTCCTCTTTTGGAGGCTGTCTCATTGTTATCCCTCTGATGCACCTGTTGTTAATTTCATAAGCACCACAGCAGCTGAAACTGGTTAACAACCCCCTCTACTACTTAACTGACCAACTCAGTGTCCCAGATGTTTAACTGACTTGATGCTATACTCTGATTAAAAAGTGTTCCTTTAAGGTTTTTTTTTTTTTTTTAGCAGTATATAAAGAAATAATTTTGTGAACTATAGCAAAAGAAAATGTTTGTCTCATTTAGCCCTTTCACATTGAATTTGGTCATATAACCCTCAACCACTAAAAAAGTCCAGAAAAAGTTTTTTAGCCTTTATAACATTTAGTTAAGGAAAAATATCTTTGTAACATGAAGCCCAGTCTTCTGCCACAAAACTATCTGCACATGAAAATGAAACTTTCCTGATGGCTGGTAATAGCTCCATCACTTTGCAATTGGGTCCAAAGAAACTTAGTCCATTGTGCTATAGGTGCATGCCTGTTCACTTCAGCAACCCTGTGAACTCTCTGAACCCTGAATATCACTCCATAGCTTTGCAAGTATGTGGATTCAGACATCAAGATGACAACGCAAATTATGTTCTTTGAATACAGAAATTGTCTCGTGGCAAATGGATATGTCAGCCTCTTTTTACACTGGATGAAGATACAAGCTATTCTCCCACAGCAGTTGAAATTCTCTGCCTTCAGCAGCAACTTTGCTTTTTACTGAAATCTGCTTTAAAATGCGTGTTAGTTTAAATCTGCAGTTAAAGTGCACCTGTCTATCCAGCTCGGAGCATTCGGGGTTCAAGCATCGTTGTGCGGACCACAGCTACAACTGAGCGAGATAAAATGTAATAACGATTTGCGGGTCGGATTAAAATCTGCAAAGGGATGGATTGGACTCTGATAAATGATGTACGAAGCACATATTACAAACACATAACTTCTGATTATTGCTATGCTGGTATGTTTGGCTAAACCATGTATATAATAAATCAACAAATAATGTATGTTTTGATGTAATCATTGCACCAAAAAATGAGAGATTTGTCTAGTTTTTGTTAGCAAACACTGATTGCAACTGTTTGCTCTGCTGTTTGACCCTTTTTTAACCAAACTTTTTACAATCAGGACAGGAGAGAGGAGAAGATAAGAGGAGGAAAGTGCAATGATGATGAGACGCATGACAGATGAGAGTAAGAGGACAGTAGCATACACACAGATTAGACACAAAAATAACACAGTTTGTCACATTTGAAAAAAGAAGCCTTTGTCACATAACAGAAGCAGGAGCTAAGGGAGCAGGGTTGTCCAATTTTCAAAATTGAAGTTTTACCAACATATAATCTACAATATGACTCCTTCATCAACACCAAGACCCTTTTCCTCAGGATTTTACTCCTGCTGCTGAAAAAGAAATAATAAGAAAGCTGAATAAGAAAATTGCAGTCATGTTGTGAAAGGCAGCCTACTGACCTGACTGAAACCTTTTGCAAGAGCCTCACAGCTTGGATTTGTATTTTACACTGAAATATCATAATAATACTGCAATTATCAGGTGAAAATCCAAAAGTTTTTGGACTGGGCTACCCCCCCAATCGTAACAACAGCTCTTACTCTTGATCCATGTGCTGTATTAGTAGCTGTGATGATGTTTATGAGGCATCACTGCAGGATGGGTGTTTATATGGCAGGGCAGGAATCTCTGCAGCATACTCACTACAGTAAATTAGACTGAACTGCCGCCCTGCTGTGTTTTCACGAATACCAACGTGAAGCAGCTTCCTTTTGGTAATGCTGAGAGGAAAGGTCATTGCTTACTTTTTAACATTTCCCACAATAGTGAGTCATATTTGTTTTTAATAATAATTTGTTTTTGTAAATCTCAAGATTTGTCTATCTATTGTCATACAGCTTCGTACACTATCCACCAACCAACAACGTTCATGCTTAACAAATTCACTGGATCACCTGTCACAATAACAGAAATCGTAAATATTTTAAAAATCAGTCAAAAACTTGTTTAAACGTTAAAAATATATTGTTATTTATTAGGCAAATAATAAACTAATTCACATTTTTTTTAATCCCAAACTTGAGCTGGCACAGTGAAAAACATTCAACCAATAAAACGAATGTTTCTGTTCAGGAATGCAAGCAAATAACTGTAATTTGATATCTTAATAAAAAAAAATAATAATCATAATGTGCTTTACTGGTTTTCTACTTTCTTGTAAAACAGTAAATTTGACCATTAAACACATAATTTCAATTAAAGAGCTTGTGTATACTGGTGGATTAACTATTACAGTAACATTAAAAAAATTATTTCATAATTAGCAACACTGTTGATTTAGGGCAGCTGTTGGATAAACCTTACGCTGGGTTGTGGTCCGATAAATTTGTTACATTACCATCTACTGTAACTAAGACTGACCTGTCATGACACTGTGCACAGAATGACTTCAATCAGTATCTTTTTCACGCTGCTGCACACTTTGATGTAGCCGGCTACAGAGTGAACAGAGTGTAAAGCAATGGTGTCTCTAGCTCGCTGACATATATAAGACAAAACTGCTGGATACCCTAAAGTTGGTATCTCAGTGCAGAGGAAAAGCAATTCAAGTCAGGTTTTCAATGGGTGCCATTTGTGAATGCATTTTATAAATTTTATTTGCATTAGTTTTACATAAAGAGGGACTGCAATTTTGTGAGGAAAGGAGAAAAAACTGTGAGAACACACACAGATCCACACACACACACACACACACACACGCCATATGATTCATTTGAAGTTGCAACTCACCTTGAAAGCACCAACTGGACTTGATTTTTTTATTATTATTTTATTGTTGCTCCCTGGGTTGCTGCTGTGAAGAGAAAAGAAGAAAGGTTGTAGATTACTTAAACATGCTATACAATTATTATTATTATTATTTTTTTTGTCCCTGCTTTCTTTAAATCCATTTGATTTGGCAAGAACAGGAGCACCAGGAATGAAATTCCATCACCTCAGTGAGCCCACTAACTATTGCCAAAAGTCTATTTAAGTCAAAACAACAGAACAAAGAACAACAGACCTAGAGTTTGAGACCTAACCAAAATTAATGTGCATTTATTGTCTATCTCCATTTTTGTTATGTTAGCTCACACTTCCAGAACCTGTGACTCTTCTTTAGACATCGTGTAATGTCCACACGTCACCTGGTCCACTGATTATAAGCAGCGATAATAACAACAAAGGTTTTGTTTTGTTTGTTTTTTGTCTTTTCAGACAAGACGCATGTGTTCTCCAAGCTGACGAAAAGAAAGAAAGGGGTTGCTAATTTGTGTGATTTTTTTTTTTTTTCAAGCTGTAACAGCACCGCTGCATTCAATTCCTACTTAATTCATACACTGAGATTTAAAGACAATTAGGAACTTTTGAAAACTAAAAAAATAACTTCAAAAAGTCAGATTTTCTTTATGGTTTTCTCTGTCGTACCAAAACCATGAACTTCCCTCCCTCCCTGACTACTTCCACGCCAATTTTACAGTTCAACAAAGCGGGTAGCCGCTATTCAACACGCAGCAACGGCACATTAACACGAATCCCGCTTTTCCTTTACGACAAACCTCCAGATTCCATTTAAATTTAAACATAAAGATATTTTTTTTAGTGGAAAGTTAGCATCTGTTTCATTCTGAATAATTATAATGAAGCCTTTCTTTAAATGAGGGCTGTAAAGGAGCAGCAGACCAAACACTCACTGCTGCACTCTAACTATGAAGTAATGCTGTTTGTCAACACTGTACAAAAACAGCACGGTCAAGAGTTAATTAGAATTTATAATAGCACTGAGACACACTAAAAGTTTTACATTTGAGACATGAGACAGCACTTGATGCCTGCTCTTGACAGAATTAGTGGATGTAGGCATTGTTTGCGTATGTGTGTCTGGTCAAGTATAACAGGACATAACCTTTCCTGTTGCATAAGGCACTCGTCTTACGAGCTCCTCTCTTGATACTAATTATGCTGCCATATTGTTCCAGCACTTTGACTAGCAATCAGTTTTTGGTCAAGTTCAAGTGTTTATTAAATATAGAGTTAAGGTGCTTTTGTGTACACTTACGTAGGTAATGTAGGTATGCACATAAAAACATACACACAGGCACAGCTGCTATCAATCCCCCTGAGGGATTTCAACTGAACCCGAGGTTATTCTGTAAAGCTCCATACTCCCATTCAATCTGTCTCAGCACACACAAATAAACATGTTGCAAGAGAAAAAAAAAAAACTGAACAGCAGCAAGGACAGAGAGAAAACAGCACACATGCAGATACTTTGTGAAAATAAACTAATAATTTGCACTGAAGTTAGAAAGATGAAATCTGCTTGAGCTCAGTGCTGAGCTAAAACGTTTAAAGACTTGGGGAAAAAAATGAGTATACAGATACATTTCAATTGGAAAATAACTGGCTTCAAATGAGAAAATAAATATCCAGGCGGCACACAATGCGCTCCATATTGAGCACTCCCACCAGAAGATGGGCAGGCAAACATTTTTAAGGCAGAAAAATAAAAAGGATTTACATATAAAACAAGTCAAAGTTGTGAAGATGGGCTTTGATTGTTTTAGAAAATCATACACTTCAGAGTTCTTCTTCTCGCACTCATTGAATGACAATTTTAGAAGCTGACAGAGACAACCAGCTTAAAAGAGCAAATGGAAAAACATCGAAGTTCATTCAGTCAGTGCAAAATTCTCGAGCCACCCCTCGTTTCTTTACATTTTGCTTCCAAAGTGCCAGACTTTCTTTGGACTTTGGCTTCTTTTTCACTCATTTTCAGTCCATCATTGTACCCGATCATTTTCAGAGGAATGTTTTTCGCTCGTTTGTCTATTTTTGCTTACCTGTGAATCATTCAAGCATAGAAAAGGCACCTTACTCAAGAGATGAACCAGGGTTGTGTCTTAGCAAGGAACCATTTTTAAATTGTATCTTTATCTTTGTTACTAGCAGCTTGTTGCAAAAACACAATTTCTTCCTATTTCTTTAGTTCATTCTACAAAAAAATGCCAAAGATGACACAGTTTGACAAGCACCAAATAGTATTTTTGCATCTGATTGGCCAAAGCTTCATTTTTCAGTATGACTCACAAACACACTGCCAATATAGTAAAAACATACCTGGATATTATTGAAGCAGCGTGGGATCATCTTGACAGAGAACAGAACAAAAGGCAGCCGACATCCAAAGAAGAGCTTTGAATGTCCTTCAAGAAGCCTGGAGAACTATTCCTGAAGACTGCTTAGAGAAATTACAAAGCTGCCTAAGAGAGTTCAGACTGTGTTGAAGAATAAAGTTGGTCTTACCAAGTATTATCTTTCAAGCTAAAATTATTTTCCATATATACAGTATTTCCATGTATGTTTGAACATTTCCACGAATTGCTGCACCTACTTCCCATCTTCCAAGCAAAATATAAAGAAATGAGGGATGGCTCAAGACTTTACCCTGTACTGCAGTTTTATTTGTAATGGAAGAAGGTTATTTTACACCTATGATCCAAACTGATATCTGTGTGCATCTGGCCCTCCAAATGTCCTTTCAGACTTGACGGCTGAACTGTCACCTATTGTTCTCTTGCACTACAAATGGTATTGTGTCACTTACAGGTTGTTTTGTTTAGTTACAAACGATAAAGAACCTTTGAAATATCACAGGGAGACATAAGTAAGGATATATGCAGATGCTGAATGTAAATTATAAATTCCTTTGCACTCAGAGTGTAAGAGTGAGAGATATCCGCTGCTGCAGCTGATTGAGCCTTTGATGAGAAAGCGAGGTAGTGTGTGTGTGTGTGTGTGTGTGTGTATACACATGATGTGAGGACATATATCTATTTACAAAGTTTCATTGTGGGAGTCCAGAAAAAGCAAGTCTCCACACATAAATCCTTAGTTTTTGTTAATGGTAATGTTTGATTTGGTTTTACTTCATGGTCAGGTTAGAGTCAGGTTAAGGCAAGCAGCAGTGAGAGTTAGTATTACTGTAACCCTATGGGAAGTTAATGTAAGTCAGTGTAATGTCTCCTGAAGTGATGGAAACAATTCTGTGAGTGTGTGTGTTCTTTTGCGTTATCACTTCATTAATTCCTGGGGACATCCAACAGCTTGAGGGAGCAAGTGACAGAACAAGAAAGGAAGACGAGAGAAATGTGTAGGAGGTGAGACAAAGGCAGAAAAAAAAAATCACGGTGGTAAAGCAGAGAAGATGATTGGCTGATTTTCACACCAGCTCAGTCCCTGAAAACAGAAAAACACAGTGATATGCTGGAACCAAGTAAATCCTTTGGCTCCTCACTAGCATTCAAATCTGGCACTAGAAGTAGACAGCAGCTGCTACATGCACTACACTTAACACATCTTTGTCAGTACAGTACACACACTGAAGAGGAAAACTTATGAATTTTACAATCACTTACACAAACAGAAATCCATTACCACAGTGAGTGTACTAACAACAGTCTGCAGTGATTTAATACCCCCTTAAAAGTGTACCTTTTGTGCTTTTCCTTACTTTCTTATACAATATACACACACGCGCGCACACACACGCACGCAGCTACAATGGTGGATGCTCACCCTGCTCATATTAAAAATATTAAGAATAATAATAAAATGGCTGGCTTCAAAAAGTGGACCTTTGAATGCGTCACAGTTGTCTGTGCCAGACAGGCTGGGATTTACACGCATAAATACCTCTAGTGTTTACAGAGAATGCTCTAAAAAAGCAGTTCCCTGGGCAAAAATACCTTGTTGATGTCAGAGGTCAAAGGAGAATGGCCACACTGTTTTAAGCTGATAGGAAGGCAACAGTAACTCAAACACTCGTTACAACCAAGGTATGCAGAAGAGCATCTCTGAATGCACATTAGCGTTGCGGCAAAAGACCACACCGAGTACTGCTCCTGTCAGCTAAGAACAGAAAACTGAGGTTAGAATTTGCATGGGCTCACCAAAATTGGACAACAAAATACTGGGAAAACATTGTCTGGTCTGATGAATCTCGGATGCTGCCTTGTAGGTTCAGGCTGTTGGTGGTGGTGTAACTGTCTGGGGGATATTTTCTCAGCACCCTTTGGACCTCTTAGCATGAACTGAGCACTACACCACAATCTTCCTGAGTATTTCTGCTGACCATGTCCATCAATTTATAACCACAGCGTGCCCATCTTCTAATGGCTGCTTCCAGCAAGACGCAGCATGTCACAAAACTCAAATCATCTCAGTCTGGTTTCTTGAACATTTTGTGTATTAAAATCGCCTCCAGTAACCAGATTTCAGTCCAATAAAGCACCTTTGGGATGTGAAGGAACAGGATATTTGCATCACTGACAGTCAGCCGACAAATCTGCAGCAGCTGTGTGATGCTATCATGTCAATATGGACCAAAATCTCTGAAGAATGTTTCCAACACCTTTTTGAATTTCTGCCAGGAAGAATTAAGGCAGTTCTAAAGGCAAAAGGGGGTCCAACCCAATACTGGAAAGGTATAACTAATGAAGCAGTCTCCATCAGAATAAGTCATCATCCTCTCACAGGAGATATAGGCCCACAAATTACTTTTTTTTTTTTTTTGAAGAAATAACACTAATGTCACTGCACACCAATCAGTCATACAGTTTATTGTATAACACAATAACTCAGTGCCCTTAAAGTCACAAGTAGTTGAAAACTTAAAACCAATTTAAGAATCAATTCTTTCAAGCATATTTTCCGTTGTTTCACCATTTAAAATACACTGATGGCCAACAAATTCATAACTCTTTCCTTCTTTTTTTTTTAAATGGGAATATAAAAAGCCTGACAGCGACCCTTACCTCAGTGTTTCCGTTGCACTTTTAAAGCTCTACATCTTTCCAAGTCATTATTTCATCCACTCTGTTCTCTTTCCCCCTTTTCACTAAGGTGACATAGTGCAGTCGAAATGTCACAGGAGCTGAAAGTATTGCACTATGAATATTTCCCCGGCCAGCTCCAGACCTTCTGTCAGGCGACAAACTTCTTGGCTATTTGTCCTCATTATAGAACAGCCTCCGACTGCCCACCTTAATTCCCTTTTCCTGTTCCTCAGGGGGCTGTTTTCCACCCCTGCTTGGCATGAGTCATTTTTACGATCACCATTTTGGCTCCCATCGGCCCTCACCATCTACAGTTAAACCCAGCTTGGCGAGTAAATCTGCAGCTTTAATTAAAATAGCTTCTTTTGTAGCACTTTCGATCCCTCTGTCCTCTTATCCCTGGTGACATAATGGTGCTGGGAACTTCCCTCTACAGAGCTAATTCAGAAGAATAGAAATAGAAATGGAGGTGTGCTACTTTATGATGAGTTAGCAAGATGAGTAAGCTGTATCTCATTTTATCTCCTCATCTTCTTCATCTAACTGACCTTCTGAACGAAGGAAAATTAGAAAGGTCAGGAGTAGAGGCTCCGTCGATAGAAGAGTCAAGATAATAGAAATCTGAAATATGCAACAGAAATCAATGAGACAAAATCAGCATGGGGTACTTGGTGTTTCTGACCTTGAAGGCCCGGAAATAACGATTTTTGAAGCCAAATCAATGAGACTCATTCAAGCCATTTTCCTACAATATTGTTGAGGGACTAACTTTGGTGCCATTGATTAGCTGATTTATCACCTGCATCCATTGTGGGGTTACAATAAATGCAGATCCGCTCAATAGTAGCAAACTGTTTTACAAATGTGCTGGAAGAGCTTATGGCTGTAACTTTCAGAAACATCGCTGTGAGAACAAGGAATACGTCTTGAAAAGAAAAGCATTGCGAGGCTATTGTGTTGTAATGGCCACAGTGGAATTGCAGGTCAGTGGACACACACACCGGCCCAAAAAGACATTTTCTCAATACAAAAGTACTGTAAAATGACAAATACAATTTTATGAACACTTCAAAGACCCTAAAATCACTTCCATTATCACAATTTCATCCACTATGTTCACCAAAACCTGAAGACTCAAGCCCCATCAGTGAATCCTCAAGTCATTTGGAATAAGTGTATATATGTTCTAAGCACAGATGTCGAGAAAACCTAAAGAGGTTTTTGTCTTTTGTGCCCACCACACATCCTACAAGTACTGATTGTACAAGTCCATTCACCATCCTACATTTTCTCCTCATCTTCTTTTTTTCACTTTTTTCTCCTGCTTTGCTTCTATGTTGCTCCTCTTCGTTCCCTCTTCTATTTTGCGCTCGGCTTTCTTCCACTCATAATGCAGGCTCTAGATGCACTAATAACATAACCCTGCCTGCCTCTTCTTTCTTCTCTCTCTCTCTTATTTCCTTTCCTTTCTTATCTTCACCCCTGAAGGGGTTGTCTGTCTCCTAACCAGCTGAAGCAATGCTTCCGCTGGTCTGCGCCTGGCCCCTATTACCAGAGCATGACAAGGAGCTGCAGTGTCGACTTGTCAGCCTAATAAACATCCTTTATGGCACCCGCCTGGGTGTGTTTTGAGGGGAGTCAGCCAGCCACCAAGCAGTGGACCATTGATTTTATGGATGGCACACAGTGCTTACACTTCCACCCGTCTATTATGCAGGGGACAGGCTGCAATTGTTTTGCCATGCACAGCCATACTTATGACACTCATACTGCCAGAGGCTTTCTATTTAGTTTCAGACATGGTTATAGAACAAGAGGCAGAAGAGAAAGACAGAGGCAGAATTAAAGAAACCAATACAGGTCAAGTATGGCTGCACTCGGGACAGAAGTACATTTAATCACAGGCGGCTTTTTCAGACTTTTACACAAGACCTTTTGTAACCTTTGTGCTGCAGGTCAGGGTCAATAAGGCTTTTATATTTTCTCTTTGCCTCCAACCTGTTTTCTTCTTTTCCATAGTGTGGCAAAGGTGAGAGGTCGCTCAGCTGCTGAACAAGCTATTCAGACACAACAGTAATCTCACTTTTTTTTTCCTTCTTGCAGGGCCTCGGCCACCCAGAGCGTCTGACAAGATTAACTGTTCCAGGTGCAAAATCAGAGGGACAAAAAGGAGAAGTTTACAATGAAAAAGAAAAAACTTCTCTGAGTAAGTGAATCAGTTCTGAGTTCAGCACCATGGACAGCAACTTTTCTTGCCCACCAATTAAATAGTAAAAATGTAGCCAGTAAAATGCACCTCTTTAACCTTTGTCCTCCAGCAAGTTATAAATATTCAGAGCATTCGGATTTGTCATCTTAGCAAGCAAGCAGCATAGGCTAAAAGCTCATTAATATCAAACGTAGCTGTGGAAAAATTATAAAATATTAATCTAACACTTTACATAGAATGCGTATGCTGTTTTGTTTTTAACTTCTGAATGGGTCAGTGGATGCTTACAGTTTTAGATTATATATGCAACCCTTTATAAAGCTTTTTTTTTTAATTGTTATTGCTTTTGACAAAATATGAAGTCTGTCAGTCGATCGTTTTACCGAACATTAACAGAGTCTGTTTACTGCCCTGTGATCACTGACAAACAGCTCATTTGGTTGCCTGCTGTAACAACCTGAATGACAAATGATGATTTTATTCTACTTTCAAGACAGTGATATATACAGGTGCAAGAGCTAAGGATCAGGAAAAGCACTTAGTATAATCAGGAGCCTATCAAGCACAAGTGGGGGAAGGTCACATTCAGACTAATGCACCTTTGATTGTATTTGCTATCTGTTGAACTGGCCGTGTGTCACGATACAATGAAATAAGCAATGCTGAAGAAAAAACAACCTTTGAGAGCATTGTGAAGCAACAGCACTAAGGCGGGCAAAGCCTCCAACCCGTAAAGCTGTCAGAGCGACCTTCACTTACCCCTAGTATTGATGGTCCAATCATACAGAGAATATGAATAAGTACCTTCAGGGATTACTTAAAATGAGGCATATTTCTTGGATATGTCTAAAGAAAGAAGAATAAATCATGTGGTGGTTTTATGGCATCGCCCAGAGAGCTGAAGAAGATGAATTTCAAAAACATGTTTTCCTCAGTTCTTCCAACTGCTGTGGCTAGAATAGTGATAAAAACACTTTCCTGATTAAACATTAGAAACACTTTAACAGAACACATTTTCCCGGTATTGTTTTTTTTTTTTCTTTTTCTTCTTCTTTGCTGACAAAAATGGGAAATCAGATTATTTGATGCATTCCAGCATTTTAAATACTAATACATGCCCATGTGACCATTTTGCCTGTCAGTGCTGTTGGCAAACTGAAGTTGTTGTGGTCCTGGGTCAGTTGCCCAGTGTTTTGAGTTTCTTGAACTTCGAGGTTTTGTTTATTAAATATTCTTTGAGATTCTCGGTTTGCCTTGTGCTTATATTGTTCCTTCACTTTTCTGTTTAAGTATATTTAATCATGTTTTCACTTCCTAGTTTCTCACTTCAATTTCACGTCAATTAGTTTCTCCCTCAGTGTTCCTTCCTCATGTGTCAAGTCCCCTGCACTAAGTACATTCATGCATCTATGCTTTCCCTGTTTTATTATCATTTCCTGTTTTATTTTGTGAGTTGTTGTTCCTTGTGCTGTGCTTTTGGTTTTGCTTCCTGTTTCTAATCCTTCTCAGCTGTTTCCACTTACTGCCTGTGTCTTCTTTTTAAGTCATCACTCCAGGCAGTGTTTTACTTGTTTCATATATTCCCGAGCTTCCTAGTTCTGCCACACTGCCATACACTGACAAAAGTTAAAAAACAAAACAAAATAAAAACAAAAATCAAAAAGGGGTGGTAGATGCTAAAAATGTGCTATTTCACCCCATTGCTAGATGCTTACTAGGCAATGTGTTGGTGTCACAGTACATCATGCATCATTCAACTTTTGTGGATATAAATGAGATGCTACTGTTGTGAATTTAAAACAATATTATGATTTTTAAGTTTATAAGGTGCATACATGCTAAAAATGGGTCATTTTAGCCTGTGGCTAGGTGGCTGCTGGGCAACATGATGACGTTAGAATATCTGATATAGATAAGAACCTTGAGGGGCCTAGTGTGCCAGGTTTAGTCTAGGAGGAGTTTGCGGACAAACAAACAAACAAACACAAACAGACAGAGGAGGTTTTGTCTATTATAGTAAGATCGATCTTGTATGCAGCAAATCTGGGAAAAACATAACAATGCCAACGTTTCTCAGCTCTTGGATCCCTGAGTCATCAGGGTTGAGACCCGAAAAAAGCTGAATAGGGTGTAACTGTTTACTGCAGATCTTTGCTATGTGCAAAAAAAGTTGAAATACCACATGTATGAAATCCCCTATAGTAAAATGACTAACCAAATTTTTTAAAATGCTTTGCAAACTTCCTTAATCACAGAGTTGTTTTTTGGGGTTTTTTTTGTTTTTGTTTTGTTTGTTTTTTTTGTTTTTTGTTTTTTTTGGGGGGGAGGGTCTCACAACTCTACAGTTCTTTAAAAAATTTTTTTTTAAATATGGAAAATAAAAATGTTTAGAATACTGCAAAAAAAAAAAGGTTTGCACTTGGCTGAGGAAGAAACGTTGCTGTATCTGTAAAAGCAAAGCAGCAAGAAAACAAAGACACTGTATTAACACAGGAAGAAAGTCATAAAGAGCCATTATGCTGCCCTATCTCTTGTTTGACATTTCACTGATGCCCCCTTTTTTTTTTGGCATCTTACACTCAATGTGCCCTGCTACTAATATTGGCATTACACAGTAGTGACTGGAAACCTGCATTTATTCACACATTCTTTTGAAGATCTTCAATTTATCTGGTTTAAAAAAAACAAACAAAAAAACACTGCTTTTAAAAGAAAATGTGAGTGCAGTCTGTTGGATTTTCTCTTTACAAACATTTGTTTTAAATATAATGGCCCATAATGCAATAAAAGCAAAACCTTTCATTTCTTTTCTTTTTCTTTTTTTTTTTTTTAACTATGAAGTCGTGCTGCATTAGACTGTCTGTCCAGCAGTGTAGGAAAGCATTACAGCCAGTGGCTCTGCTCTCGCTCCCTCTTTGTGCAGCTCTTCTATTCATCTTCTTTAGCTTTTCCCACTATAAATAGAAGGAAGTGTCCATTACTGTTCCTAGACTCCTAAAAGACCCCGTTGTACTTTCCAAGCTCTCTGTGCCCGTTTGTAACTCTGCTTTCAGCTACTGGATGTACCAAACACAGTGGAGCTTTCTACCCTTTGTGTTGGCCAAAGTTATCAGATGGAGAGCATCTTTAAAGTTTAATTTCAACAGCTGATGAATAAATAAATAATCTCACGTTTGAAATGTAAAGCCTTCTAAACATGTTTCACTGATACTGTACTTTATATTTTGTGTACAAACATTATAGGATAACTGAAATATTTGATTATCACAGCCTTTCTGGAGGTGGAAGACTGATTTTTCTGTTATTTATAGCAGCATTATTATAAGGGCAAGCTGGCACAGTATGCCTAAAAACCATCTGATTCATCTCCTACACAAAAAGGATCTCTTTATGACTCATAAAATGAGCTTTGATTTTCTGATATTCAAGAAAAGATCAGACCATGACAGCAGTGGCCTTACATTAGTATTCCAGAGAAAAAAAAAAGGAAAAGATGGGGCTGAAATGGAAAATGTGAAAATCTTTGTAGGCTGCAGTGCATATTCCTCATCTAATTGAACAGCTCTGAACCTGTTGATGCATTATCTTTTATTATAAGGAGCATGAGCTGAATGTGAATGGATAAATAAAACACAAAAGTCAATAAAAAGGCTCGTGCATTACATGTCACGAAACAAATGTGGGGGCAGTAGGAAAATTCCCCACACACAAATAATCATGCAAATGCTTTATGTACTGTAAATTTGTATTTCTATAGTGTTGTCAGTGTCCGCAGGAGAAAAAAAAAAGCAGCAGTTTGGTAATCACAGTGACAGGAGCAGGATATTGAATTTTACTTGCACAGGCCAGGATATGACACATTTATCTTTTCAGTATGTTTGATGGATAAATTTACACATGTACTGTACTTAAGCACTAAATAGATGTCTAACGCAGAGAAACCACTCTCTTAGATGCACATGAAATGTGCTGTCCCACTGAGCCTGCCGTGAGCGCAGGGGTGCTCGCTCACTGATCAACTCAGAAGCGAAACACGGAATTGCTGTCAAGAAAAGGCACAGCACCGCTGGGGGAGGGAGGGTACATCACTTGAATGGTGGACAGGTTTCTATCGATTCTGTCAGGTAAACAGCAGCGCATCAGCGACTGAGTTCATTTTTGTAAAAATAAGGAAACAAAATCTCATTCTTTTCATTTTATTTGTGTCTTTGTGAGAAGAACAAATGTGGATGCGTAAGATAACCCATGAAAGCTCACAACCTCTGACAGGTCTGCCACTTCGTTTGATCAGGCAGCTCTTTGGTCAGACGACTCTCTGAACAACAGCTACCACTTCATGGTCTAAACTGGTCTTCTATAGTGATACAGATATGTGTTTTGTGTTTTGTTTTTCTACAGATGCACCAATCAACTGGCTGGGAACCAGAATCAAATTAGTTTCAGCTGATTGACCATGACAGGCCTAAGTGCCTTAGCCTGAGTGCGCATTTCTAGAAATATAACTACATGTAGTGATATGCTCTGTAAACATGCAGATGATTACAAACACGGCAAAGTGATCTGCATAAAGATCAGCTATCTAAAATGAAATATGTCGTGGGTTGTGATTGTTTTTGCCTCCCTCACACTGTAGCATGCTGCACTTTCCTCCTTTTCACAAAACAATCTGAGTACACACTCAGTTGGTTCTTCTGTGCAATTTAGTGAAGATAAATGCTGTTAAACTTTTATTTGCTTGAACACCAACAAGATCCGATCAATTCAGAGAGCATGGGGAAGCTCAGCACTGTATATCAGCACCACCAACAACTGAAGGTGCAACTGCAGTGCAAAAGTTCTTTTCCCCCTTATGAATAAAACTGCTCTGTATTCACAGTGGGTCTGCATATTTGATTTTGCAGATTTCTTTATACCGGATGCCCTCCTGGAACTGAACTGAGGATCTTTCACTTGTTTTCACTTGTAAACCACTACAGTATGGAGCCACTGTAACTGCAGCACTATGCAGACACATAAAGCTAGATAAAGTGTGATGTGTCATTTGTAGTTGAATTTAATTGGACAACAAAGCTCTGTTCAGTAACCTGGAAGGTCCTGTAACCTGATGCAAATATGTACCTCTAAAACACCTATGTCACCATAAGTGAACATTATTTGTTAAACCTTAATGTATGAATGCTTTCTTAATCACCATGTACTCTTACCTGCATTGTCATGACAGTATACACGGTCAAACAGTGATTATACTTCATTGCCTGTTATTTGCCAAGGTCAATTTAAACACATCTACTCTCCTTATTTGTAAGTCGTAGCAAATAATACAAAATGATACACTTAAATCTGTGTATCATTTGAGTCAGTCCTTTGAGTCTCATCATCATTTTGACAACAAACTGCAGCAATATTGACAGAACATCCCAGGCCATGTTTACATAAAAGGCAAAAAAATCAAAATGAGACAATAAACAGGAACCATCTTTTAACACTTGTGCTCTCAAATTGTGCTCTGGCCTGAAAATCCATACACTTACAGCAATCTGACAGCAGAAGGGCTATTATCATTATAAAAATTCACTGAGTGCAAATTGGGAAAAAGCTTTGAATGTCATTTTGTAGAAAGACTGAAACAGTGTCACTGGTGTAGCTACATATTATACTGCAGCACTGAGAAACCGGTCAAAATTCAAACTCAAATTAAAAGCATTTAATAGATGCGTGTATGATATCAACTTGAACTTGTTATTGTCTTCACAAGGCTTTCAGTAAATGTGGCCAATATTTGAACTGGTCCAAGATTTTTAGTAGACGCATCTATGATATCAGTTTGAAAATCTTACACCGCCTCGAGTTATCGCGTTCACAAATTTGGGTGTCCAAGCTGCCCGCCTGGCAGGGTGATGACAATACCCCATGACTGCAAGACAAACAAAAGAAGCGTTTTTTTTTTTTTTTTTAATGTCAGTCTAAAGATTTCAAGGGAAATATTCACTTCAACTGAAAAGGTTATGGTGTGCAGACATGAAAATGTTTAAATATTAGACAGGCAATGTGTCCAAAATTTGCCAAAAAAAAAAAAACGTTTGTTTTTTTTTGGCAGAAAAGTCACGACTAACCTGTGATCTGTTATCCAGTCAGTTTTTAGACAGAAGTCCCAGATTTATATTCACTTTAAATTAGCAAAAGCGTGATGAATGGCCCTTTTGACATTGTTAAACTAGTTTCATTGATCTGGACTGTAGATTTATTGATTGAGACCATGATTAATGGGCATGGGGTTTAATGATGTTGAGATTAATTTCACCCATTACCGAAGACAAGAGCTAAAAATACCATGAAATATTGCCCCGTATCTTAAAACATTCCCAGTAATGAGCAGGAATTTGCCTTTGTGACCACATTATATTGGATCTATGCAAAACAAGTTTTTGGTTATTGAAAACAGGACTTAAATTGTAACGTCAGTTGTTCCAAGTTTTTTCCAATCAATCATTCTGTCAGAGAAAGTCACAAAGTGACATTTTAATCGAACTCTGGGTTTTTCATTTTGGTACCGTGGACTTCATATCCTGTACTAAATGACCAAATCCTGAACTGTATGTTTAAGGGGCCATCTCCGTTGACATCCGTCAGCAGGTCATTTTTATCCCCACTGTAGCTGACTATTCAGTGCACGGTGTTACCAAAACACAGCTGTCTTTGGTTCACTATTCAAGAGCAGCAACTGAGATGATAAGTTACGTGGTGCTGTGCTCTAGTTGATTTTGATACAAGGATGTTCTGGTCAGAAAATTGGATCCAACTCATCCATTAATGCTGAAATGCTCTCAGATGATTCATGCCGCATTATTTTAATAGCCTCATCAAATCGCCCACATGTATCTGCCTCAAACCTCTCACCCAAACAAGAGGAAAAGCTGCAAAGTAAAATGGAATCCGGCCACACGTGGATCCTCTGAGAGCAACACAAGATCAATGAGAGTGCTTTTTTTAAAAACAGCAGGGTTGTCCTCCACCCAGAGTAAGAAATGATCTATGTAGATCTCATTAGCCCCCTATGATGACAGACGTACGACCAAATGATTAATGGCCGGCTGGAGAAACAGGAGAATTATTGATGTGACCTTTAGGAATGCCTCCGTCCAGGAGTGACATGCCTTTCACTAAAATGATCCAATTTGACACATCCATCCTTTTCTCTTTTACTTCTATCACTCACACTCTTTCTCTGTCTTTAAAGCAGTCCAGGAAACTTATAAAACATTACAGCCTGCTCAGGTCAGTTTTTGTATGTTAGAATAAAGAATATGCAGTAAAATTGGTTAGGGAGTTCTGAGCTTTTGTGCAGGAATTGGTATTATTCCAGCTGAATAAAGTACTCTGTATTAATCTGTACTTATAAAGTCTATAAAAGTGTTTTAATGAAATGACGGTTGAATAGTCATCTGCCGCTTGGATTTTAGGGGCATATACTTTGTGAGGGGAAAAAAGTAAAAGTCAATAACAGTAGGCTGTGTCATCTCAGATGATGAGGTTTTAATGACGGGGAGACATCCAGTCACCTTTCCACAACCCCCAAAGATAAAGGACCACTGGCAGCAAGCAAGGACGGTGAGGGAATTAATTCAACATTGTGTGTGTGTGTGTGTGTGTGGTCGATACAATGAAGTGTGGGCAAGTGATGTAGATAAGAAGTCTAAAAGAAAGAGGAGAGGAGGTCTATGAGGAGGTAGCAAAGGAAAAGGAAGCACACAATAAGACAATCTTTTTTTTGTATATTTCCATTATTTACACAAAAAAGGGGAACAGAGAAGCGAGGGAGGCATAATGAGAGGTGCAGTGTGTATAGAAAAACTGGGGGGAAGGAGGTGGAGGAGAATAGATGAGGGAAGCATAAATGAAGGAGGAGTCGTAGGTGGGAACATCCGCCAATGGGCACTGCCGCGAGCCTTTGCAATTAATTGGTTTGAACGAACACAGATGTTTGCATTTTGCCTCAAGGCCATGCTTACCTCCCCACATTCTTTGCTGCTTCTGACGGTCCATAATCGATATGGATGAGCTCCAGCCTGATTCATCTAGCTCACTGACCTGCGACCATTAATTCGGCATTCTCATTAGGAAATGCATAAAGTTTTCTTCTTTTTTTTTTATTAAATCAATGGTAAAAACTAAACAAAACAAAAAAATGTAAATTATTAACTATTTTTTTCATTACATTTTTATCAAAAATGTCTGTTATTCAGCGTTTTTTTCCCCATGTATGTACACTTGAGAAGATATAACCTGCAATTAGTCGGAAACAAAATTGCAACAAGATGTAAGAGGATTAAAAAGACTGTTTTCACATCGCCCGTCTAAAGCTCTGTTTTCATTAATATTTAGCACATCTGCTTACGAAAACTGTCATGCACACTTGCTGATCATGCAGCATGATTTATCAAGTGAACAAGAAATGTCAAGGTTACGAGGAAAAGGCCTCAACCATGAGGCAAGTATCAAGAGTATGGATCAAATTTTTGCTCCACCTTTTGGTATTACTACTAATACAATGAAAGAAAGCAGCATTAAATAAAGAACAGCCCGTGTCACTCAAGAAGCAGGAATATTGTCCAGAATCTAAAGTGGCTTCCAACAAAATATCAGCACTGTGAGATTTTTAACTTAGCTTCATGAGAAGTATATATACGGGCACAGAGCAGCTTAAAACAAGGAACATTTATAGATGTCCTATTTTTAATGCAAAATTTATAAGTCCCAATTAGAACCAACATAGGAACCCCAATTAAGAAGGCAAATAAAATTTTAAAAAAAATCAAAAAACAAAATGGTTTCCTTTTTTTTATTTACCCAATTTATATGCACTGATTTTGTTTCAGTATAATGTGAAAGCCTTCCCTGCATGTTGCAGCCATGTGCTGCCCCAAAGCAGTTAGCATTAACAAATATAGGAAAGTCTTACAGAAAAGTAAATATTAAAGCTCATATGGATATTTAACTTAAACTCTGGTTCACCGTCAGTTTATCGGAAATGCACATTACAGACTGACCGACGAGCTGATCCTTTCTGGGTCGTGTGGCTGTAACCGTGATGCTAATGCTAATACAATAAGAGTACAATGTCCATACACAAAAGATGGCGACAGGGCCAAAACTCTTAGGAGAAATGAAAACTAAAAACAGGGGAAATTGAGGATAAAATAAGCAGCCAACATTGTTTTCAGTTTTGTTGATTAAAACAAATTATTTACGAATTACACGTGCAAATGTACACATGTACACAAACGTGTATACACATCATCTCTTGTGTTTGTAGCTGCTGCACAGACATTAGGAAAAGTGTTATATGAGCAAACTTCTCAGATCTTATGAGGACATTTATCACAGCATTTGTTGCCAGGAGATACCCTGATTTATTATGGCCGTATACAGGCTGTAAACTTTATTTGAATTGTATTTTTATTAAGCTAGTCTCATGTCCAGTCTCCCAGAGGCCATCGTCTTTATTGACAAGCGATACGGGAGTGATACGTCTCCACCCTTCAGCATAATGGGAGGCCGGGCCTTACCGGCATGGTGTGTCACCACAGACATACGCTGTAATATTTCTGGTGCTGTAAAATTGAGTGCAGGTCCCAGATGTGTTGTATCAACATCTCTATCTTTCAATCCATCTTCTCCCTCCCTTTCATTCACCATTAAAATAGAGGTGCTATGGATACCATACTAAAGCATAGGAGGCTTGGTTTCAAACCTCCATTGTGTTGCTTGCTTTCATTTTTTTAAATGGCTCAAAGACTAAGTGTTACTGTAGATACTGTCAGGGCTTTGAAAAGAGCCAAAATAAATTCAGTCGTGCTGCTTAGTTCTGTGCTCACAGTAGTCTTTAATCAAAGCTTCACTTTATGTCAATATTTCTTTGAGATATTTTTATATTTCTTTTATCTTTTTTGTTCACATTTGTTATGACTCACTGACAACACAGTGCCTCTGGAGGCTAAAAGGGTTTTAAGATGAGATTCTGATTTTTTTTTTTTTTTTTTTTTTTTCTTGTCAACAATGGGTACCCTATGAGAAATAAAGTCATACAAGGTGAGAAGTGCAAAGAAAGAGATCCCTCCTCTGCAAAATCCAATAAATCAGAGAAACAAATGCATAACAAGCAACAAAAAGAAGCCAGCTCAGTCAATGCCTACAGTTACATTGTAAGAAAACAGTGCAGTGTGTTCTGTCTGTCTGAGCCTGTATCAACAATGCAGGTTAAATTATAGCATTTGGTGCAATTGTTACATTTGACATTTACTCCACTTTTAGATACAATCTACATTTTATTCATATAATAACATTCATATTATATGTACACAACAGTCAAAATGACATCAGTTCTCACAAAGGTTTCCAAAGCATGGGTTAATAGTGGTTTTGGTATTGTGTTATAAGAAAAAGCATGTGGCTAGGATATCCATTCATACCAAACCAGTTATCTCTCATGTAACATCTGAAATCCATTTACTCACAAAATGTGCAGGAAGACCAATAACAATACCCTTCTGTGCACAGTAAACACAGTGACAACTGTAATGTTTGTTACTGCCTTGCAATGAGCAGTGAGTCGGCATCAGGAAAATGCTTAGTTAATAGCAATTTAACACAGTGTCACAGCTGTAGAAGACGTGTCAAAAAAAAAAAAAAAAAGGTGTGGAGCCATCTATTAAACACCATGAAGGCTCTGTCGTGGTTCGGGGCTGCATTTCAGCCAGTGGTGTTGGAGATTTGTCAAAATTGATGAATTATGAAAGCAAAAAGTACAGTCAGATTTGTGATCCACTGTGCAATACCATCTGGAAAACATCTGACTGGAGACTGCCAATGCAGTTAAGCCATACTTGGACAGAAAAACGCACAATGGAACATTATCAGTCATGGATTGGGATTGAAGCAGTGTGGGATCATCTTGATAGAAAGCAGAACAAAAGGCAGCCAACATCCAAAGAAGAGCTTGAATGTTCTTCAAGACGTCTGAAGAACTACTCCTGAAGAGTACTTTAAAGAAATTACAAGAGAGCTGAGAGAGTTCAGGCTGTGTTGAAGAATAAAGGTGGTCATACCGAATACTGACTTTCAAGTTTGTTTGAATTGTCCAAACTCTGTTTGTGTCTTATATATCGTTTCCTTACATACCATGTTTCCAGCTTCACCTATTTCCCATTTTCCTAGCAATACTGTACAGTAGATCATTTGACTGCAAGCCATAATGATGATAGTAACACTGAAAGTAACTACAGGAAAAGACAAAAACAGCAAAAGCAGTGTGTACGCAGTATGCCTGAAATAAAATAAATAAATAAAGAAATTTAGAAAACTTTAGAAACTGGGACAAACAGCAAGAAAATCTACATGAAGCCATGTAAATGAGGTGCTATCTTCTTATTCAGCACCACAATTTAAAAATAATGTGTCATAAATATAGCCACTGATGTCTATTCATTGCTCACTCCTGCTATGAAGAACACTGGATGAAGACATTGAAGATTGGGTCGATGGAGCTGATAAATGGCTCATCTTGCTCCTGTGAAAGGTCAGAGCTCTTATTATTTACAACACTGGATCTTTGTCACGGCTCAGTGACACTGACCTTGCACAGGTCCTATGTCCCTCTGTCTGCCTGTAACGGCGTGTGTGTATGGGATTTCATTTTCTATAAACACTTACAAATTCACAATATACACATACATATACACATGTTCATCTACTTTTCCACACATGTACAAACACATGCGCACACAACACGGTAAATACACAGAGTGGTTCTCAAGCAACCGGTAGTGACCTTGGTCTAGATTAACAATGGTCCTAGAGGAGCAGACCTCATTTAGAAATTCTCTAAGAGAGCCGCAGTATATTTTGTTATTCCTCATGGGCAAGTACTTGTATTTGTTATATAACATTTTTTTAACCCTAACAATAACAAAGATAAGGGGGAGTGGGGCTCAAAAACTAACTAAATAAAAAATTTAATTTGCTTCATTAGTGTACAAAATTCATCAAACTATTGCACTTAGGGGCAAAATGTGGTCAAAATGGCAGCTTGGCAAGTTATTCTGCTGCAATCCATTACAAGTGCTTCCTCAAAATGCTGCCTGAGGATAACTGAATATTAATGGCTGTTAAGTTGCTTGTCAGTTCAGCGGGATAAATGCTAACATTTTAAATGCCTCTGGAGGCTTTAACAAGAGAACACGCTGTTTGTTTTAGGATATATTTTATCCAAGGGGGCGTGTGTGTATGACGTACGAATGAGTTTGTGCACAGATATTCAACTGGGATCTACTCTAAAAAAACGCCAAGTACTGCATGTGATTTAGTGTCTCCCAAGTACTAAATGTGGACTTGCTTATTTTCAAAAACAATGCACTGGATAATTTTAGGTATGCTTACCCAGTAGTGTAATGTTTTATTTTGTAAAAGCACATCTTGAAACATCATTTGGAAATGTCCTCGTGTAAGTGCTGTGTGTTTTTGTTAACAGTATCAAGACAAAGGATCAAAAAGAGAGAGAAAAAAAACCCCAAGGTGTTGTTAACAAATGTCTCCAGGATAGCCTCGACCTCAAAACAAATATAGGCTATGTGTTATAATCTTCCACATTAACATTTCATAAAGACGTGATGGACCTGCAGTGACTCTCAATGAAGTGACATCAGAAAACAGCCTTTTCCCAAATGTGAAAATTATACACCAGTCTCTCAGTATGAAAATGCATCTCCAAATGCACTTTAAAACAATTTTCACTCAAGTTAAGCACCACAGATGCTTGCCTTTAAATCACCTCGCATACACGTCCCCGACTAAGTCTAATTCAGGAACAGTAAATGCCAGCAATATGGTGCCTTGGCTAGATTACTTTGGCTAGTTTATGAATACATGGTATCAATCATCCATGCTGTCCCCATTTTATCTACTGCTGCTGACTACTGCTGGTGATTCATGATAATGATAATTTTGGGATTTGTCTAATGATACTGCTGAGACAAGCAATCTCAGCAGACGGATGCTGCACCCTGTCATTATGTGCAAGGCCACCACAGTTCACATCAGCTGAATCTTTAATCTGAAAACCCTAGGTGTTGTTTTGATTTTAGACAAAACGTGTCCTTGATGAGCTATGCCCTGCAGAGGCTTTGGATTTATGGATTGCATCCAGCTGCCTGCAACACTAAAAAAATGGTAAATCAGCATATAAATGACGGCATTATTGAGAGCGCTAAGAAAAACCAACCCACAGTCCATTATATTAATTGGAATCGCCTTCACCGCGGCATGCAACGGCTCCAGTCACACTAGGGTCGAGTGGTGATAAATGAAAGGCCGGAGTATGAATATAGCCCTGGCCAATGATATAGCAGAACATGCGAACAACTGCTCCCTTTTGTTTATACTGACCTTGTAATTAATCAGAGAGAAGCAGGGAAGTTGGAATATGTATATGAGTGAGGAAAAGCAGATGTGTGGGGTGGGACAAGAAAGAAGGCAAAGAAGAAATGAGGAGGATAGCGCAGGGAAATCCTGAGTAATGCCAAAAGTCAACAATTCTTCCAAAATGATATAGATAAAGATGAGAGATTTCAGGGGATTAGGGGTTATCCCTTTAAACCTGGTATGCTAAGAGATAAAAAAAAAAAAAAAAAAAAAAAAAAAAGTAGCATCTCTTTGTTTCCCACAGCTGGGTAAGCATATTTCTTAAGCTTGGCGCTGAAGAAAATTATGTCACCTTAGCTTTTTTCTATATTCCCAGGTGTAGAACAACATTTCATGCTTCTTGTGTGTCAATATCGTTCTTAAACAAGCATGAAGAGCTACATCCAAAATAAATACAGGTGTAATGTATGGATGGCCAGTATGGTCAAAATATTAAAGCCCTTTTTTTGTTACTGTGATGGATGATTTAGGATTTAAATCACTTTTCTCTCTAGACTAAATATAAATAAGCCAAAAGTATCCTTTTTTTTGTTTGAAATAAAACTACTAGCTTTTACCCAGTAATGTGCACTTCTAGCATCATAGCAGCAGTCTTTTCAACTGTGTAAAACAAGTATGACCTTCCCGTATAAAACACTAAAGATTCTGTCATTTCCTTCCACTTGTACATTTGTGGAGTGTGAAAGAGTGAGGGCTCAAATGTAGGCAGACTGATTGAACAAAAGACGAGCCATTTTTTGTCACTGATAAAGAGTCCAAAATACAAGTCCAAAGGAAAGTAACATAAAAATCCATCTGAGTCCAAAAGGCAACAGGAAAAACAATGCAAAAGAGCACTAGGGAAATGCACAGAAACACACAAGGAACAGGTTAACAGACGCTGAGATAAAGACTGAGGGGGAGGACAGGACTTTTTATACAAGGTTTATCTTATAGTAAGGCTGAGCGATTAATCAAAAACTAATTAAAACCAACATGCAGATCCTCTAATTGATGTAATCTTACTCATGAGGGTTTTTTTTCTAAACTGTTAATTTTTAAAACTCTGTTAATACTTCCCACAGAATGTGTTCATGTACTTTACCATTAAAAATATGCTACCATGTGTTATCACGTGTCTTCAACATGGAACCCCCGTGGAGGAAAACTCAAGCACTGAGTGGACTGCACACCTCGAGCAGCTCGTACCAAAGAAAAATACTCTGTCTGTCTGGATTTATTAAAGATGGCAATGTGCAAAAAGAAGTGAAATGTAAAAACTGCGGGAAAATGGTTTAAGCAACAAAAGATATACCACCAGTCTGTTTTGACACTTGGAGCATGGAAAACATTCATTAATCACAATCGAGGTAAAATGTTCAGTTAATCATGATATTTGAGTCATGTAAGTAGTGCGAGCTTTAAGTAAGAAATCTAGCCTTGATCCATCTGTGTTAGCTAATTTTAGGCCCATTTCTAATCATTTTACCCCCATCGCTAAGCTGCCTTTTCTAAGATTTTAGAGAAGATTGTTTATACTCAGTTGAAGTCTTTTTTTGGAAAAACATGATATTCAATCCGGATTTAAAACCTTCCATAGTATAGAGCCATAACTGTTAAGGGCCCTTAATGATATTCTCCTGGCATCTGATTCTAGTGATTACGCGATTCTTGTTCTGCTTGATCTAACTGCTGCTTGTGATACAGTTGACCACAATATCCTAATATCCCATTAACAGTATCTTGTGGGTATTTGTGGCACTACTCTGGAATGGCTTAAATCCAGGCCTCCTTTGGTTAATAAATTTGATTTCATTGATGATTTTTGTGTGATTTTGTTGTCAGCACACTCAACTTTGTACAGAACAAAGTATTCAATGAGAATATTTCATTCATTCCGATCTACAGTAGGATGTGTTATTTGAGTGTTCCCTTTATTTTTTTGAGCAGTGTATATTGTCCAGCCATACCTTATAACCAGAAGTGAAGGCTGACAACAGTCAGAATTAAATGAAAATCAAAACCCAAACCAAAAACAAAAATGAGAAAAAAACAGAGAAAACATGAATTCAAATTCCAACAAACTTAAAACCCTGGAACCTGCCAGGGGTCATGACACCACTTGTGGCTCCAGAGAACAACGTCTCACTGCCAGGGAGACTGCAGAGGGAGCAATAATCTCAAATTTGCAATTACAGCATGTTTTACATTTGGAAAAAACAGACATTTGAATTGGACATAATGCCCAGCCCAATGCCAACCATAAGTCAATTAACTGAGACAATCAACAGAGAATTATTTGGAAACTGTTTTGGTAGTTACTTAATCCTTAATCCTAAATCAATTTTCAATCTCTTCAAAAGCTGTAATTCACTGCAGTACCATGTCTGACATTATATGGGAGCACGAGATAAAAAGTTGTCCGATTTATTGAATTGTTAAAAAAATAAATATTAGCTGCAGCTTTCCTCACCCCTTAATTGAAAGTTCCGTAATGATAAGTTTCCCCCACTGCAATCTAAGTTTCAACACACAAGCTATCACTAGAATTTCAAAAATTAGTTCAAATTGTAAACGTAAAAAAGAAGCAGACAAACATTATGATCTAACACCATTTCACCTTCCATTGCTCAGCTGATATCCATCTTACGTCCAACAACTACAGCGGGCTAAATCACTGTAGGTGAATGAGGTCTCCCACTTGCACAGCCTGGATAACTTTCTCTATATAGTGCAAGGGCAAAATAAAACCCCCCTGCTCATTATCTCTCTCCATTCATTAGCAGCAGCATGTCTGCACAGTAGATATAGCAGGAAGTGCACCTACGCTTTTCTGTCTGTGCCACAAATTATGTCCAACACACACACACACACACCACACACACACACACGCACACACACACACACACACACCCCTACAGGGACACAACCTTCATCTGGACTTATCAGAAATGGTTCCACGTAAAATTCAAACTTGACTTGTATAAACTAAAATAAAAAAAAAAAAAAAACAGACCTGATAACAGAAAGATCCTCTTTGAATATATCCAAAGATAATTGGACGCAACCCAAATCACATCCACTCAGACCCCAAAAGAGGAGAAAGACTAGCACAGCAACACCATGATGCACAACCAATTAATAAGGAGACAAGGTCAGCTTGTACTGCACTTGTCACTTCACAATCACTATCTTGCACACAAACACACACATACATACATGGACAAATATCCTGTGCATCACACAATAAGAGCTGATGACACACAAACCCAAGAATCTTCACAAAACAGCTGAACCCTCCTGACCTGATTAGACTCGATTTAATTTGGACCGAGCCCACTTCGGTCTTGGCTTCTTTGGTTACTCCGGTGGTTTGTTACCAATACTGGAGGCGACACCATTTCCTAGAATATGCCCACTCAATCAGAAAATAGCTCTTCCATGGTCATTATACAGATTTTTAATGTCCCAGCGGCCTGGCATCATTTCAGTGTTTGCTTTTATGTATCTCTAAAAGAAAAGTCCTTCGGAGGAACCACATCCATAATCATCAGATCTCTTCACTCTGTGATAAAATATATAAGGAGATTTTTCTACTCAGTGGTTTAATCCTTCTTAATGTGCCCGCTACCTCAAGAAGAAAGTATAAGAAATATCTTACTTGAGCTGCCTTTAGGAAACATAGCTTATAATTAGTGGTGTAGGGGTTCTGAAACTGAGACCAAGTCCACAATGCTACCATAGCTCTTTGGTGTCCAGGGCCACAGCGCTGTATGTGAGCTCCACATCAGAAAGTGAGAGCTCGGTGTTTACGGGTCTGTCACTGTTGCCAGCTGACAATCGCTAGGGTATATAATATAAGATACAATATAACATAATATAATAAAATATAGGAGGCTTTTCCACAACAACAGTGAAGATAAAAGCTAATGAAGCAGCAAGACCTCAGGACACGAGTGTGATCGCCTCATCTACAAGCTCAAGCTGGTGAAGAAGAGGTTTATCAGCGAGCTTGCTAGTCTAGCTCAGTGGTTCTTAAACATTTTTAGTCACAAAGCACATAATTTATGAAAATATAAATTCCCACTGCAGTCCTTTTAATCTAATTATAGCTGTGTAAATCATCATAAATTAGACTAATTCAAAGCACAGATATTGGTGTGTCCAAATAATTAGTTAAGTCTATGTCGGTATAAAATAATTTATAAAATATTTTTTGACCTAATTATTACATCTAAATAAATAAATATTGGCTAGTTTTTGTTAACAATGGAATATGTGGACAGTTCCACAACAGAGGAGAGAGCAGAGGAAGATGAGACACAAAAAGTGTCAATGGAGAGGTGAAGAGGAGGAGAGTTTCAGAAAGCCAGATAAGATGTAGAGGTAACACAGTCTGTATGCCGTGTCACACAATATAAGAAGCTATAAGATCAAGGCTGGAAAATGTTAAAAATGGAAGCTGTAGAAACATATAACTAGTTGACTAATGTCAAGCCTTTTATTTTTGTTAGGGTTTCAATCCTACTGTCAAATAAAAACAATGACAAAGTTGAATGATTGCACTGGTTTGTTATCACGGCGTCTCACTCGCTGCATTCAATTTATTCTGACACAGCTTGGAAATTATGTAGTTATCAGATATAAAACTACACATTTTTTGTCTTCCCAAAACTGAGGCCTGAACTATCATTTGCACTTATTTATGTGACTTAGAACTCACATATGATACTGTACAGTTTAGCCCTAAAAGAGCAGTGACCAAAACATGCAGAGAAACTCAAACTGGATGCAACACAAAGCCTAAGGGCTGTTTACTGTGAATCCCCCATTTCTAAATCCATTAACTATCAAGGTCAAACACAGGGCTACTTATCATTTGCATAGGAAATTGTTTGATTTAAATTTGCAATTATGAAAATTAATGGAATGCTATACTGCCCTGTTAGCCTTTTGGGGGAAGGGGGGATAAAAATAAACTAATATAGATTAAAAACAATGTTGTTAGGTTTACTTTTTTATACTCACTAGTTTTATAGCTGCTCTTAACTGGCTGCAGCCATTCTTCAGAGCAGAGAGAAAGATGCAGGTTTATTTAGCAAACACAAGAGATTTATTTCATCTACACAAAAAGCAAAAAATATGGTACAGGTTTATAGCACAGTCATAATTCAACCTTGAGAAAATATATTCATGCACAATATGATGCATCACAAAAATTTATAATCAGTGGAGCAACACCAGCCTTTGATAGAGATGTAACTCTCTGGGGTGCGATACTATGCATTTCAGCACACGGTAATGCTCACACAGCTGAGTTACAGTTTTAATGTCAGCCACTGATTAACCTGAGTGCATGTCAGGCAAAGATTTCTCACCTCTGTAAGACATTTTTTTTCTCCATTCCCTGTATTAATGCAGTGCATTTCTTTCTGTGATGTAGAATTTAGAAAGCTTTTTCAAGAGGAGTAATATTCATTACCTTAAGTCTTAAACAGATAGAGTGTTTGACTCCAGTGTACAGCATCTATAATATAACAGCCTCATTTATTGTAGTCCTAACAACTGCAAAATCCTTAGCACATGCACTCACACTGCTGGCCATCAGGCTTTTACACAAATATCAAAATCACAGCAAAACTCATAGAGGCATGCAACAAAGTCAAGAGCATCCGAAGTTCAAACTAAGCATCAGAATGGAGACCAAAGGTGATTTAAGTGCTTTGAATTTGGTATGTTGGTTGAGTATTCAGAAACTGCTGATCTACTGAAATTTTCCTGCACAACACCATCTAGGGTTTACACAGAAAAAAAAAAAAAAGAAAATATAGTGAGCAGCAGTTCTGTGGGAGAAAATGGCTTGTTGATGTCAGAGGTCAGAGGGGAATGGTCAGACTGCATGATAGGAAGGTAACAGTGACTCAAATAACCACTTATTACAACCAAGGCATGCAGAGCACCTCTGAATGCAAAACACATCACACCATGTCGAAGCAGATGGGTTACAGCAGCAGAAGACCACACCAGGTGCCGCTCCTGTCAGCTACAGTAAAACAGGAGGCTGAGACTACAATTCTTGCATTCACAAAATTGGACAACAGGCTGGCCAAACGTCAGATGAATTTTGAATTCTTCTGCAACATTTGAAGTTTAGGGTCAGAATTTGGCATAAAAAGCATGAAACAATGGATCCATCCTGCCTTGTATTAATGGTTCAGGCTGGTGGTGGTATAATGGATGTTTTCTTGGTACACTTTGGCCCTCTTAGTACCAACTGAGCATGGTTTAAATGTCGTAGTCTAGTTAAGTATTGTTGCTGACCATGTCCACCCCTTTATGACCACAGTGTGCCCATCTTCTGATGGCTGCTTCCAGCAGGATAACACACCATGTCACAAAGCTCTAATCATCTTAAACTGGTTTCTTGAACATGACAATGTGTTCACTGTACTCAGATGGCCTCCACAGTCACCAGATCTCATTCCAGTAGAGCACCTTTGGAATGTGGTAGGGATTCACATCATGGATGTGCAGAAGGGCTGGGCCATATCATGTCATTCACGATAATACCGGTAAAAAATTCTTGCCCGGAAAATAAATTATATAATGATATGCTAATTTCATGGCGTAAGTACGTCACTCCACCACGCAGCGGATTACACTCACGTGGGTCAGGCAGTGTTGCACACTTAGTGACTTTTTCGCTAGATTTAGCAGCTTTTCAGACCCCCAGCGCCTTTTTTATTTTTTTCCAAAAAGCGACTAGCGACGAATTTGGTGAGCTTTTCCGTGACGTCGGAGAGTTTTGAAACCTGAAATCCTCCGCTGTCGAAAATATTGTGATATTATTTTTGGTCCATATCGCCCAGCCTAATGTGCAGTCAATAAATCTGCAGCAACTGTGTGATGCTATCACGTCAATATGGACCAAAATCTCTGATGAATGTTTCCAGCAAATTGTTGAATCTCTGCCGAGAAGAATTAAGGCAGCTCTGAAGGCAAACCGGGGTTCTATCCAGTACTAGTAAGGTGTACCTAATAAAGTGGCTGGTGAAAGTAAACCTACCGTTAAAGTCTGACGCAAAACTACTAATCTTATAAACCTTTGTACTTTGGACTCAAAGTGAATACAATAACCTTTATATTACACAGTATAGCACATTTCAAAGTTACACTGGGTTTAATAATTTGACACTTCAAAAAGCTGACCCTGTTTATTCTGTAGACAGATAATCTTTTTTCTTTCTTCTGAAACAAACCACAATACTAAAACCCTCTTGCCCTAAGGGTCAAAAGTTTTCTAATATGCTGAACTGTTTACAATAAAAACTTCACGTATTGACAAACTGTCAAGACCTTTGCTGCAATCAGGCAATTTACAATTCACTGACTCAGAGAGCTGCAGTCCAACACCTCAAAGAGTGAAACAAACCATGTTCACAGATAAAATTCGGTTTAACGGCATAGCTGAGCTTTTCCAGTTATTTTTCCAGTTCCACCTGCCCATTCTTTTAAAATTTGGTACTGGTAGATATTAAGGTTAAAAACTTACACTTGAAAGAAATATACACACTCCCTTCCTTTGGAATTCTTAGAAACTTAATGTAATGTGTAATGCCAGTCAAACATAAACTATTAAACCCTATGTGTTTTATAGACAAGGGGCTATATAATACATAAGCAGTTGTTATGTATTTTAAACAATTTGGTTTTATTAGGCTGGTTAGATTGATGGCAGTCTGCCCTGAGGTCCAGATTTATGCAGCCATATGAGAGGTTCTGCCTATTTTCTGTATGTGTGTGTCCGTGTGTTGCTCACTCCAGCCAGCCAAAGTAATGGAGCAGCCCCATCTGGACCTAACACATGGCCCAGACTGTTCGACCTGTCAGGGGATGAATGTGCTCCAGAGACGGACTTTGTGCATGTGTTTGAACTACAGGCAAAGGCTCCAAGTGGTCAGCCAGGAGGAGAGGCTGAAAACCTGCACCTGTTACTGCTTCCAAGATAGAAAGAGGCTGGAGAACAAAAGCAGTGATGGAGTACAGAGCAACGAAGTGGTGAGATGGACAAAGAAAAAGAAGGAGATAGTAACAGCGAAATGAGGAGAGAAAGAAAAAGGGATGAGGAGAGATATAGCAGAGATGGCTTGGTTTGTCCGCCCGTATTTGCCTCCATCTCTGTGTTGGGTGCTTTATGGATCACAACAACATGATCAAGGCGTAACTTTATTATGGTGGCAGCTTTTGGCTGCAGTTTAAAAGACTGATCAATTTGGCTTCAACATAGCCCTGCCATGCTGCCCATGACTCCGCAAAACATTCAGCTGCTTGGCAGCACAGAAGGGGCTGGCGGGCACCAAAAGAAACGGATTGTAGCTTTGCAAAAAAAAAAAAAAAAAAGAGAACTGTAGCCCAGTGAATGAGCTCATTTTCTGCCCTCTCGCACCATCTCATCTGCACTGGCACAAAGCAGTGCTATGATGTATACTCCAACACAGCAAAAATATTCATTAATTCATACAATAGAGCCTATAAACCACAAGGAGGACCAAATAATCATGGCTTTTCTCCAATTATGATTTAAATGTAAATGTCTTTTCACAGCACAAGTTATCTCTACATTTTACAAAGTGTGGCCTTATTTGAGGATTCCGAGCTGCAAAGCTCATAAAACTTGAAGGGACAGAGAATATCCAGCTCATTTCTCACACTGGGAGAACAGCAGCTGACAAAAATAGCCAGGCGGCACCACCAGTTTAATAGATTTAACAGCCATTAAAATAAAGTGTCTTGTTTAATGTTGCTTGCACATCAGAGTGACTCATCTGCCCTTTCAAAGCCAAACATACACACTTCATCACCTGCAACAAACCTCAACTGGGACGAGTGTCACAAAGCTTTGATCCCCCCCCCCCCCCCCCCCCCCCCCCCCCCCCCCCCCTTCCTGTGTTAAAAAATTTTTAAACTTCACAAAAACACTAATGGCTGCACACACATACTTAAACTTACACATACACACTTTTTTAATTTTTGGTTTTCCTCCTCTCACCACCCCACCCCCCTTTGGGCAGACTTACAAAATAAACTGTTCAGGTGGAATGATTTACCTGTTGAACAGGATGATAGTGTATGGAGAGCTACCATTTTTCACTGGGGGGAGGGGGCTGACGCCTTTGCCCCAAAGAGCCATAAAGAGACAGGTTACCATCCAGATAGCAAGCATAGCTCATTTCTATGACTGCATGCAGCTGTATTTTACCATGCTTTTTCTGACATCACTGGAATGAAATGTATATCATAGGTACACATGTAATGGCTGCCTGAACACTGCCATGCCAAAGCAAGGGTACATAAGAGCTGTTATATTCTCTATTTAATGAAGCTTTTCTTTAAAAGTCTGGTGTCTATAATGGAACTTAATGGTGCTTTCTTTTAAAAGAGACAGACACAGCTTAATACACATCAGAGACCAATTTCTCCAGAGTTCAAACATAAAACCCCTTCCTCTTGCTGACTTCCATACATTTTGCCAGCTCTTGGAGACTTACTTAAAAACCCATAAATTTATATTCATTTTGCAATCATTAGCTGTTTGTAAAATATGATGTTCAAACCATTTAGATCTGCATGCTGACAGAGGTAAAAAATGTTTAAAATAATTTCCTCATTTCACACTTCTTTCTGGGAATATTTGTTTAAAATTGCATTCCCTAAGCATTTTCCAGCGATTACAACATGATAAATTCTGACTTTTTTTTTTTTTTCAAACAGCTGTTTAAAGTTAAAATTTTGCTTCACATGTTTGCTCTCTTTAAACAGAAATTACCAATAAGAAATCATAGGGAGCCTCAAGTCCTTTGAACTCATTATGCTTAAATCCTCTATTCAACTGACAGGAAAGCTAACTTACCATATTAGTTCATATCTAAAGTTTTGTCTGTAAAGTTGACTTTGTACAATACCATCAATACCACCCAACTGTATTCACCACCCCTGTTCCCTCTTTGGGTTTCAGCCTCTCTATTGAACCCTCCTCTTGTGATTCAGTTTCTAACAAATGGGCAACCTAAATTTTCTCTCCTTTGACCCCACAGTAAGAGCACCAGCAGGCAGTAGATTCTTTTTTTCCAGCTTCATTCCAACCCTGAGAAAAGACAGGAAGACAGAGAGCAAGAGGCGATCTGGGCACACTGTTGGTGTCACAGTGCTGAGCTTTAGGAAAGGGCCAGTTGGATCAGCGGAGATGACTTGGCAGAGCCCGATTTGTTACATGATTTGGCCATCATTCCTGCAACACAGTTTCATTCAAACTCATCTTATTTTTATTCTAAAGAAGCCCATAGTGCTGCTTCTTTTATATTAATTATGGATTACCAATGTTTCCATTTAAATTTGCTTTGAGCACTGTTTATCAGATGATCTGCGAAGTTGAACTTTGACCACCAAAATCTAATCAGTTCTTGATTTAGCCCAAGTGAATGTTTATGCTTAATTTAACATAATTACTTTGAAGCTTTAAAGAGACATCACATTCACAAAAATGGGACAACCACGGCTGTGGTGGTAGAATAAAAATAAACTTCATATCGAGTGGTGGCTGGTGGCTGCTTTAGAGGTGTACCCTGTCCATATTCTCCAGAGAAGAACAGTTAGTTAAAAATAAATCAATTATATACTGCAAAATTATTACTTACTACTGTACTCACGTTATTACCAACCCATGTTTTCCCTTTAATGTCACTACACAGAGAGATAGGTTCTTCAACTTCTGTCAAGGCCAGTGACCTGAGGTGGCTTCATATTTTTTCAGAAATACACACGTTCTTGGTAGCATGCAAGTGTTATTTTTTTTTTTTTTCAGGTGTTCGTTTCTTTTCTCTTTTACACCTCATGTGATCGGACAATTTTTGAAATATACCGTGAACATACGCCTGACTCCGCTGAGTCAAATACCCCTGCAGAGCTTCTGATTAGTGAAGCCACAGTAAACCTAATACAGCTGATAATAAACCCAAACTTAGATTCACTGATTACTGGTATCTTTTTTCTTGCATTAACAGTATTATAATTTTTCGCTGAGCGGTTGTTACAGCTATCAAAGCTATAACGTTTTGCTGTTACAGTTGGTCTCAAGGTTTTATGTTATTGATGCTGTTATTACCTCCGCAAAGGAGGTTATGTTTTTGGTATTTGGAATTCTGATAAACTTTATAAGGTTGGCTTACATGCACCAAGGTCTTCAAGGTCGACTTCATGATTTATTGGTCGAAATGAACAAAAGCCTTATAACTAGAAACTATGATTCTTATAAGTGTGGTGTGTATTATTAATATATAGGAAGTACTGAATAAAGATTTAAAATATAATTTATTATTTAATACTATGTTTCCTTCTGCCACTGTTTGAATTGACATCATATAGGCATATAGGGAATGATATATGGGGATTTTAAGTATCAGGTTATTTTAGACCTCTGACCTCTTCTTTGAGGTCAAATAAGGCCAAACTCTCATAAAATGTCTTTTATCTTTAGAATTATGCTTATGCTTCCAAATATCACACTATAGGTTACATCCAAATATCACATTTGACCTCTGACCTCACTTTTACATTTCATTTCTGCTTTTCTTTCAAGTTGACACCAAAATGTGTCATATCTTTAAAGAAAGAGAAAGCGAATAAGCTGATTAATTAGTTAAAAGGATACTGTAGCATAATATTATGTAATAAGCTCAGGTTATTACCTGCTCCTACATAGTGTTTGTGTAATCAAAGTAAGTGCTCTTGGAGTGCTTCTTGTTTTCAGTTTGTTGGTCCCCACAAAGATTTTTTTTTTTTTTTGGCACCAGCTTCATCAGCTTAAATCTAAAGGGCTGCCTTGCTCACTGACAGGGTGGCATTCCACTCAAGTGACACTGACTTGTGTGTGTCCAGGCTCGCATGTGTTCATGCACGAGTTTTATTCATACTTCAGATAAATGACCAGAGTGTGGCCAGTGACTGAAACTCTCTCTCTCTCTCTCTCTCTCTCTCTCTCTCTCTCTCACACACACACCACACAGTTTTCAACCTCCAGCGCCCTTCATGTGGACCCTGACATCTGTTCCCATGGCAACTCTATCAATAGGGGAGCGACCAGGGTCAGAAAGCCTATCCCTCACTCTCTTTCTCCACTTTGCACTAATCCTGACATTTGGAGCTCTCTCTTGCTGTGTACCTGTTCATCCCCAAACATCCCTGATGGTATATTTTCTCATTCTATCGATTTCTCTGCTCCGTCTCTTGTTGGCTCTTGTCCATTCAGGTCAGTGTCAAGCATGTGCATGCAAGAATACAGACATGTGCATGCTCTCAATTTTTTTTTTCTGACTCTACAAAAGTAGCTTTACATGAGTCACAGTTCAAAATAATCGCCATTTATTTCACACTGCGCCTGATACAGATGTGGTCCCTTTAAGGCCGCCCTTACTTTAAACCAGCCTTCTTCTGATTGGCTGCTCCCTCACCTGGTTTTCTGCATGTGGGCATTAGCTCCTTGTTTGCACATGCTCCTTGTTTTACAGTTCTTTCAGAACCCGTAAAACCTACTAAAAAATATAATTTCTCATTCTTGGTTGGAAATGGCATCTTAGGAAGTCCAAAGCCTCAAATCCAATCCAGAATATGAGGGACAAACACACCCGATTTCACAAAGATTACAATTGGACATCTGTGCTCTGTGAATACTACACTTTATTATCGCTTAATGTGAATCACAGAGATATATGTAGACTTTCAATAATACTCTGTATGAAATTGTCTATTTACGTCTACTAAGGTTGTATGTTAAAGAAATGTGCTGAAATGCCAAGTGCAATGAAAACCACGTGCTGTTTGGAAACACAAAGTATTTGGCAAAGTATTTCTTACCGGTTGTAGTTTTGAGTCCTGAACACTGCAGTTTGTAGATGGAGCAACCTCGTCTTTTCAAATTAGCCTCATTAGCCTAGCTAAATCCAGCTTCAAACTGGGGTCTGTTAATGAAAGAGTCCTCTACAGGAATTGGGGGCTTATGGTAGTCGTTACTATGTAAAAATATGCCTTATCCAGTGCTGCAGTGCTGTCTTCTTTAGGAAAAGTAAGCATATTCAAGTTTGCTTCACAACAGAAAAAGTTGCTTAGTACACTGCAGTGTCCAAACTTCAGAGTCAGTCAGAGCAGTGGGGTGTGGCTGCTGTTGATCAAAGCCACAGCTATGTGCCGGAGATGGCCATGAAAAAGACAGCCCCCCCCACCCCCCGTAAGCAGATCCATGAGTAGAAATCTGGCAATTAGAGCAGTGTGAAGTCTGAGCTTCTGCCTCACGTAGATTCATTTTTTACACTGTTATCAATTATCTTAACTTTTGACCTTTAATATGAGCATCCACTAATGCAACTGTACAAAGGTTTTGAGCCCAGCCCTCATTTTAAAATATCTTGCTCAGAAAATGGGAATAAGTGTATTAATATACCTATTTCCCATATATTAATACACCATTATTGAAATGGGGACCTATTAAATTCCAGCAACCTCCTGGAATTTATTGAAACATGCAAGCATACATGGAAATACAATATATAAGGGAAAAACATAGTTTGGGACAATTCTAATGAACTCAACGTCTATGTTTGGTATGACTGCCTTTATTCTTCACAGGCTGAACTCTCGTAAGTACTCTTCAGGAATAGTTCTCCAGGCGTCATGAAGGACATTCAAAGCTCTTCTTTGGATGTTGGCTGCTTTTTGTTCTGTTTTCTGTCAAGATGATCCCACACTGCTTCAATAATGTTGCGGTCCGGGCTCTGGGGAGGCTAAGTCATAAACTGATAGTGTTCCATTGTGTGTTTTTCTATCCAGGTGTGCTTTTACTGCATTGGCAGTGTGTTTGACATCATTGTCATGGAGCTTATGGGTAAGTTGAATAAGCAAGATCTGTAATCACTCATCTGCCTGCATTCTTGAGTGTTCAGACTGCTTGTTTATTCTTTATATCCTTCTGCTTTCCCACACTTTTCAAAACTTAATTCTGTTGTCATCACTCTGGCCCACTTATTTTCTTGTTGCTCCTCTTATGCGAGCTTCAGATCTGTGTGCTTTAAATCTAAGTGGTCTTCTGTCATTCTGCCTTTCAGGTTGTCATTCAACTTCAGCCACTGGCTGAAGTGCAGGCCCAGACCATTACAGAGCCTCCACCATGTTTTACCGATGGCTGTACACACTGACAATGATTTGAACCAAGAATTTCAAATTTGGATTCATTATTCCATAAAATCTCTTCCCACTGATTTTCAGTCCAGCTCTTATATAATTTGGGATACTTCAACCTTTTCACACATTGCCCTTCCATAAGAATGGCTTCTTGACAGCTACCCTATGAGATCATTGTTGGTGTAAAAAATACTATTTTAAACTGTGTTATCTTTGGCATTTTTGTAGGTTCAACTAAACAAATGGGAAAAAATGATGTGTTTTTGCAACAGGCTGCTAGAAACAAAGTGGGTAAAGAATTTAGAATTTAAAACTGGTTCTTTGCTAAGTTGTCTGCTGTGTGTAGACACAACACTGGTGAACCCCTTGTAGGTGCCTTTTTTATGCTTGAATGATTCATCGGTCAGTGTTAAGCCACTTAACAAATAAATATGATTCCTTTGAAAATGGTGAGGGACAAGGACTGGATTGAAAATGACTAATGTGCCAAAGAACAACTTTGAAAGACCTTTAGAAAGCCTGGGGGACTATTGCTCACGACCACTTTAAAAACTTACAAGAAAATCTGGCTCCTTTTAAGCAAAATATAAAGAAATGAGGGGTGGCTCAAGATTTTTATACAATATTAGGAAAAAAAAATCAGGTCCACTTAAACATTTATTAAACATGACTTAATGTCATCCTATTTGGCCCAAGCTCTAAATCCATATGCATTCTGCAAATATGCTTACATTTTTACAGTGAGTCAACCTTTGCATTCAGAACAGCTTTTTATCACCATAAGTTAGAATGAGCATATTTATAATGGCAATTATTTATAGCCATACACCATGAACTCCGAAAATGTCAACTAAGCCAGAATAATGAATTAAGAGAAACAGTCAGTGATTTATTCAATGGGAACTCGACTTATTGAAATGAGTTGCTGCATTAGCAAAGATGGCCATAATTATGAAATGAATGCAACTGCATAATGGGCTCAGGGTTTTTGGACAATATACAGCTCCTCAACTACAATCCTTTAATTAAAAAAAAGTATGAGACAAGAATTGGATGCCTTACTCTTTTTTTCTATATGATTGTGTTGTTGCTTCGTCATTGAAAAGGTTTAATTAATATTTCTAATTATGGGATGCATATTTTAGAGCACATGGAATTTTCTGAATAACAGTCTCTGGGACAACCTGATGAAGAGTCACATTGGTGTTAGTGTTTGGAAGATAGGATTAAATGAACCGTTATAGAAAAACAGAGATGGATGAAACTGTTGTTACGACTTTTTGCCGCAACAACACAAATACAAATCAATCCCCATCCACCAATGACAATCAGGACAGGAGAAGCAGCTCCATCTCATGCGATATTCAAAGCACTTGCTATAAATCTGGAGTTGGTTAGGGATGTGTCAATAATGTTGTCACTTTTTCTCAACAAGGAAATGGTATTCTGGCCTTAGCTAACCCGGTTTAATCCCTCTCCCAGTGGTATACTGCTGAGTTGATGCAAGTCGCATACACTTTGTTGGAGAGAATGCCAATGGCTGTCAGACAGCCACCTGCCCATGTGGTTCTGCTAGGGAAGTGCTGCCAGGCCAAACCCCACTGATTAGGTTATTTCTAAATCTGATTGTGTCCCCACTTCCACTTGTAGTTTTTAAAGAGAAATAAGAGGAAGGTAGTTCTGGTACAAGAGAGAAAATGCCCTCTCTAATCACTTCCATTTTTCCTTTCCTGATTAAAAATTTCTCTTCAAAAAAAAAGACCTGCTTAAAACTTCAGAAGGTTTTGAACGTAGCTTTTCTCATTTGCTTTGTTGTAGTTCTTGAAATGTGCCTTACCTTTGGATAAAAGTTCCTTTCTCTCAATGTCACAACAAATGACTTTTTTTTAGAAGTCAGTGAGCAATTACTGGCTGTAAATAATCCCTGAGACATTGTTTTATTTAATGACAAAATATTGAATGAAAATATCTGGTTTCTTTATGATTTCAAATCCCTGTCTTATATGATTCTGCAGTGTGGGATAATTACATTTACTCTAATAAAGAAAAAGAGGACACAATGTCCTTATTTCAGATTTCTGGGTGTTTGCTGTGTTGCAGACCACACATGCAAAAGATCATGGTTACATTTAAACCAAGTGGATGGAATTAATATTCACGGCTGAAACAATTGTCAGACAATGCCAAATAAATTGCAGTTTTGATAAACTATAACTGTATTAATTTATGAGGGAAAAATTACAAGCTCTCCCATCAGCTACTCGACTGCAACAAGTTGCTGCTTTTTTGATTTATGAACCTTCATGTTTAATATTGTGGTCTGCTCTTTCTTTTGCACCTTCACCACTTTCTTTCAGTTGCCACTAACAAATTGTAGAGCGAACTTACAATGTCACTTTGTTGCCTTCTTCATACTTATGTGTGCCCCCAGTGGGATGATTCAGTCCAATGACCTTTAGAGTACTTTATCAGACTCCAGGCTGCAAAGCCACTGACAGATAAACAAAACAAATAACTGTAAAACCAAGAAGATCAAAGATGTTACCAGGAAGAATTTATCTTAATCCTAAATTGACAGAAAAATGTATTTTTCTCTCTATGTGTGTGTGTGTATTCAAACCTCAAAGACCTCAAAGACCTCAAAGTACCTTATTACCCCAACAGAGCACTTTGCTCTCAGACTGCAGGCTTACTTGTGGTCCCTAGGGTATTTAAAGGTAGAATGGGAGGCAGAGGCTTCAGCTTTCAGGCCCCTCTTCTGTGGAACCAGCTCCCAGTTTGGATTTGGGAGACAGGCACCCTCTATATTTTCAAGATTAGGCTTAAAACTTTTTTTGATAAAGCTTATACACTGTAAACGCAGATAAGTTGAATCTACTTAAAAAAAAAAACCAAGGTAACTCGTTGCCTTAAATTTTTTAAGTAATGAAACGGTTGAATAAGTGCAGGGGACTATGTTCAGTGTACTCGAGACATTTTGGAATGGTATGAAAGATCTAAGTTGAATGTACTAATAACAGAGCTTCAGTAACTGAAGATGCTTAGTTTAAGCAATCACCACCCATTTATTTAACTCAGCCTGTTAAGTAAGCACTACTCCATTTCCAATTGAACTAAATTGTATGTTCTAATTGACCAAACTTAGCTTTTATAGTTCATGAAAAAGTAAAATGTCTTTTGATCAATCAATTCCCCCTATTCTTTTCATGGTCATGGGGGGGGGTACCAAGGTACCAAATATCTGCGATTTCAAACTCCACACAGCTGGACCTGGGCCAAGGTGGAATTGAACCCAGACCTTCTAGACAGCATTCTACCTGTGAGGCAGCAGTGCTAACCATCATGCCACCATGCTGCTGCTCATTAAGCCAGTCTGTTTAAACTGGTATAAACTAGATTTTTAGCAGGTGCAAAACTTGATATTAAGTTGTTTGAACTCAAACACATGATTACGATAAGATAGACCATCAAAAAGTACAGTCTACTCAGCATTAACAAGTAATGTTCACATTCTAGGCAATTTTAAGTAATATTAACTCAGTATTTTTAAGTGGAATCAAAATCTGGGTTTACAGTGTAGTTAGGGCTGGATCAGGTGACCCTGACCCTCCCTTAGTTATGCTGCAATAGACCTAGGCTACTGGGGGGCTTCTAGCGCTGCACTGAGTGATTCTTCCTCACTCACCTCTTTTCACTCTCTCTGTGTTACACCACTCTGCATTTAATCATTAGTTATTATTGATCTCTGGCTTTCTTCTACAGTGTGTCTTTTGTTCTGTCTTCCTCCCGACCCCCAACTGCTCGCAGCAGATGACTGCCCCTCCCTGAGCCTGGTTCTGCCGGAGGTTTCTTCCTGTTAAAAGGGAGTTTTTCCTTCCCAGTGTTGTCCAATTGTTGGGATTTTCTCTGTATTACTGTACGGTCATTACCTAACGATATAAAGCGTTTTGAGGCAACTGTTGTGATTTGGCACTTTTTTAATGAAACTAAACTAAAAATTTAAATTAATAACATTGCACATACACAGTGTCAGAATAGTTTCCCAAGTGGAGCTAATGACAGCAGTGCCAGCACCAATACCCTGTTTTATCCTTTAATCATACATGCCTTTAATCCATCCCATGCGGGCTATGGTTCATTGGTGAAGAGGTCCCAGCATTTTCTCACACACCCTACATGCAATTCTTCATTTTCCTATCATTTTATATCATTTTCCACATCATGCAGAACACCCGTAGACCTAAGTTGTCAAGAAGTATAGATTCAAAAAATGCTGGAAAAAAAAAAGAAAGAAAGAAAAACTTTACCTGATGAGAATTTCCCTCGCACATTATGACAGGAAACATTTAAATGTCAAATAGTTGGGCGCATCCCAAAGCACTGCACTATCCATCACAATATCCACAAAAACTGTGGAGTAAAAGGTTTTGCAGGCAGCTGACTGCAAACGCTGATCAAAAAGCAAGCTCACTCTTTTGCACTTTAAGTCTTCCTGATTATTTTATATATTCATCTATTTTTTTTTTTTTTGCTTTCAGGGCAAATGTTAATGAGTTGTTTTTACTTGTGTGTCTGTGTATATACTGAATGGTTTTGGTTTTGGAACTTTTTGGTATGAAAAACACCACAAACCACATTGGATGAATTCACATTGAGTTCTCTTATAGAAGTGCCACAGTGCTAGATAATAAACTGCATTTGCATGATATGTTAAATTTACTACTTTTAACAACAGCAAGTTACTATAACTTGCTGCCTTGAGTCATGATGGTCCCATCTACTTTGAGGTAAACACTTTCATTATTTGTCCACCTACCAGTTTGTGACAGTCATTATTCCAGCTGGCTAGCTGGCTCTCAGTCACAAAGTGTTACCTCTGAGTACGACAGGTGAAGGCAAGTGAGCCAATCAGTGTGTGGGTTCTGCCTAGTTTAGACAGTCTCTGCCTGTCCAGTTGCTAATGCTAGCAGCTCTCTGCAAAGGTCAAACTGAGGTCTACTCAACATTTTTTTTGTGTGTGTTCCATGCTTAACTGCCATGAATTTTGAGTTTTAAGAATGAGAAATCCATCAAAATAACAAAATGGCATGAGTCTAAATATCAAAACAAAACAAAAATACAGGATTTTTTCCCATCCATCCAGGTCTGGAATGCAGCAGCAGCAGTCTAAGCAGCGACACACAGACCTCCTTCTCCCCAGCGACCTCCTCCAGCTCTCCTGAATTTTCTTCTTTGGCCATATTGCTCCGATTTGATAGACCAAACAATTAAATTATCATGTCAACATGAGAAGATTTGTTAAACGTAAATTGCCATTGTTTGCTTCAACCATAAAACATTCAGAAAGGACCTAAGGGCTTGGCTCTCAGAGACCTTGAATTCTTAGATGAGCTTAAATTTTTCCCAAATTTGTATTCATCTACATCCAGATTTGGGTTGGACTGAAAATATGACAGCATCACAGAAGAACAGAGGAGACATTGTGGAGGTTTAAAAAGGTGCTTAATAAAGAGGTGTGCTAATTAATGATTCATCATGCCTTGAGGGTTCACACTGGAAAAGCTAAGAAACCTGTCAACCTACTTCTGAAGGTTGCCATGTAATTCCATGCTCCCTATAAAGCTTTGCAATACAGTTTGATTATCCATCAGTGTGAAGACTCAGTTGTTATAATGACATGACTACCGCGTTCCCTGATGTCTGCCAAATGAAAACAGAACAGCGTCATCCCCAGAGGAGCTTAATGATCCGCAAACACACAGTTGCGTCCACACATGCAAACGCAGCTAAACACGCACACACGAACCCACACAGAGACAGGAGCTTATTGATCACTGTCAGAGCCGTCTATAGACTGGAAACAAGCCTCTAAGCAACACAAAAATTGGGACACTGATGATTTGTTAGTTAATACAAACAGCAATGACAGCCCCCCCCCTCCCAAACCCACACTGACCACCCTGTCCCTCATTTTGGCATACAGACACACATTCAGAAAGATCGCCAGCAACACCAAACATACACAGACACACACACACACACACATAAATGCAGACACAGTAATTGACTGATATGGAACAGTGAACAAGGAGTTCTTGTCTGTTTTTGAATTATGTCTGGCACTGGACAATTGTGGATGAGTCTCTGGCAAAAAATACAGTGTGGGTGTCTGAGAGAGAAAGACAGAGAACAAGAGGGAGAACCAAGCATGGCAACTAGGAAAGACTCAGGCACAGAGCAACAAACTGTGTGAACTTCACAGCTCCCGCCCCAGGTCTCCATTGTGCCGCAAAAGAGGCACAATAGAGACCTGGGGTCTGACAAAGCCATAAAATCTGAACACACAACCATTTAATGAAGTGATTGGTCGCAGCCAGACTGGAACCAAACAACTTCAGTTGTCTGGATGAGGCATCTCTGTTTTTTGGACGGTAGTTGGACGGGCCCGCCTGCCTGTCTCGGCAAAGGACTAATTGTGGCACTCAGTGTGAAAGAAGGCGCCAGAGAAGTGGAGAGGAAGACAGGAAGGCAAGGAGTTAAGGATTCAATGAGACAAGAGAGTGTGAGAGAACGAGAGGACAGATGCACAAAAGAACAGTGAAATTAGTGTTCGCAGTCACCAGCAGTAAGTGGTAGTTTCAGGTCTGTGCGTGAGCTCAGTGTGATTAAAAAAAAAAAAATTAAAAAAGCAATTACCTGAATGGGTCTGTTAGGACATACCTTCAAATTATTATATTATTATAGATTTTTTTGTTTGTTTGTTTTTGTAACTCACATCAAATTAATCTTATGTGAGTTTTTGTGGTGCAATATTTAGCTTGTTCACCTCAAAGAAGGCTCTGGGTTTAAATCCACCTGCTGGCTGAGGCCTTCCTGTGTTGAGTTTTCTCCCTGTCCCTGAGTACTCCAGCATCCTCCCACAGTCCAAAGACATGCATGTCAGATTAAAGGTGTTAATGTGAGCATGGATGGCTGTCTGTCTCTCTGTGTTAGCCCTGTGATAAACCGCCATTCGGTCCAGCGTGCACCCCAGCTCCCACCCTGTGACAGCTGGGACAGACTCCAGCCCCTCTCAGGATGGATGGATGGATGTAAATGTAATTTTTATTTTCTCTTTCACTGTACAGGTTTTTCCTGCACAAAGTTGTCATCAGTTATGCACAAAATGGTTATAATCTAAACAACATGTCCCACAGGCTAAGAATAAAAAGCCCAGCCACCCAACCTCTGACCTCTAATGTATCCTCTTCATGGAAAACACAATTATATGGTTTTTTTGAAGATAATTTAAATTAAATCTTATTTAAATTTTGAACTTGCAAAAGCTGAACACTTATCCAATTTATATCCACAGTTCCAGCGGTTCTTTTTTTCCTTGCTTTCCTAGTGCTTTTAGGCACATTCAGTTGCACTGTGTGTTTTCCTCTTCTTCAAATTTACAAAACACTTTAACTTTGAAATTATGTTAGATGACAAAATTTAAATTTTAAGTTGTCAAGTGTGTAGCACGTCCTTGACAGATTTCAAAACTGATCCCAGGAGGGAAGAAAAGAGAGATGTGTTGAGATTGCAGAGAGAAAAGAATGATCAAATGACCTTTGAGGTGTGACTCAGCTTTGGGAGGAAAAAAAAAAGGGGGGGGGGGGGGGGGGGGGAGTACACATGCATGCAATTCAAAAAAGATATGCAAAAGACTGGAGTAAAAGAAAACATAAGCAGCTCATCTCTACACAAGGAGTACATGACTATAAACTGTAAATCATTTGTTAATTGGTCAATATCATGCAAATAAAATGCATGAACACTGGAAATTTAAGTCACTCACAAACTGAACACATGATTTCTCTTCACTTGTCTCTGTTGCATCATCCAGAGCAAATCAAATGCACCAAAAGTTTCCTTAAAAGGGATGTCAAACAAATACTCCCTGGCAGGTGATTTAAAAGAAAGAGGAGCACCTACACATTCACACATCTTTCCCTCCTGCTGTTCAATTCATTGTCTCTATGCAGCCAAGTCCTCTACACCCCAGTAGGTTTTAATACACCTTAATTAAACTTTTGTGCAACTGTACTAGAAATCAGTTTGGGATAAATCAGTGACCTTTGGAATTACTATGCAATGAAGTTTAACTAAAGGCTAAACATGGAGCCACAAAAAACTGCATATTCCTCTGCAGCGCTGCTCCGATGTGTGTCACGTATCCTCTAAACCCACTAAAATAAGTCTTAAACATGAAGAACTGCGTGGGAGACAAAAACAGTGGCACCCCAAGTTAACAAAAGGTGAATGCAGAATCTCCCATGTTCTGTTAATGTGTGATTTCACCCAATTTCAAGCATGACTGGCTCAATAAGATTCCTGCATCCCATTTAAACATTCCTCCAGAAATAACATTTATCCAATTTGTTTCGTGGCTTCCCGCTTCCATGCACTCAAATCACACATGCCTTTGGCAAGGAGCTGGAGAAGTTTGGATTTCAAATGTAAAAAAAGGGAATACTTGGTCCTCTCTAGGAAACATATTTGCGGGCTAATCCAGCATGTCTATTTGCAGAAAGGGGATATAAAAGTAAATGTTCTTCTAATACCACTAATATGTGATATTCAGTTGTGTATTGTGTATATGTTGCATCAGTGTGCATCAGAGCTGGGAGCGTGCATTCAGTGATGACTCACCTCAGATTTCAGATGGTCATTTTGTACTAATGCATCAGGCAGGTAATGACCACAGTCATGTTTTTAGTCCCCTTTGGGGCGCTGTTCATTCCCCTCGAAGAATATCACTTCACCGTGCCAGCTGTTTGTTTAGCTTTTTTTTCCTGGCATAACTTCCCTTTGAGTAACCACGGATGGTACTGCTGGATGCGAAACCACCGCTGTTTCCAGGCACAGCGCCTATCTCAGCAGCAACACGCGGCAAAACACAGAATCCGTCCAGCTAACAATGGCAACCCTCCCTATTCCACTACATTCCCTGCACTCCTCATGCTGCTAATTAAAAAATGAACCAGGTAATTAACCACCTTGTCCCATTGTTTGAGATGGAATATTTCTCTTTCCTCCATGCAAGTGCTTTTGCTGGCAACTTATAATTACAGCATTTTTTTTTGTTTTCATGTGCATCCTTCCCTCGAGTTCAAATAACCAGCAACTCAAAAGAGTGGAGATGAGGCAAAATGAAGAGAAAATGGCAGAGTTTGTTGCGTGTGATGGTTCTCTGCCTTATCGCAGAACACAGCTCTTTTTTTTTTTTTTTGACAGAACTGCTTATCTCCAGTTATTGCTGTATTTCACTTATTGCACAAGAAAAAAAAAGAGACTGTGGGATGAGTACAGACACATAATCATTACCTCACCAACCAATTACCAATTTAAATGTAAAGTCAGTGAAACATTTCAAGGAAACTGACTTGTTTTGTTTTTTGGGGGGTTTTTTTGGTGGGTTTGCTGCACTCGTCAGTACATATACAGCAATGCACAAGAGACGCTGCACTCTGGAGCAAGGTTCTTCGGGGCTGGTTTAGTTACAGGATTATGCAAAGCAGAAACCTAAACCTTGTGGTCCACAGAGAAGAAAAGAATAACACTTATCTCTTTCATAAAGTTGTTGGCCACCTTCTAACATCTGTAAAAATGTGCAGTATAAATTGTTTTGCAGCATTGCTCACTACTTTTCATTTCTCCTACAAGCGATCAAGGACAAATGTTTTTACTAAAAGAAGGTAGAGCAGCAGAACCAAAGTTTTATCTTACAGAAAGTAATTATCACAGTTTTTTTTGCTCGTGCTTAATGTTAAAGATAAAGCCTGCAGCGATAACGAGGACAGCTTTGACGAGGAATGTCTCTGAATTTGAGTCATGAATTATGGTATTTTTTAATGCCTTGAGATGACTTGGATTTACTTCACTCTCATAGCTTTGACAGAATCTGAGAATGGCCTAGAAGGAAAGGGAGGAATGACTGTAACAACACTAATAATGATTTTTCTGAAAAACAAACGTGTACAGTACGAGTCAAAAGTTTGTCAAGATGCCACGAGTGAGGGGTTGATCTGACTGAGAATATGAGGACACCACATGTCCATATGGGAGTGACCATCCATCTATCTTTTTCCGCTTATCCAATTCAGGGTCACGGTTGGGGTTGAAGCCTACGCCAGCCATCACAGGGCGAGAGGCGGTGTACACCCTGGACAGGTTGCCAATCTGTCACTGGGCTAACACAGAGAGCCACACAACCATTCATGCTCGCATTCACACCTACGGCCAATCTGGAATCACCAGTTAACTCAGGGATCCTCACATCCAGGCCTCGAGAGCCGGTGTCCTGCAGGTTTTAGATGTGTCCCTGATCCAACACACCTGAATCAAATGGCTGAATTACCTCCTCAGTATGCAGGCAAGTTTTCCAGTCCTGCTAATGACTTCTATATTTGACTCAGGTGTGCTGAAGCAGAGACACATCTAAAACCTGCAGGGCACTGGCTCTCGAGGCCTGGATGTGAGGATGCCTGAGTTAACCTAACATGCATGTCTCTGGACTGTTGGAGGAAGTGGGAGTACCCGGTGAGAACCCACGCAGGCACGGGGAGAACATGCAGACTCCACGCAGAAAGACCAGCCAGTGGATTCAAACCCAGGGCCTGCTACAATGGTAGTGACTTGTCATTCAAAAAGAAGCCTCGCCAATTCATCAAGTGAACATTGTTGTGTATTAAAAAGATGTGAAAATAGTGACTGAGCCCAAACCTGAAGTAAGAAGTAGAGTCATTATACCTTTATCAGTCTTCTGCAATCAGAAGAGTCATCACCTGCCAGCCCTTTGAAGCAATGCTCCTTTAAGGCACTTCTACACTGATGCCAAAGTATTTCCCCTACTGTTGTCTTTGGAGCAGAACTCTCTCTCAAAGAGGCAGCACTACGCAAGTGGATGACAACTCATTAGCTGGCAAGAAAAGTTCCCCAATAAGTGGTAATTGATACAGACTTTTCCCACATATCTGTAAGTCTTATGGCAGGAAAGCTAGTGGACGCTGAAGCAGTAACAGAAAGATGAGCATTTATTTTTTTAGCATTACTGAATACAACATTAATGATCTTTTTCGAGCAGGCCAGGATAACTGGAATGCTTTTCCATTAGAGCTGGAGGACTTTTCATTGATCTGTGACTCGCCGCAAGCAGGTCAGCTTCTTCATGTATAACAGAAAAGTGGTTGAACAGCCGCAAAAGGAAAAATAGAAACAGAAATTACAAAACCTTTAACAGTAAATAATGGAATTATAATGACACAGGAAGGGCTTGCAAGGTTTTTTTTATTAGATTACAATTTGTTGGTTTTCATCCAAATTGTAACAAGCCAATGAAAGATTTTTCAATGAGCCCTTCTGATCTGTGTCCAGCAAGCTTGATTAGGGAAAATAAAAAGTTTGATTAGAAAGATGGGGGGGGGGGGGGGGGTGTTTGCCAATTTTGGCCGGCCGAATAAAAGGCCTTCAAAAACCAACTGCAACGTGTCACAAAGAGAAAGAGGGAGAAAAAAATGCGGAAGTGTGAGAGACAGACAGGCAGACAGGGAGAATGGGGAAAGAATACTTCATTGTGTGTGCTCTCTCTGGGTGGACAGTCTTTGTAATGAGAAATATTAACATTGCCAGACTCTTTCATTCTAGTTAAAAAAAAAAAAAACTCCAAACACAAAAGAGCAGCCATAAAATCCATCCAACCAATCAATGGCCTTTACAGAAAAGGCAGCACACAGAGAAGAGCACCATTGAAAGCAAAATTATTACTTTTTTTTTTTTTTTTACCTGAAACATATGTTTCAGGTAAATCATCTAATAATAGGTGGGTGTGAGGTTTCAGAACAAGACAATGAATGACACGCAAAAGGCCCATCAGGTTTTTCTTCTGTTTGGATATTTGGATCTTTCTTCTTTTTTTAAGCGTTGCTAAAATAGATGCACATTCAGATGCTTTGCCACTGTGCTCAAAATCTTTTATTTCTTGCCAAAAAAAAAAAAAGTGAAACATCTTTCTGACATGTTCAGGAAGATCTCTTCATTTGATGAATATCTGAATGGATGCCACGCTGAACACAGCAAGTATGTCAGTCGTAGCCCTCAAGGCTGATTCTCTGAAGACTTTGAGCCAAAGGATTTCAACAAGACTCAACATGAGCTCTCTGTGGCACCAGCAAGTCACACTTATCATTTGTAGTCAAGAAGAATAAGTATAAAAATGTTCTAATCATCTCTTCCATCCATCCATCCATCCATCCATCCATCCATTTTCTTCCGCATATCAGTCAATACACTCCAAAAAAAAGTGTATTACAATATTTTCATTTGTCACCTTACCGTTTCACAAAGCATTGCTTCTTTTGAATATCATAACCTCAAAATAGTTTTGACATAGCAGAGAGTCAGAGAGTGAAAGAACCACTAAACGATTTAGTCCTTCATGAAATGAAAAGAGGTATTCAATGAGGTTAGCTAACCACAGTAATTTAAAAAAAATATAAGAACAAATGTATCAGAGCTTTAAAAGAATGCAGAAGTAAACTGGACAGCTACTTGTCACATTCAGCTGCATGCAGTATGTAAAAAGCCTGCTGCAGGTTAGTCTTAGGTTTAACATTAGGAGCCCACTGACTCACTCCAATTCTCCTGAGAAGCAACCATTTAACAGTGCCATAAAGACCGGCAGAGTGCTGACCTTCCTCGGCAAATTCATAATTACATCATAATGATCCATGACAGTCAAAAAAGGATATAAAAACTTACAGCAACGCTGCTGTTAGCTGATAGGGTTTTGTAGTGGGAAAGGTAGTTTTAAGGTTTTAAGGGTAATATACTAACCATGACAAAAAATATTTTTGGCTTGCAGGTTTATTGCTGAAATAACTAGAATTCCTACTTCATCCTCCAGGAAACACTGAATGTCTGAATTCACAACACTATAAGTTTCAGTCTGGTCTGTTTGGTAGCCCCACTCGCTTCTTTCAGTTAGGCAAGGATCTAAACAGCACTGTACACACAAATACTACTATAACCATGCTACTGCTACTGTATGCAGTCTTTCAAAAATGTATCAAATTCAAAATGTTTGCTATCACAAGTGGAGTGAAAACAACATCATTAGTCAGGGTTTCTGCTGGTAAAATTGTTAAACCTGTCAGCTCCATCATCCTGGTGGAGACTTAACAATGCTGTATTAATTCTTACATAACATACAACTATTCACCTACCTTACTGCATACAGTGTGACAGAGACAGAACAAAAGAGCTGCGTAGGTGTAGCTCCCACTGCTTCTTCTGTGCAGACAAACTGTGCTGCTGATGAGAGGAGGTAAGGTCATGGACAGACCAGGGAGATTTTTCCCATTTCCAGCAATGAAAAGAAAACGACGCAGGCTATACCTACAGGAACGCACTACAACATGGTTAACCTTGTTAATGTAGAGTAATACAGTCACATGAAAAAGACATTTTTCACATGATTCTATGCAGGAAAAAAAAAAATCCCATGATTCAATAGCTTGTAGTATCACCTGTAGCAGTAATAATTGAAGTAATTGTTTTCTGTATCACTTCAGTCTCTCACATTATAGTGGATGTTGCTTCAGTACATTGAGGTTTGCAGGCATTTGTTTATGCACAGCTCACCTAAAGTCCTGTCACAGCTTTTCAGTCAGACTGAGGCCTGACTTTGACTGGATTTTGTAACACCTTGATTCATTTTGATTCCTGTGCTTGGGATCGTTGTCCTGTTGCATGACCCAGTTTCAGCCAAGTTCTAGCTTTCAGACAGATGGCCTCACGTTTGACCCTAGAATACTTTGGTATACAGAGGAGTTTATGGTTGACTCAGTGACTGCAAGGTATCCAGGTTCTGTGTCTGCAAAACAAGCCCAAATCATCACCCCTCCACCACCGTGCCAGGACAGTTGGTTTGAGGTGTTTGTGCTGCTATGCTGTGTTTGGTTGTAGCCAAATGCAGTTCTGTTCATTAGGCTAAACATCAGCAGAAGTCTTGTGGTTTGTTCAGATGCAGCTTTGCAAACCTAAGAGATCCTGCCATGTTCTTTTTAGAGAGGAGAAGCTTGGAGTCATACTTGCTCAGTCTTTTTCTAATTGTACTGTCATGAACTTTAACATTTAACATGCTACCCGAAGCCTGTAGAGTCTGAGATGTAGCTCTTGGATTTTTTGCAGTTTCTTTGAGCATTGCATAGTCTGACCTCAGTGGTAATTTGCTGGGATGTCCACTGTTGGGAAGATTCTGGCATTGTGTTAACACACAGCTGAATGCTCCAGACCAGCAAACTGCCAAAACTTCTGTTTTACAGAGGTGCTCACACTTGCTAATGATCAGTTAATCAAGTGCATTTTTTTAGCAGCAGCTGGCTGCCACTTAGGCTCTTAAATCCCAGGAAAGCAGTAAGGGAGTACTTTGATTTTCACAGGACTGCACAGAGACCTGTGAAAACATTCTTTTTAACATGACTGTAAATGATTTAGCTTACCATAATTGATGAAAATAACTGGACAGCCATCAACTGAACAAAAGAAATTAGGATAGTTACAAGTTATAGCATTTGCCTGGTTCTTTAAAAGATAAAAACTTCTTTATCATTCCACTGACTCTTTTTAATTAATAATCCATTCATTTTCAGACATATCTGCTTGTACTGAGTGGCATGTACACTAATTTCCCACAAAGATAAGAGAGAAACAACACTAGCAAAGACAGCCAGGTGCCCACACAAGCATATATTTGCATTACTAAATTCACAAGACCTAACTGAATCACTCCATTTATTAACTAGCTCCTAACCTTACTCTTATCACTGTACACCTGTTAATAATACACACACAGACACACACACACACACAAAACCCATTAAACCTTACTTATAAAGCCTTTGGCAAACATTTTCCACAAACACGTATGCGAGGGTCCTAAATTGTCCAAACAGAATGAATGAACGTTTAGTTCTAAATTCTTACACTCCACGTTAGGCTCACATTAAAGTCATAATCTGGGACGCACATTCTCGCAGCCTTCGATCGCGCTGCCAATTACACAGAGGAAGTCAGAGAGGAGGAAAATGATGAGAGTCAACAATGCACGGAACATCAATGTGTCCAACCACCACTGTCTGTTTAAGTGGAATCGACTTATGCTCATTTCCCAAATTACACATATCTGACTGGCCCACCGCTGCAGGGGCTACAGGAAACACAGGGACCCAGAGAGAGCCTCTCTCTCTCACACACACAAACACACAAACACACACACACACTCTCGGACACACTCTCTCCATTTCTCCGTTTCTCTGCAGGGAATCAATGATGTCTGCTTAATTATTGGGTGAATTTAATCAACGACACAGCAGCACGTACTGCCTTGTGACCCATTGGCTGTCAGGAAGTCATTTGGTTTCTAACCGTTAGTGCTCGAATACCACCACAATAATTAAGGGTACAACATTTTAATTGTTCCAAAGGTGTAGAGGTAGCAGAAAAACTACCTCTGCATTGTGGTGGCTCTGCGCTCAGTTATTCCACAAACAGGCACACACTGTTTTTGTGCAAATGGTGCCAAAACACCACAAATCTCCTGACCTAGAAACCAGTGTAGTGATTAATTATTCTTACCTTCGGATTAGTGTTTAAAAAGAAATTAATTAATAGGCCTGGCATTATGTTGTGATTTATTATCAAGATAAACTCTTAAGATTATTATGAATTTATTCTTAACCTTACCCAGGGTTTTCAAAGGGAAGCCCATGGGCCAATGGTGTAGCCATTATAAATAGACCTGTGCCAGAAAACTATAAAGTCACACAAAAATGACTGATTATTAAAGCAAAACACAAACTTCTGAATAAACACATTAGAAAGCTTGAAGAACCCATGCTTTATGCAATCAATAAGTTTTTATTTTTATATTATACACAGACAACAGTGCAGTGATTTGTCAACAGGAACTCCTCGTGTAACACTTCATCTACAAATCTGTTTGCAATTTAAGTGCTTTAACTTTGTCACGCATCGTTGTTTAAAACACACACAGATTTCTGTGACTGAAACACATTTCAGGTAAGCCAAAGCAGCTGTTCAAGAACAAACACAGAGAACAGAAGTCTCTTCGCAACACTTTGCATCGAGCCTGCAAATCACTCAGTGTTCTCCAGTGAAGAGCACTCAGTCCAACCTGAGCAGACACAAAAATGTTACTCTGAGCAAAGACTGACAAACCTAACCTCCTTCAAGCTGACGATAAACAATATATATGGAAGTTTCTATCTATTATCAGTTTAAACTCTCAAAAGCTTATAAGGAATAATTAGGCATTTTGGGACATAAGCGTATTGGCTTTCTTGCAGAGAGCTGCGTGAGAAGATCAATTCAGTTTCAAGCCTGCGAGCATGAATAATGAGGATGAAGCCTTGAGGCAATTAGCTTAGTTTACCATAAAGCTTGGACACAAGAGGGAGAAAGCTAACACTCACTAATGTAAAAAAACAAACAAGCAAAAACAAACAAACAAACAAACAAAAAAAACATGTTGCAGCATCTCTAATGTCCACACAGCATCTTGTTTGTTTAACCCTCTGGCCTGCACAGAGTTGGATCCTAAAAAAGAGAAAAACATTTTTTTAAAAGTAGCTGCCCGAGACTCATATAATGTGAACGTCTATGTAACAATATTTAAAAAAAAAACCCAAACATTTGTGGATTTTGACATGAATGTAATTTTCATCTTAACTGTATCTACAATGCTTGGCAGGAAAGCAAATAACCATATTTCTCAAAATGATTTTCAGCATGTGGTTATCACTAGTACTCATTATATTCACTTGGGAGCCCCAAATGGGAAAATGAAAAAAGTATTCATCATTAATTAATGAACCCATGACAAACAAACAAAAAAACAAATAACAGATTGGGGTTTTTTTGTGTGTACTTTCTGATTTTATGCTATAGTCATTCACAAAAATGGGCCAAGACAAACCTGCGAGCATCGATGAATGTAGCAGCTCACGATCCATCACAATTTACAGTTTACTGTAATGTGTTAAGTGCAGAAAGTAAATCATAAGTTTTGTCATCAGTTGGCTGTACTGCACAAACTAATGACATTAAAAGCCATTGGGAAGTCAAGCAGGCTCACAAACAGTCATATCCAAGGACAAACTCATCTTGTTTCATTAAAATCTGAATACTCTCAATACTGTGATTCATGGAGGAAGAGACAAGGGATGTCTTGTGATTGCATAAGCTCACTGGTCCTTTGGATGAGCTAACAATGAACTGAAATCTTAAATTCAATGAACTTCAGATAAGCCTTTTCTTCCCACACTCTCAGTGTTTTGCGGCATCATTACATTTGCCACTTCTTGCAAAAGTTTAACTCTGCTCAAATAAGTCAGCTATAAAGATAACCCCCCCCCCCCCCCCCCCCCCAAAAAAAAAAACACTTTATTTTTCCACCATATTTGATGTGAGTGCATTTATGTGACCAGCAATTAAAGAAACCAGTTAATTGCTGGTCAGATAAATATGAGAAATTAAATATTAAAACCAAATTCTGCCTGAGGCACATTTTTTTCATTTCCAATTTTTTTGTCCTGAGTATAAAACTGCAAAAAGAAAAATAATGCCTTATTTGTTTTTCAGTCGGGTTCATAATAAAATAATGTAACAACAAACTTTAGTTATACATACATAGATTCATGGATATCTCATTCAGAATGTGCCAATAATAGGTGACTGAACTACTACATCAGTGCCCTAATCATTTAATAGTGTCACAAATACAAAGGAAATCCTTAATACAGTAACTATTTTATTGCTTCTTGTTCAAAATACCATTTAAACAGCAAGAACAAATTAAACATCTCTAGACGGCAACACAACAAAGATGATTTCCACCGTGCTTCAAAGGCTCCAGGGTGTCTTACTGGCTTTCAGATAATACCTCTGAAAAGTCTAATGGAAGTATTCTGAGAAGCACCTCATCACTCTCCAAAAAGATATTGATTGGAAGAGATCAATGAAAAGTCTGCAGGGTAAAGGTAGTATTGTCTCATCAGTATACTTTTTTTTTTGTCAGAACCACTGGATAATGCCATGGTACTGTACATGTGCATGTAGATTCTACAGTAAAGAATGTGAAATTCTCTCATCTATAAGAGTAGTCCGGTGTTGTAAAAGCCAATAATGCAGCCACTGCAGTATTTACAAGTGTAGATTCAGTTAATCTCTCTTTACTGTTTAAATGCCATTAAAAACACTTGGTCAGCTGCCTCAGTTGATGAGGTAGCACACCAGGTGAACAGTAAAAGTCCAAATCACACTAAACATTATTTCCCACATAGACTTTATTTGGGCAACATATCTAATATTGTTTCCCCATCAGTCCAGCACCATCCACATTGGATTTACTGGTCTGAGTTGTTACCATCTTGCTTCTTGTTCTTATTTTGAAAGTTCAACCCTTTCCATTTCCTATTTCCCTACAAGCAGGCTGACCGGTCACTGTTGTGCCAGTCAGTTGCATTTAACTGCTATTCCAGTGGGTCTCTCCTCTGTGGTTGGATGAACTTCAAGTCAAAACCTTTGGGCTGCAGCTGCCAAGAGTCATCCTTGTTCTACTCTGCAGATTTGGAGGGTTGCACTAACCAGATCCTGCAACAGAATGAGGACTGGCTCAAGTACCACTATGCTGAGCTCACAGTACAGGACTGTGGAGTTACAGATCATTTGCAGGAGGAGAGACTAACTGGATGAGCAGATGATGATTTTTACTGTGCCCTGACACACGTTTATTAAGAACAAACCCCCCGTTCTTTCCAACATGTCGCATTTACCCTTCTTCATGATGATTCAATGATAATTTTCATTACGCACCATAACTCAGTGATGACAGGTGCTACAGTTATTTTAAAAAAGGGTGAAATGTACACTGTTTTAATGTAACACAGCAAAGATAGTGATTAGTATATCTGTATCCCTGTGCTACGGTATTAAGCAAAAGTGTTTGCATAGTTGAGCCAATTATTAGGTATACCTTGTGCAAACCAACCCATAACAGGTCTGTTTTGCATATTAAGTCGAAAATCTAATGAATTTGAATGCATAGTCTATAAAACTATGCAAATGGGAGAACTGGAGCAGTTATAATTGCTCAGTGTGCGCTAGGAATGAGAACAGCTTTTTGTATGAGCTAAGGACATATTAAGTTAATGACACCATTCTACTAAATGGCAGGCAGATGGAAAGTTCACAGAGACAAAAGGCAGCCTTAGTTCTTAATCACATGTACAATTAACTGCTGTAAGAATGTGGTTTGATTGGCTTGTGGCAGCCATGTTTGATTTAAAGGATGTTTTTCAGTCGTATTAGTCTAAATCTTGGAGCAGAGGCAGTTTGCCTAAAAACAAGCATTTTATGCCCAGAATGAAACTGGAACAAAGAGCTTGAGTGTCTTGTCAGCAGGGGTGGAAATGAGGCAATGTGCACTCTGATACTGACAGGAAAAACAGAAGAGCTTTCCCACTGAGATTATGAAAATCCAAAGAATATGTAGATTTTTAAATTTACTTTGTAATGTACGCACTGCACAGTTTTTCGACCATCAGCTCATAGCGGGTTGTGAATGTATGTTGTTGGAGAAGTAAAAATCTGTTTGCATGCACATGCCATTTATCATTCAGATGTCAGGCTATGAAAACTAGTACTAGACTAATCCAAACCAGTTTCCAAAAGGATGGGATGCCATGTAAAGTGTAGTTACATTTGCAAATAATTTAAACAATATGTTTAATTGAAAATAGCACAGAAATTACTTAGTCATTCCTATTTTAAAGGCAATGCCAGTAAAATCTTTCAAAAAACGCTGGGATAAATGGAAGGCTGGAACAGTTGTGTAATGCTGAAAAACACCAGTCACAGCCAATTATGTTAACTGATAAGATGACCGTAAGCCCAAAGTTTTTCAGAAGGAGTGACTGTGAGGGGTTTTATCACTCTATGATAGAAGACAGGCAAATAGTTCAAGATAATAAAAATGTTTCTGAGAATGCCATTCCAATAAATCTGGGAATTTCATCTATTTTCATCCAGTACAAAATATTACTAAAAATATTCAGAGAATCCAAAGACATGTCTGTGCACAAGAGAGGCAGCCAAAAATACTGAATGTTCATTATACTTTGGCCTTAGAGTGGCACTGGATTAAAAACAGTTATGTGATGGAAATCACTGCATTGGCTCAGGAACATCTCTAAAGACCACTTGTCACTGAACACATTTCATCGCTGGAGCCACAAATTCCAGTTAGAGCTCAAGCATGCACTTCACAACAGCACTGACCTCTGGCCACATTCTCAGATGGTCAGACCTTCAAGTAGCACAGCTAAAATCCAAAAATTTGTTAAGAGCAAGCACCTGGTGATAGTGGATAAACCAAGGTGTAAAACTGTCCTGACAAATCAAAACTGTGATTTTTTTTTTTTTCTGGAAATCATAGATGCTATGTTCTCCTGGCTACAAACAAGAGGGACAATCAGACCACAGTTCAGGATTTACATACTATGATGGTACACTATAATGTCACTAAAAGTATTCACTCGTCTGGCTTCACAAGCATATGAACTTGAGTGACATCCCATTCTTAATTCATAGAGTTTAATATGATGTCAGCCCACCCTTTGCAGCTATAACAGCTTCAACTCTTCTGAGAAGGCTTTCCACAAGGTTTAGGAGTGTGCTTATTGGAATTTTTGACCATTCCTCCAGAAGGACATTTGTGAGGTCAGACACTGATGTTGGACAAGAAGGCCTGGCTCATAGTCTCCACTCTAATTAATCCCAAAGGTGTTCTATTGGGTTGAGGTCAGGACTCTGTGCAGGCCAGTCAAGTTCTTGGAAGAGGAAGGGGCCATCCCCAAACTTTTCCCACAAAGTTGGGAGCACGAACTTGTCAAAAATGTCTTAATATGCTAAAGTATTAAGAGTTCCTTTCACTGGAACCAAGGGATTGAGCACAACTTGTGAAAAACAACCCCACACCACAATCCCCCTCCACCATACCCGCATGCAGTCACAGCCCCCCATATGCATCCGTCCCTCAGTTGTCACAAACCCCACGGCCTAGTATCTACTATTCTGTTACTGTTAAAATAATTGTGCTGCCATTTTGTGCCGTTGCACTTGTACTGTGTGAATCCTATGTCAAAATCTTTTTACCATAGTCTGATATTTGCACCTTTTGCCTTCATTCACCCTCGACAGAGGATGGACTGAAGATTTTGCTTGCTAAATTATTATTTATTAAAAAGTAGGTGAATTACTATATTTACATTTTTGAAAAAAGGCACCTCACCATTGCCTGGGAAATGAAATTACTACAATTTACCATAGGATCCAGAAAAAAACGCTCTTTTAAAAGAAAAGTATAAATTTGAAAGGAAAATTGATATATCAAATGATAATATATTACTTAGGGTACAAAATTTATTTTACTTTAGGAGAGAATCTGACCCTCACAGTGTCTGCTGAGAAAAATTCTGGCCCTCGGACAAATGTAGTTGATGACCCCTGCTCTAGAGCGACCCATTCTTTCACAAATGTTTGTAGAAGCAGTCTGCATGCCTAGGTGCTTGGTTTTATACACATGTGCCCACGGAAGTGACTAGAAAAACTAAATTTAATGATTTGGATGGGTTAGTGAAGACTTTTGGCAATATAGTGCATATAGAGCCTAAGTGATATAGAAATTTTAAGTGAATTTTAAGTGATTTGGTGATTTAAAAATCTGATGTATCACTTTCTTGTGATCGATTTTTTTTCTTTCACACACACAAAACATAAACAAATTTGCCTAACATTTGTTTTGTGCAGTTACTTATGTCACTACTAAGATAACATGACAATGCAAAAAATAATATTGTTTCATTATCACAACAAGTCATGGATGAGGCTCTGTCCAACTCTGCTTGGATAAGTTGGTTGGCGGGTGTTTCTCCTGTCTCTTCTTTACTTTATAAATTTTCAATTGTGGGCTCTTATAAAAGCTGATATCACTATATTGGCAAATAACTAATATCGGCTGACATATCAGTCTTTTTTAGCATTGCATATTAGAAACACTCTGTTACACAAGAAATGCAACAAAAGGGCTTAACAGCTGAAACCCTAAAACTAGCAAAGAAAAAAAAAAGGGAAAACACTTTCCACTTTCCAACTAACTACAGTAACGGTCTCTTCACTTCCTAAAAGTTTTCCTAAAAGAAAAGATGCAAGCACGTTCAAACATATTTTTTTTTAAGCTTTGCTGGCATTAAATGAGCATTAAAAAAATCCTTTTTAACATTTGTACAATTTTTTTGTATGACTTTCAGTTAAATGGGGGCTTTAAATGAAATGCAAATCATTGCATTCAGGCTTTTTACACCGTGTCCCAACGTTTTTTTGGAAACACGTTTATACTGTCGCAACTTTGAAAGGAAAATGTTCAAACTTGCAGCAGATTTCCATTATGCTTATGAAAACTTGATTTTGCCTGACTTGGACATGTCTCAAATGACTTTAAAAACTTGAGCTGGACTTGAACCAACAGATTTAAAAACAGCACTGGCTGCAAGGCTTTCCATACTACGCTCTCGTTTTCTTACTCCAAGCCGACACACTGGATGATGTACTTCAAACATCAAAAAGACATCTTTACTCACTCCAGAGTTTGCCTCTTCCTAACATACTGAAAATAAAAATACCAGGCTATCATCCAAACGGAATATAAGGAAGATATAGTTTTTGTGCCAGGTTTACAGCTTATTAGTACACTTTGTTTATTTTTAGGCTATCAATTTGATAGGTTAATTACGAGGAGAGGAGACAGCATGCAGTATGAACCATCTCATTTAAAATCAATTTAAATATTCATTAAGGCTATTATCAGAGCTCTAACACTAATTAATAGTCTGATCATGTCATTTAGTTCCCCAAGTAATGAATACTATATGAGAGGATTTTTCTTTCTACATCTAAGTTTTACTATCTTTACCGCAATACTACTTTACAAGATGAGCGTTTTGAGTAGAAGTGTAAAGTGCACATGCTCCAAAAAGGCCTGATGTCAAGTTTGAAGAGATCTGCACGCTTCACAGTTTGAGCCAACATCATTTACAACAAAGACAAATCCTGCAGAACTGTTATTCTTTAACCTTTTTTTTTCTCCCCTCTAATAAATTCTCCAAAAAATGCTAATTCAACACAGCAATAAACCCAGAGAACCTGTACTGGATAATTCATGCATTCAGGGCACATTTTAGGAGACATTTTTTTCCTCAGTGAGCAGTGTGACTTTCCTTCCTAAATAAAGGTTATATTAAGGCAGAACATTTAAATGCGTATTAAAATGATGCCGTGTGGAAGGCTGGACTGTACGAGTGCAGATATCAAACAGCAGCATCAAAAGTTTGCCTCTCACCACAGCACAGCTGTTGTATAAACAGAGCCAGAGCATATTTACCCTTTAGCTAAAGGTGTCTCTTGAGCCGATATGTTTGTATATCCGAACATCCTTCACAGGCTGGCTGGAGGGGGCTCACGCCTGAACTTTAAGCTTTTTACTTCACAGCAGGGGAGAAAAAGCAACTGGTATCAGAGGTCATTTGGAACACTTCCCTTTTTTTCAGCTATGTGCTCATACATGATCACTCGCACCAGCACCAACATCAGCACACAGGTACACACCTGCATCCAGGGAATTGCACTGTGCAGTAAATATCCTGAAAAAATACGTTTGAAGAAGAGGCTGAAAGAGATGGAAGACCTTTATGGATTATTTCCCAGTGCAGACAGCGAAGTGGGAAAAGGAGGAGAGCAAGAGAGATAGAACGAGACGAAGAGGGATGAAAAAAAAATGATGCTGGCTGCAGAAGGAGGGGGAAGTGAAGATGTGAGAGAGAGAGAGAGAGAGAGAGAGAGGGTGAGAAAGACAGACAGTGGCAGGAGAACACCAAATGTTAAGTAGCAGTTGAAGTGGAAGAATTCCAGTTTGGATTCAAGCTCCTTGGCTAATGAGGATCATTAACGTGGCCTGCCCAGCTACTCCAAATGCTGGGGAGGACTGCAAGAAAGGGGATAAAAATAAAACCTCTCAAGCATATCCCCACAAGATTCATAAGGCGGGCACTTGTAAAAAAGATATAACACATGCTAGATGCGGAAGGTACTTCATAATGCAACAGCAAATGCCATCGATCCTGCAAACAGCGATACTTACCCAACAAGAGCACTCAGCTGAACTCTGAACTGTTTGGATTCTGTTTGAAGCACAGTGGCAAAAGACGCCGTTTTTGCCCGCTGTTTCGTAGATTGAAAATAAAGACCGAGGTGATAATGTCTATACAGCACTCCATGATATAATATAAATCAGGGGCTTATCAGTGCAGCTATGTCATCCCATTTGGGAAATTTGCCTCACAGGTTCAGGACGGAAAGGCGAGGAAAAAGGGCCCCACTGCAAAGCTCTCCTATCTTACGCAAGTTATTTCAAGTGGGCAGTTCACATTTCTCCACACATTTTATGATCCTATCAGCTTTGTCGCTTTCCATCTCTTCAATTGCTGTTTAACACACAGTAAAACTGAACTCGACCGCACACAACACCAAGCTCAAAAACCAAGCTCCAAGATCCCGTCCTGCTTCTATAAATCATATGTGATATACAGTTTTTAAAGCACTTCTGACCACATTTACAGCACAACCCATTGACTGGTTATATTACCGGGCATGCAAATAGTTCCTCAATGCTCCAGAATAAAGGAAAGAGACTCTTTCTTTGAAAATCTAACCTCTGCAGACTATTTATTGTGTGAAATTTAAACATCTTGCTGACAAACCCCACATTTCTGTTTCGTCAGGCCTTCTGTCTATTATTTTTTTTTTCCTCGAGAACGCTCACACACTCTGCTGTTTGAGACTCAAGGCAGTCAAACAGGCAAGTGTCTTGATAAGATTAGCATAATTGGCACATTCATCCATTCTCTGTTAATAAAGTGCTTTGTGGTTGAGAAATCAACAGTGTAGAGATGTGATGCTCACAGTTGGAATGGTCTCCAGCGTTTTACTTAAACAGCCTCAGCCTTCGTTAGTACACAGTAAAGATACATTCTGACTACAAAATAATCCCAGGAAGGATTGTGCAGCCTTAAGCAAATCAATTAAATCTCAGCAAAATGAAATAGAGAGCAGTTTGAAGATGCTTCTGGAAAACCAAGGAACTGTGCAAGCAAACGGCGACAGTTTTTATTATTGCATGATGAAAATCACTGTCATACAATCCAGGAGTGTTTGAATGTTTCTGAATCACTGAAATAAAAAAGCTGGGTTGTAATGGCAAAATACATAAATACGACTGATTGGTAACAAATTTAATTTTATCTCTTCTCTTATTGCATTGAAGTGTGTACAGAACATTCATGTAGTGGCTTCACACAGCCATTTGAAAACGAAAGTACATCCTTTTTCAATTCCAAGTTTTTTTGTATCAGGATATTTTTAAAAAATCATCTGGTCCTTAGCAGGTCTTAAAATAAGGTAAATGCAGCCTCAGATGGACTACAACCCACGACATATCATACCATGTCATTATTTATTTAACAAAAACTTGGCCAAAACACAGAATCAGTGTGTGAAAAACTAAGTACACCCTTACTGATGAGTATAAGTACTATAGCAACCAGATGCTGCTAATCAAATGTAATTGATTAAACAATCATCAGCAAGTGTGAGCACCTCCTATTAAAGCGGAGGTTTTGGCAGTCTGCTTGTCGGGAACATTTGGGTGTGTTAACACTTCCCAGGAGTGGATGCCCCATCAGACTATGGAATGCTCAAAGAAACTGCAAAAAATCCAAGAGCTACATCTCAGACTCTACTGGCCTCAGTTAGCATGTTAAAGGTTAAAGTTCATGACAGTAAAACTTGAAAAACACTGCAGGACAAAGTGTCTTCTTGCTAAAAAGAACACAGCAGCACGGCTTAGGTTTGGAAAGATGTATCTGAACAAACCACAAGACCTCTGGAACAACGTCCTCTGAACCAAAGTGTAGATGTTTGACCATAATGCACACCACCACAGCATATCAGCACAAACGGTTCATAGCAACTGTCAAGTACAGCAGTGGAGGGGTGATGATTTGGGCTCGAACTCCTCTGTGTACCAAAGTATTCTAGAGTCAAATGCGAGGCTATCTGTCTAACAGCAAAGGCTTGGCCAGATGTGGGTCATGCAACCGGACGATGATCCCAAGCACAGCAGAAAGTCTACAAAAGTATGTCTGAAAAAAGAAAAGAATCAAGGTGTTGCACTGGCCCAGTCAAAGTCCAGAGCTCAGCCCCACTGAAATGCTGTGGTGGAACCTTAAAAGAGCATAAATGTGCATAAATGAAAGCACTGTAAAGAAGAGTGATTCCCCCGCAATAATGTGAGACTGATAAAGTCATAGAGAAGACAAATGCTTCAACAAATTATTGCTTCTAAAGGTGGTTCAACAAGTTATTAAATCATGAGGCATATTAAGATTTTCATAAATTCCTTTTAAATTTTGACTCAGGTTTTGTTAAATAACTAATGACACTGTCTAAAATGTGATGTGTTGTAGTTCATCTGAGGCTGTATGCACCTAATTTTAGAGCCTGCTAAGGCTCACACATAAAACCTTAGAATCGCAAGCATTCTTTCTCATGTCACTGCATCTGTAGCCAGTGACTTCACCAGCTGTCATGACAAACATCACTCATGGCAGATCATATCAGCTAATTAACCATGAGTAACCTGACCACCAAAAAATAAATAAACAAATAAACTGCTCTGTGTTGTGAAATCCAAGCAAGTCATTGACCATGTTCATGCAGACAGCCTTTACGAGGAAAGAAGAAACAGCATTGCACAATGATTGTGCAGTGAGCTTCATCAGACTCGATATCAAAGGACTGTGGATCTGGATCAGGGCCAAAAAAACTCAACATAGACTGTTTAATTTGCCATCATTATGCTAACTGACCTTGTTTTTAAAGTGCTTTATAAAAACAGCACATTTGTTCTGCCTTCATGAGCACTGATATTATTGTTCTCCATAAGAGTACACCACTCACACAAGAGCTGGAGGACACAGCACCCACAGCTGGGCAGGCAGACCTGAATGTTATATGTGACTGAAACAGGAAAACGGAGGAGCAAACGAGTGTGGAAAAGTAACGAGCTTGGAGAATCTGCCGTCAGAGGAAAAATCTGGTGGCAAGATCTCATCATATAGACTGATCTTAGTGAGTGCATATTTGAGTGAGTCTGCCCACCCATTTAAAAAAAACTGTAGAGAAAACAAGGGTGGGGCTTTTTGTGAATTTTAACCTATGTAGTCTTTAAATAGCTTTTAATATTGAAAAAACTTTATCTTACAGAGTGTACACAAATATAATCCATTTATTTATCAATTTATTGGGGAGTTAATTATTGTATGCATTACATTTTTGGTTCTTTTCGTGACAAATCTTTTATACAAATCTATGTTGTTTATTAAGTTAAGCAATATTATATGCCAGTTATATACATAGTTACTTCAGCACTTGTTACAGTCCACTTGTCAGTGAGTACCTACCTGTTGCTGATAACGGGGGGACAGATGTGAGCGTGACAGGTGCTGCAGGGACTGTGGCACAAATACTGTTGTGCTGCGTTGTCGTTAAATAAAAAAGATTGTTCAGACAAACCGTAGCCAGCTTGTCTTTCACAGCTCAGAGTGTCTGGAGTCTGGACAGCACCACCCACCGAGACATCAGGGCTACAAAGCCCACAAATGTCTCTGTGTTGAATATTCAGCATTTTCAGTGGGCTTTTTCATGCTTACTGCGCAATTGTGAAGCAGCTGCCAGCTGTGATTTTCGAAGTAATCCGTCTAATGAGTTGTCCCATTTCTCTGCAATCAATGGCATTCTTAATATATTTTGCCATCAATTATTTTGCTAATATTTGTCTAACAATGAAGACAACTCCCTGCTCCCTGCTACTGAGCATACATACAAGCACTGGGCTGGGGGACTGATGCAGACAGATAGGTGTATTTCTAGCACTGGTTTAAAGCAGAGGCTGGATGAACGTGCACGCACAAGACTGTTTCAGTAGAACCAAATGGGAAATCGGAAATAATAATAAATCATAATAATGGTCAGACCTCCTGCCTGTATAAACATGTATTAGGAGATGCGGATGCCCCATAACAACATGGCAGCCGCACTGAAGCACGAGGTTCAACCATGAGATAATGAAGCTAACAAAATGCAATGTGGCTGCAATCATAAAAAGGTTTTACTCTATGTTTGAGAGGCAGAATTAAAAACTGATATCTCAGATCTTTGTTTAAAGTTTAGCTTTGCAAAGTACAGGAGTTAGGAAATGAACCACTGTGAGGCATATTTTTTCAAAACATAATATTGCATTGTTTAGTGTCTACATTTAGCACAAGAACCTTCAGCGCATATTATTTTACAGTATATACTGTAAACTCCAGCTACTTGACTATATACACCTTGCTAGTACCAGGTTGGACCCGCTTTTGCCTTAATTTTTTCATGCCATTGATTCAAAAAGGTGCTGGAAACATTACTCAGAGATTTTGGTCCTCATTGACATGATGACATCACACAGTTGCTGCAGATTTGTCGGCTGCACATCCATGATGCAAATCTGTGCTTTCAGAGATGCTCTTCTGCATAACGTGGTTATAACAAGTGGCTTTAAAAGCAGCCTTTCCCCTCTGACCTCTGGCATCAACCAGGTATTTTCACCAGAGCCGCTTAAATCACCTTTCTCCCCCCGTCCTGATGCTCGCTTTGAACAGCAGGTCATGTTGGCCATGTCTACATGCCTAAATGCATTGAGTTGCTACCATGTGATTAGCTGATTTGCATTAACGAACAGTTGAGCAGGTGTACCTAAAAGAGTGTAGTTATACAGTATTTACAACTGTGCATTGTGGTGGATAACACTGCCTCCCACTGCTTTAGTCACCCCCCTGAGCACTCATCAGAAGTTTAGACGAGCCAAAGAAGACACACATTATAATGTGCTTTTATTTACATTTACACATTAATGTACACAATCATTTTGGCAATAAAATTTGGTACATTTTGCAAATCCCTCAACTGTGTGAGTCTGTTCATTTGTGTGTCACTTAGGCAAAAACTAATCCCATGAGGTTAAGAAAGAAAGAAAGAAAGAAATGTGTTGTCTGTGTGTGGCTCCTCCACCTTGAGAACATAAATCAGAGCATTCTATTCAGGATTCATCACACCGACTTAGATGATAGTGCAGGAGGCCACTGAGGTGATTCTTCGAATGATGATCCGCAGGTCAAAGGAAAGGAAATTCTTTATTTCCACAGAGATTTCTCTTAAGCTTTTAAATACTGCACAACGTGTGTAATAAAAATAGTCCAAGCAAAAGCGAACAATGTGCAAAACTTGACAGTGAAGCAAACTGTTTTCATGTTAAGGTGCTTCTATATAAACCACAACAACACTAATCAAATAAGCAAACAAGAAGAGAAGCTGCTGGCGTGAATGATATAAACACCTGAACTCCAACCAACAGAAGAAGGAATGGTTAAAGATTTCTGTCCCCATTGTGCAGTTTCTTTCCTGCTACTGTGTTTAAATCTGTGCGGTATCTGATGGATGACGCGCTCGATAATGAGAGCTGGGTATGTGCACATTTAACTGTCTTCCTAATGATAAGTAATGACGGTAGCTTAGCTAACACAATTAACGCTGGCGCAGAGGAAAATAAAATTCTCCCAGAATGAAGTATTATGTAAATTATTAATTAGCACACAGACGATTGCAATCTTGTTCGGCTGCCCATTGGCACTCGAATAAATGTGAATGATCTGGAAACAGAGAAAGGAAGATTGTGAACATAATCCCAACACAGAGGGAATGCGAGAAAAATTTAACAAAACCACCTGCTTCTTAAGCAATTTATGGAAACAATTTGCATTGGAGATTGGACCGCTAAACAGAAACCGACTCGCAGCAAATGCGAACAACAAATTCGGCACTTCTGCATTTGTTGCTCAGCTACTGCGTCTCCATTAATCTGGCATATATCATTCCAACTGTAACGAGTGCCCTAGTGAAATCCTCCAAATCCACTGTTATAGATTGTAAAAGTCTAAAACTAGAGCCCCGGTATAATAATCTGTTCTTAATTTGAGCTCCAATCCCACGATTCCTGTACACTCGTTCTACATTAAATGAGGGATGCATGCTTTATGAGAAGCAGTTTCCACAAATGCTTGTACAGACGCCTCCTCCTCCGTGTGTATGTGTTTCTGAATTTATACGTGTGTGTGTGTGTGTGTGTGTGTGTGTGTGCGCGTGTGTGTGTGTGTGTGTGTGTGTGTGTGTGTGTGTGTGTGTGTGTGTGTGTGTGTGTGTGAGAGAGACACAGAGAGAGACAGAGTGAGTAATGAACAGATAAAGAGCAAGTGTGAGGTAAAGACCGAGGGAGTCCAATGCAACCGGGAGGAGAGAACGAGAAGGGGACGGCAGAGAGAGAGAAAGTGATCTCTCAGATTTGGTGCCTCAGCTTAATGACACCGGACCCACATGGGAGAGAAGGAAAGCCAAGCTCAGTGCGAAAAATGATGAATCCAAAGACAGATACCCTCCAGCCTCCCCATTCGCAGCCTACACACAGTCATGAAAAAACAGAAAAAAAAAAAACCTCAGAAATTAACTGCTCAGCTTCTGTGTTTACAGCAGTTTTCTCTCTACTCTTTTTCCACTGCACTTGCCTTTTTTCTGTCAGTCTCTTGTCAAGTTCAGTGCAACATCATGTCAATACCTAACCGACACGGATCGCCCAACCTCTCCTCCCGTTCTGACCGTGGACAATATGTCGACTTTGGCAAATTAAACCACCTCAATATATGGCAATATCCTTCACTGAGGGAAAGAGGGAAGCGAGAGACTCAAAGTGGAATGAGACACTTACAGATGGATGGTAGGACAGACTGAGCATGGCATGGTATTTACAAGCCAGGTACAGCATGAGAACACAGAGCGAGGTGATGCATATATAGACCAATTTTCTAAATGTCACCATAATAATAATTCAGTACAGCTGGAAGTCACTGAATTAACTGAACTGGAAAGACAGTTAATTAACCTAAGAAAGCAGCAGTCCACAAAAAAGGCACAGCGCTTTAGACATATGACAGGGTTAGAAAAACAAAATTTACCTGACCAAGTTTTAAAGTACAGAAATATGATTACAGCGCAGATCAAATTTAATAGATTTTTCTTTTTAATTAAGCTTACAATATCACATTATTTTATTCCTGTTAATTGAGTTTAATTGTTACTTGCAAGCAATTTCCAAAAATGATCATCAAGAATCTGAACTCAATAATACCTGTTTTTTTTTTTCATTAAATGACACAATAAATGGTCTATCAAAGGAACACACCAGGCTTTTCCTGACAGTTGTGACAAATTAAATTCAATGGCATCAATGGCTCTCTAATTAATTTTCTCAAAGCAAGCTTTTATAATAACCCTTATTAAACTGCTCACATGGCTGCTATTCCGGCACACCTTTGCCTGTTAGGATAAATGGCTTCAACGACACACAGAGATGCACTTCAAGTACACATGCACACATTCATACGACGCACAAACCGGCAATAGGGGGTCGTTAAGCAACTACTGTAGTCTTCCTCTCTGCTCAGTGTGATAACGGCTTGATTGATAATGAGGTTCCACAGCTAATCACCTGGCAAGATGACTGTTACGCACACGTTCTGGCAAGTAATGCACTAAACTAAAACTGGGGGGGGCAAAAAACAGACAGCAGAAACTCAGGCAAATAAATGTACAACTGTGCATTGGGGAAGATATAGGAGTGACACATGCACACCAGCACACCCACACACACACACACACATGCACACACTTGTCACAAGCAGAATGTACCTGCAGAACATCCACTGCCACTCCACACAAGCACAAGTTAACTCACCTCTGCTCTGAGTGACAAGCCGAAAGCTTTCAAATTGGCCCTGGGTAATCTTCCCTTCTTTGCGCTCTTCACTCTCTCTGTCCCTTTGCCTGCTCTCTCGCTCTCTCTCTCTCTCCCTCTGTGTACCTCTGTGGCAGTGCACGGACGTCCTACGGGCCGCTCACCCCCTCTGTGTGGCTCGGCGTAAGTGCATCGATCTCTCGGCCAAGTGGTACGCGGTCCTGCTGTTTCCACGAGACTCAGATGTGCTCTCTCCTCTCCACCGCTCACTCTGCTTCACACAGCTGCAGAGGGAAATATGAGGATGGGCAACGTGGTACTTCTCTCTTCCTCTCTCCCTCCTTCTCTCTCTCTCTCTCTCTCTCTCTCTCTCTCTAGTAAGCTGAGACTCTCTCTCTCTCTCTCAGGCTGTCAGTTGCTGCGATGCTCACCCCCGCTATCTCCTCACTCTGTCACTCTTTCTTGCTGAGCCGAACTGCATGCTATCACCATCTCTGCTGTTTTTGCTTTTTCTCCACTGACTCCTGTGCCTTTCTCTCTCTCTCAGTATTGATCCATGTATCTGTGTCTTTGCTAGTGCAGCCTCTAGTGGCTGACTTCTCTTGATGCTGCTCAGAATGTCAGAATTATTTATTTATTAATTTTTACTCAAATGAAGCTGGAGTCCAGTATGTGCCAAAAAATAAATACACAAGTAAATAAATGAAGCTGAATTGAGAATACACAATTCAGCTGATATGGAGCTGATATGGGTCGTGGCTAAAGGTTACTTTCATTATTTTTGCAATGAATCAGTTGCTTCATTGCTTCGTTTTGCTTGCATTGAAGCAAAACGCTTAAAAGACATTTTGCTGGAGCTCAAGGTGAAGGTCATTTTGTCCACTCAATAACCACAAACGCAGCAATGTCAAGCTTACAGCTACAGTATATAAAACTAGAAAATCATAACACTGAAAAAAAGTATAAAACATCTAAGCTTGTTATATAAAAATTTTAAAATGAACATTTCTGAGACCTTGTAGATTCTCAAGAAAGACTGGCCAAAATTTACTAAGCATGTGAAAAGCCATGCGGCAAAGACACTAAGCTAATTTATGCATTCTTGGGTTAGCTGATAAACTTTTTTGTTCAACAGTGCTGATTTAAGAAAATGAAGCACAAGAAAAGAAAACAAATTTTTGCTGTAGGATGAAGTTTAAATTTAAAGCTGAATAATTATATTTACACAATAATTCAAGAGAGATCTTTGTCATTGGGACTAAAAGCAAAGCAAAAAATAAATAAATAAATCCAAATAAATAGCTTGCAAGGCATCTACCGTTAGACACATGCATTTACTGGCCACTGCATCAGGCACGCCTGTTCAACTGCTCCTAATCAGCCAATCACATGGCAGGAACTCAATGCATTTAGGCATATAGACATAGTCAAGACGACCTACTGTAATTCAAAGCAAGCATCAAAATTCAGAAGAAAGGTGATTTAAGTGAATTTGAAAGTGGCATGGTTGTTGGTGCCAGACGGGCTGGTCTGAGTATTTCAGAATCTGCTGATCTACTGGGATTTTCCCACCCAACCAGCTCTAGGGTTTACAGAGAATCATCCAAAAAAGAGACAACAAGCAATTCTCTCCACAGCAGTTCTCTGGGGGAAAAAATGCCTTTTCAGAGGTCAGAGGAGAATGACCGCTTCAAGCTGATAGAAAGCTGATAGAAAGTCAACGCTAACATAACAACTTGTTACAACCAAGGGGTGCAGAAAAGCATCTCCACACACACACACACACAGCATGCCCAGCCTTCAAGCATATGGGACACAGCAGCAGAAGACTGAGGTTACAATTTGCACAGGCTCAACAAAAATTAGACAATAGAAGATTGAAGAAACGTTGCCTGGTCTGATGAGTCTCAGTGTCTTCTGCCACATTCAGATGGTCGGCTCAGAATTTGGTGTAAACAACATGAAAGCATGGGTCCATCCGGCCTTGTATCAATAGCTCAGGTGAGCATCTCTGAAGACACAACACATTACACCATGAAGAGATGGACTACAGCAGCAGAAGACCACACCAGATACCACTCCTTTCAGCTAACAACAGGAAAATGAGGCTACAGTTTGGATGGTTGGATCCATCCTGCCTTGTATCAATAATTCAGGATGGTGGTGGTGTAATAGTAGGGGGGGTATCTTCTTGGCACACTTTGGACCCCTTAGTACTAGTTGAGGATCGTTTAAATGCCACAGCCTCCCTGAGTATTGTTGCTGACCATGTGTACCTGAAGACTGCTACCAGCTGGGAAACACACCATGTCAGAAAGCTCAGATCAACTCAAATTGGTTTCTTGAACACGACAGTGAGTACACTGTCCTCGAATGGCCTCCACAGTCAGCAGATCTCAATCCAATAGCACACCTTTGGGATGTGGTGGAACAGCAGATTCACATCATCAAATCTGCAGCAACTGTGCGATGCTATCATGTTAATTTGATCTAAAATCTCTGAGGAATGTTTGCAGCACATTGTTGAATCTGTGCAATGAAGGATTAAAACTGTGAAGGCAAAAAAAGGGGGGTCCAACCGGTTACTAGCTACTAGCAACCTAATGAAGCGGCCCTGAATTAGGGTAAAACAAGCACCTGCTTTAAACTAACAGCTGACAACAGACAGAAGCTAAATTAGCTTTAGTTAGCTGACTTTACCTGAGTGGGAATTTGTCTGTTTTGTAAATACTATTTGTAATTATAATAATCCATAATTTAAAACAGCATCAGTTACCAGTATGAGTGGTCTGCTATATTTTATGGTCGAAGTAAAATTAACCTTCTTCCAAACCCACTAATTAGCCGCATATTAACTGTTAAATAACTTACCATAAAAAGCCATTTTGAGGAAGCTCAGCAGAGGCCAGCTGAAGATCTCAGCAGAAAAATATCTGGAGAACATATATTCTAATGATAGTCAAATCAATCCGATATTAAATGGGCAAATTTTCTCAAAAGGTTCACTCTGGACCTCCGCTTATTGGCTCAGTGCTGCCACCAGTGGCTAGAAAGGATATTGATATCATAGTGCTCCCATCAGCGCTACAGCAGAGGTGCTCACAAAACACCTAAATCAACATTCAAATGAGGCTGCCGTTTGACAGTTTTCTGATATGCATTACACACTGTAGGTCACTGATGAAACTCTTAGCATTAAAAATGGTTTAAATAGTAGTAATAAAGACTCACTGTAGTCATTAAACAGTATATTGTTGCTTCTAATTTATTTCTTGCTGTTTAGTTTTCCTTCTAGGATTTTGCATCCCAGATTGTGTTGCTCCACAGGACATTTACAGCTGTATTTTGCCTGTGTGTGCTCTACAGTATACCCCATATCGCTGCTTCCCTGTACTTCACGCATGCCATACATGCTCTCTAATGCAGCATTTGGTAAATATTTGGGTCACCATTTATTTAATTAAAATAATAATAATAATAATAATTTCTGGCATTGCAGACCTTCCAAAAAGGTTTTAGTATAAACTGAGTGCACCCTGTGCAAAACATGTTTTCTTTTGTTATTATTCCAAACTCTCTTCAGATAAATTTAACTAATTTGTAATTCATTTGTGTCTCACTTGCTGTTTAGTCCTGTTTTATTTTGTATTCCCCTAAATCTATCATTTCAGGTCCTTCACTTCTTGCCCTTGTGTGTGACCCGCCCATGTGTTTACCTGGCTTTCTCTAATGTGCTCCACTGTCTCCCCTCCCCTCTTTGTCTTTAAGCTATGTGTGCTTCCCTTTCCCTCTGCCAGATCATATTAGTCATGCGCCAAGCACCGTATGCCAGTATGTTTTGTTTGCCAAACTGAACTGACTGCTGAACTCTGCTTTGATTGACTAAAGCCAAAGCTTATGAACTCTTATCTGATCTCCCAAGAAGTGCCTGTAAGCCCCATTCTGCACTGCTTTGGTCACAATAAGAAACATTTCTTTCTTTTGCATTCAATCCTGCTCAAAGAAAATTAAAGGAACACTTTGAAGACACATCAGATTTCAATGGGGAAAAATCATGTTGGATATCTATATTGATATGGACTGGGTAATGTGTTAGGAATGAAAGGATTCCACCTCATTTAATGGAAATGAAATTTATCAGTCTACTGAGGCTGAATTCAAAGACACCCTGAAAATCAGAGTGAAAAAAATGATGCTGCAGGCTAGTTCATCGTGCCGAAATTTCATTACATCAATTTAAAATGGCACTCGGTAGTTTGCATGCTTGTATGCATACCTGACAAAATTAGCATGCTCCTGATGAGACGATGGATGATGTCTTGGGGGATCTCCTCCCAGATCTGGACCAGGGTATCACTGAGCTCTTGGACAGTCTGAGGTGCAACCTGGCGTCGTCGGATAGACCGAAACATAATGTCCCAGAGGTGTTCTGTTGGATTTACAGTGTATCACAAAAGTGAGTACACCCCTCACATGTCTGCATATTTTAAGTATATCTTTTCATGGACAACACTGACAAAATGACACTTTGACACAATGAAAAGTAGTCTGTGTGCAGCTTATATAACAGTCTTCATGTAGCACAGCAATTCGTCTTTTAAGATACTCAGAGTTCTTTGCCATGAGGTGCCATGTTGGAACTTTCAGTGACCAGTATGAAAGAGCGTGAGAGCTCTACTGCAAAATTGAACACACCTGCTCCCTGTGCACACCTGAGACCTAGTAACACTAACAAGTCACATGACATTTTGGAAGGGAAATGACAAGCAGTGCTCAATTTGGACATTTACGGGTATAGTCTCTTAGGGGTGTACTCACTTTTGTTGCCGCTGGTAGACATTAGACATTAATGGCTGTATATTGAGTTATTTTGAGGGAAGAATAAATTTACACTGTTATATAAGCTGCACACAGACTACTTTTCATTGTGTCAAAGTGTCATTTTGTCAGTGTTGTCCCATGAAAAGATTTACTTAAATATCTGCAGAAATGTGAAGGGTGTACTCACTTTTGTGATACACTGTAAGTTAGGTAAATGTGGGGGCCAGTAATGGGTATCAATTCCTTCATCCTCCAGGAACTGCCCACATACTCTCTCCGCATGAGGTCGGGCATTGTCATGCACCAGGAGGAAGCAGGACCTACAGCATCAGCATAGGGTCTGATAGTGGGTCCAAGGATTCATCTTGATACCTAATGGCAGTCAGGGTGCTGTACAGGCTAGGGAGCTTCTACATGTAGAAGTCTGTGCATCCCTCCACTGACTCACCATCAAACCGGTCGTGCTGAATGACATTACAGGCAGCATAATGTTCTCCACAGCTTCTCCACCTTTTCACGTCTCGTGCTCTTGAGACCATGCTGGGAGACAGGAAAACTGAGTACACCAGTGGCTGAAATGATCTAATTGAAAGTTGTGCCATATTGCAAAAATTCTGTTATTTTTTTCATTAAGATGTGAGAAGTTACCAGACCATCAGGAGAGTATCAATTATATGTAAAACGTGGTGTTTCAGTGATTGCTGCTGTGAGGGACATTTTGTAAATTCAACCTCCCTAAAAAGTCTAAAAAAAAAAAAAAGCATTTTTTCTGTAGAATGCAAAAGTACCAGTTGCCTTCTTTGCCAAAGAATCTTAATGAATGCTGGCAAAATTATTTTGTTTTGATCAGTCTTCTCAGCATGAATATGAAAGGTGTCAGGGAGATGAATTTTATAGACCAGACCATGAATGCAAGTTCAAATTGGGAATGAAAAGTTGACTCCCACTATTAAGAAGGATAGCAGGAGAGAGGTTTTTTTCTTTCTTTTTTAAATTTTTTTTAAAAAATTTGACCATGAGCCCAAGCACACTGCAAAAATCAGCAGCAGTCATTAGCATTGAAAACTGAAAACTCAGACTTGTCCTGACTGAATAGATCATCCATGGAGCATTTTAGAGGGAGGCAGACAATGAAAAACCTTCCAGCAGAGAGCTGCTGAAAAGAATAATCTGTGAAGAATGGATTTGTGCAAGACTAGTATAATCTGTTCTCAGGAGGATCAAATCAGTCAACAGAAATACAACATATTAAAAAAAAAAATAAGAATGCAATCTCACTTATTTTTGTCTCTTTAGCCCTGTAAGCCAAGATTGTCATGCAACTGCAGACCTTTGGTCACTCGTCTTTTCAGACTGAGGAGTTTCATATTGGCAAAGTGCTCTGTTTTATTATTCAGTGTTGTTTGCATGCAGCTGAATGACAAACACAGAGCTGTGTTCTCAGGGAAACATCTTCACTAACACGCCAGTGTTTGTCAGATAGGTGCAGAAGATGAATAGCAGCAGCAGCAGCTGGTTTGCTACTATACTGTGATTCCTTTTACTATTACCTCACATATACAGGCCAACACTGAAAAACATCCCTTTGCTCATCAATGGTAAAAGTTTGGCTGTGTTGTACATGATAAAACAACAAAGGTCAGACATAGTGTGCACGCCTAGTTGACCACTGACTTCTACTAATTGGTTAATTGCTGGAGTACAGTAGGAAATGCTTTCTGTGATGTGTAAATGCCCAGATAGCAGTGTTTGCATCAGTGAACTATAGGTGGAGGGGAAAAAAAAATCAAAAAGAGCTGCAACAAAATATGTTTCTTTAATGTTGCTGATTTGGCTTGGTTGATGTCTTTGTCAAGTTGTAATAAAGACAGCACCCAAGAGGAACGCTTATGTTTTATTCTTAGTGAGACACGTGTACACACACACACACACACACACACACATACACACACACACACACACACACAGAGCAACTTCTGTTTACAATCATCACAAACAGGATCAGGAGATCAGCCAAAAATACCCCAGGCTTTCCAACAAACACTATAGATAATTGTGAGTTTGTGTAAGAAAGAATATGTGGGCTGACTGGGTAAGACGCTGGCCTAGATAAGAATCCACAGGGTGCCATTACCCAGGTATGGCAGGGAAACCTGACACTAGCTGTCACAGCTGATGAACAGACTTCCAAAGAGATCACTCGCTGGCTTACACGTGGATCGACAAAGAGAACTAATTAGAAATGCTCAGTAAGGAATCCCAAGGCAAAGATAAACATGGTTACAAAAAAAGTCACGCCTCCGAACACACAGAATGTGTGAAAAAAGCTGAAAGCACCATTTACTTGCTGTAATAACAGCTGCATGCATTTTTTTGCATTGGCAGCTTAATTCGATTGTTTGATTAAAAAGGATGATCCACTATTCACAGGAAAAAAGCGTTTCTGAAAAGCGCAACTAATAAAACTGGATGAATACAACTTCAGAGTCGCTAGCTTTCTGAAAACTGAGAGCTCGAGAGTCGATTTAGTCTTTTTAGAAGAAAAGTGCTAAAACTTACGGGGGGGTCAAGGGGCCGACTGACTTCTGACATTGTGGTAAAATGAAAAACTGAACATGAGCAAACAAATTTCTGTATGTGATAGATCAGCTCAACATGCATGCATATACACTGTAAACCCAGATTTTGATTTGACTTAAAGTAATACGACTTGAGTTCATATTACTTAAAACTGCCTAGAATGTGAACATTACTTGTTAATGCTGAGTAGACTGTACTTTTTGATGGTCTATTTTATTGTAATTATGTGTTTGAGTTCAAATAAGTTAATATCACCAGGTTTTGCACCTGCTAAAAATCTAGGATATACCAGTTTTAACAGACTGGAGTAATGAGCAGCAGCACGGTGGCGTGGTGGTTAGCACTGTTACCTCACAGCTAGAATAGCTGTCTAATAATCTGGGTTCAGTTTCACCTTGGTCCGAGCCTCTTTCTGTGTGGAGTTTGTATGTTCTCCCTCTGTCTGCGTCGGTTTCCTCCCACAATCTGAAGACATGCAGTTACTGGGGTTAGGTTAATTGGTCACTATAAAGTGCCCACAGGTGTGAATGGTTGTCTGTCTCTCTCTGTGTTAGCCCTGCAAAAGGCTGGTGACCTATACAGGGTGTACCCTGCATCTTGCAGCCTTACTGCCTTGTCAGCTGGAATAGGCTCCAGCCCCCAACCCCCCCACCCCCTACCCCCACGACCATGAAAAGGATAGGGGAATTGATTGAGTAAAAAACATTTTAATTTTTCACAAACTATAATAGATGAGTTTGGTCAATTAGAACATACAATTTAGTTCAGGTGGTAATGGAGTAGTGCTTGCTTAACAAGCAAGCTAAATGGGTGGTGAATGATTGCTCAAACTAAGTATCTTCAGTTACTGAAATTCTGTTATTAGTACATTCAACTTAGATCTTCCATTCCATGCCAAAAGGGTGTCAAGTACATTGAACATAGTCCACTGCACTTATTCAACTGTTTCATTACTTAAAAAATTTAAGGCAACAAGTTACCTTGTTTTTTTTTTTAAGTAGATTCAACTTATCCGGGTTTACAGTGTCCTGAACTGGTAGAACCAGCAAAACAACAACAACAAAAAAGCACATGAGCTTTGGTTGTTGTGTACAACAAAAGCACTTGAATTTAACATAGACACACACTGAAAAACATGATCCATGGACACCTGCCACACTTTCTCCATTCTGATGCGAATGGATTTCACTTGAAAATGTTTTTCCTTGAACCTATAAAGAAGTGACAGTGGTACTTTTCTACCGTGAATAAAAACTGCTGTCTAATGATACCATTTTACATGGTTTTATTCATTTTGCTGGCAATTTTTTTTCCCGCATTTATGCACTCTTCAGTGTGTTAACACGATGTGTATGGGATCAAACCACTCAAAAGATTCACAAAGTTATGTTGCTACCTAAAGTGCAATTTGTGACAAAAAGCAAAGAATGAAATTTAAAAGCTGAAGTCAGTTTATTTATTTGATTATTTGGGGAAATATGGGGATTCATACACTCACCAGACACTTTATTTGCTACGCCTTGATAGTTGGACTCCCTTTTGCCTTCAGAACTACCTCATTTCTTCATGGTATAGATTCAACAAGATGCTGGAAACATTCCTCAGAGATTTTGGTCCATATTCGCATGATAGCATCACACAGTTGCTGTAGATTTGTGAGCTGTACATCTATGATGCAAATTTCCCTTTCCACAACATCCCAAAGGTGCTCTATTGGATTGATATCTGGTGGCTGTGAAAGCCATTTGAGTGCAGTGGACTCATTGTCATTTTCAAGAAACCAGTTTGGGATGATTTAAATTTTGTGACATGCTATGTTATCCTTCTGGAAGCAGCCATCGGAAGATGGGGACATTGTGGTTATAAAGGCATAGACATAGTCAACAGCAATGCTCAGGTAGGCTGTGGTGCTTAAACGATGCCCAGCTAATACTAAGGGGTCCAAAGTGTCCCAAGAAGATATCCCCCACATTATTACACCACCACCACCATCCTGAATTGTTGATACAAGGCAGGATGGATCCATGCTTTCATGTTTACGCCAAATTCTGAGCCTACCATCCCAACGTCAGTGCAGAAATCAAGACTCATCTAACCAGACAATGCTTGTCTGTCGTGAGCCCTTCCAAAAATGTAGCCTCATTTTCCTGTTCTTAGCTGAAAGGAGTTGCACCAGGTGCATTCTTCTGCTGCTGTAGCCCATCTAATTCATGGTGTGATGTGTTGTGTGTTGTAATGACTGATTATTTGAGTTACTGTTGCCTTGAGGCAGCCTGGCATCACTAAGGCATTTTCACCTAGAGAGCTGCTGCTCACTGGGTATGTTCTCGTTTTCAGACCATTCTCTGTAATCACTAGAACTGGTTGGGTGGGAAAACCCCAGCAGATCAGTAGTTTGTGAAATATTCAGACCATCTGGCACCAACAACCACGCCACATTCAAAGTCACTTAAATCACCTTTCTTCCCCCGTTGTGATGCTCGCTTTGAATTTCAGCTGGTCATTTCTACCATGTCTACACGACAGAGTTGCTTCCATGTGATTGGCTGATTAGATATTTTCATTAACAAGCAGTTGAATGCAAGCGTCAGTATCCATGTGACACAAAAGTTTCAAAACCTAACTCGATGACAGCACCTGCCATCCTCTGCTCACAGACATAAAAATCTGATGAAGGGGAAGAACGGGCATTGCAAATGGAGAGTTGGTCTAAAAATTTAGAAATGCAGCTGCAAAATGTCTTTTGAATTAACGACTAGCATCCCAACAATAACTCGACTTTAATTCCAAACAACTGAAATGTGCTTTCACCCCCAAACAACAGTTTTTGGAATTCATTGGATAAAACTGGGCAAGTACCACAGTAAAATTATTAAAATTTTAATTATAGGCCTGTATTTCTATGGGAGCTTAGCATAAAACAAAAGCCTGATATTAACTGATTAAAATAACCACTTATTCTTAGTTATTTCTTTTGTTAAAGTCAGATACATGTATTGTTTCCTCAGTTGCTGTACCTCAAGTTGGCTGACAGTCAGTGTAGTAGCACCGTTTCCCAAGTCAACAAATTTATTATGGCTATATTTTCTAATGTTTTCTCTTTTTTCCCTTCCAATAAAGCTGTCCATGGAAGGATGTATGTAGACACTCACAAAGCTCCACTAACATGAACTATCTGATCAGGGCATGAGACTTGCTGTGGTGCCTTAAAATAAATTCACACCAGAATATATTCTTTCTTCTTCCCAGTCCACAAATAACATGCATGATTTCCATCCAGTAACAGCACTGTTGATTATTGTAAGCAGCCATTTCCATGCAAAACACAACAAATTGACCAGAATTCTGCTGCTCCACTGAGTTTCCGATTGATTTGCCTCTTGCAAGAAACATTCATGGATGCAATGCCAGTGACATTTCCCATATTGTATGGCCATTCGTTGCATCGTTGTCATTTATGGGCCTGAGAAAGGAGACTATTTCATGAAAAATTGAAGGTAAGAAATGATTTCAATCACTTGTAGAACCTCGGCCTGTTTCTGCTCTGCCCTCTGTTGCTCCCAATATTCTTCTTCCTATTCTGTTGTCAGACAGGTTTTATTCTTTATTTATGCCGCTGTATGTCTTCTACAGCAAAGCCTCAGGTAACATTGTCTGTATATACTTTAGACTCACTGTGATGCTGAACTAAATGAGTGGTGTAATCATTTTTTTTTAAAATCAGCAATGGGTGTATTCCTATAAACCCTTTGCTATGGAAAAGTGGTCACTGAGTAAAAAGTTGGCTTGCAGCCTGTGTGATGAATAGATAATATCACACTGCTATAGTGTGAGGCGTTCATTCCATTTCTGAGCTACTATAGGATTCAGGACAGGCTATTCTTCCTGGAAAAACACAGCAAAGGCAATAAGCCAGTACTGTATAGAGACCTTGGTTTATCACAAAGCTCAGACAAGGGCACCACAAAGGAATGGCATTCAGCGCTGTTCTTCTGAGCTCACTCGCTTGTGTCTATATGCTTTATTTTTCTGGAGGATCAGGGGCGCTGACTTGTGATGAAGCCTCCCACATCATTCTAATCAATAACACTTCCCCATTGTTTAATGTTGGTACTTGAGTGTGCCAATAATCCAATTAATAAATGTCTGATTTTAAACATCACAATGGAGCAGAGCTGTGGCCACCTTTTCTTATTTGATTAATCTGCCTAGTCGCTGCCAAGGGCAACCTCCATCTGGAGATTACAATTGAAGCTGAACAAAAACAGCACTTCCTCAAATGGGCACTTGAGGCTGCCTCTAAAAATGAATAAATCCCCAGCGACCCATATGTTAAAATGAAAACTTTACAGCCCAATAAAATCTTTGAATAAATGGCTAAATTAGCATCCATTTTCTTATCACTGGGAATGTACAGTGATGCCAAAAAGAAAGTTTTCACAGGGTTGCGTAGAGTCCTGTGAAAAAATCAATTATAAACTAAGTACGTCATTACTGATTCTATAGGAATTAAGAGGGTAAGTAGAATTCAGGTGCTGCTAATCAAATGCACTTGATTAACTGATCATCAGCAAGTGTGAGCACCTCTGACATTACATCTCAGACTCTACAGGCCTCAGTTAGCATGTTAAATATTAAAGTTCATGAGAGTATAATTAGAAAAAATACTGAACAAGTATGGTTTATTTGGCTGCTGAGAAAGCTTCTTCTCACAAGATCTGCCAACACAGTGCAGAGTAGCTACCTAAACTCTGCTCCCAGTGAGGTCGGTTATCCCGTCAATAGTTTTACATCCTCACTGCGTACGACTGCGTGGCTCCTCTGAAAAGGAAAGCCTCAAATCAGAAGTGCCTGACTCCGTGGTATAATTCACAAACGCACAGCTTAAAGCAGGTAACCCGTAAGCTGGAGAGGGAATGGCGTCTCACTAAATTAGAAGATGCTCATTTAGCCTGGAAAAAGAGTTTGTTGCTCTATAAAATAGCCCTCCTTAAAGCTAGGACATCTTACTATTCATCATTAATTGAAGAAAATAAGAACAACCCCAGGTTTCTTTTCAGCACTGTAGCCAGGCTGACAAAGAGTCAGAGCTCTGTAGAGCCGAGTGTTCCTTTCACTTTAACTAGTAGTGACTTCATGGATTTCTTTACAAATAAAATTTTAGACATTCGAGAAAAAATTATTCATAACCATCTCAAAGATTTTTCTTCATGTTCGGCTGCTTTCAGCACTGCTGGTATTTGTTTAGACTCTTTTGCTCCAGTTGATCTTTCATAGTTAACTTCAATAGTTACTTCCTCCAAACCAGCAACATGTTTATTAGATCCCATTCCTACTAGACTGTTCAAAGAAGTCTTTCCTATTATTGATGCTTCAATCTTAAAAATGATCAATCAGTCTTTATTAGTTGGCTATGTACCACAGGCCTTCAAGGTGGCTGTAATTAAACCTCTACTTAAAAAGCCATCACATGACCAAGCTGTCTTAGCTAATTATAGGCCAATCTCCAACCTACCTTTTCTCTCAAAGATTCTTGAAAGAGTAGTTGTAAAACAGCTAACTGATCATCTGCAGAGGAACGGTTTATTTGAAGAGTTTCAGTCAGGTTTCAGAATTCATCACAGTACAGAAACAGCATTAGTGAAGGTTACAAATGATCTTCTTACAGCCTCTGACAGTGGACTCATCTCTGTTCTTGTCCTGTTGGACCTCAGTGCAGCTTTTGATACTGTTGACCATAACATTTTATTACAGAGATTAGAGCATACTATAGGTATTAAAGGTACTGCACTGCAGTGGTTTGAATCATATTAATCTAATAGACTTCACTTTGTTCATGTAAATGGGGAGTCTTCTTCAGACAGTAAGGTTAATTATGGAGTTCCACAGGGTTCTGTGCTAGGACCAATTTTATTTACATTATACATGCTTAGGCAGTATTATTAGAAAGCATTGCATCAATTTTCATTGTTATGTAGATGATACTCAGCTTTACCTATCAATGAAGCCAGATGACACACATCAATTAGTTAAACTGCAGGATTGTCTTAAAGATATTAAGGCCTGGATGACCTCTAATTTCTTGCTTCTAAATTCAGATAAAACTGAAATTCTTGTTCTCGGGCCCACAAAGCTTAGAAACATGGTGTCTAACCAGATACTTACTCTGGATGGCATTACTTTGGCCTCCAGTAACACTGTGAGAAATCTAGGAGTCATTTTTGACCAGGATTTGTCCTTCAATGCACATATTAAACAAATATGTAGGACTGCTTTTTTGTATTTGCGCAACACTTCTAAAATTAGAAACCTCCTTTCTCAGAGTGATGCTGAAAGGCTAATTCATGCATTTATTACTTCTTGGCTGAACTATTGTAATTCGTTATTATCAGGCTGTCCTAAAAGCTCCCTGAAAAGCCTTCAGCTGATCCAAAATGCTGCAGCTAGAGTACTGACAGGGACTAGAAAGAGAGAGCAGATTTCTCCTATATTGGCTTCTCTTCATTGGCTTCCTGTTAAATCTAGAATAGAATTTAAAATCCTTCTCCTCGCATACAAGGTCTTGAATAATCAGGCCCCATCTTATCTGACAAACCTTATAGTACCATATCACCCCAACAGAGCACTTCGCTCTCAGACTGCTGGCTTACTTGTGGTTCCTAGGATACTTAAGAGTAGAATGGGAGGCAGAGCCTTCAGCTTTCAGGCGCCTCTTCTGTGGAACCAGCTCCCAGCTTGGATTCGGGAGACAGACACCCGCTCTATGTTTAAGATTATGCTTAAAACTTTCCTTTTTGATCAAGCTTATAGTTAGGGCTGGATCAGGTGACCCTGAACCAGCCCTTAGTTATGCTGCTATAGGCCTATCTGCTGGGGGGTTCCCATAATGCACTGTTTCTTTTCATTCACCTTATTTACTTTGTTTATACTCCACTCTGCATTTAATCATTAATTGTTATTAATCTCTGGCTCTCTTCCACAGCATGTCTTTTCTCTCCCCTCAGCCCAAACGGTCGCAGCAGATGACTGCCCCTCCCTGAGCCTGGTTCTGCTGGAGGTTTCTTCCTGTTAAAAGGGAGTTTTTCCTTTCCACTGTCGCCAAGTGGAGTCGTTTTGACTGTTGGGTTTTCTCTGTATTATTGTAGGGTCTTCACCCACAATACAAAGCGCCTTGAGGCGACTGTTTGTTGTGATTTGGCGCTGTATAAATAAAATTGAATTGAATTGAAAGTTATTGCTGCTAAAAGTGGTTCTGTGCACTATCGTGGGATGTGTTTAGTTTTTCACAGGACTGCACAGAGTACTGAGAAAACCTGTTAACTAAGCCAGCTAACCTGGTGAAGGTTCCTCAGCACTACAATCCAGTATAAATATGGACACGTCTACTTTCAAAACAGTTCAAGATGGTCAAAATTTCAAACTCAAAGCTTCAAAATGTTATTCCACAAACTAGCAGGTGAAACTGCTCATGGCTGCCTACATTTATCTTTATTTAACAACTGTGGTAATGGTGTGGCTTCACCCTGCTTTACCTGCTTACTGCTTCATCAAGCTATTACTGTAGCTTTCACGTTTTCTATAAACCACCCTTTTCTCACTAAAGTGCAGACTGATCATCTTGAGTCTGAAAAATCGCATATTTTAAAGAGATATTTTTATCAAAAAGGTAGATGCAGTGCCACTGAGGTGACCTAACTCCATCTTTCTTTATGGGTCATTTCTGGGAAGACCCAAACAGCTCAACAAAGATTTAGGACTAACAGAAGAGTGGGTATTCATTTAAGACAAAAACATGCTGAGGATTAGAGTATTTTAAGAGGAAATTTTTAGAAATGGGAACATGGTCTGAACATCTGTCACAGGACTTTAATTGCCCAGGGAAATCATCTGGTCTTTTTCTAAATGAAAGAGGAAACATTCACTTCTTTACTTAATTAAACATGAAAACATTCTTTCTTCTAATTAAAGATCTACTGAGCTGGCCAACGGAAGTAATCTCAGGTGTCTAAGCGTCTCGCCACACTTCATTTCACATCTTTTTAGTGCCATGCCAGCACCGGGAGAGCTCTCTGTCACTGACTATTTATCAGTGCAAAACAAAGAGGGGAACAACTTAACGGAGGAGCTTTGATCTTTGGTGTTGTATATTTTTAGTCAAAAGTGCAAGTAGCAGGTATGCTGAGATAACAATAATTGATATGCAGAGGGTAATTGGACCGAAATCTACACTTAAGCAAGGCTGTGCCAATCAACTAATGACAGAAAAAAGGAAAAGTTCATTTAAACCTTTAACAATACTGTTGGATGCAAGAATCCTTCATCCCGCACCCCCCAGGTTCGTTTTGATAAAAGGCCGGTAAAGGTCAGACTTTCAGTTTCGTTATTAAATTTATTAAAACACACTCAGAATACAAAAATAGTAATAATAATAATGCAGATTCATAATGATTTTACAAGCATGCTTGGGACCACATTAAGCTTTCCTTACCACTCTCTAAGCCTCTCTCTCTCTCTCAGTCCGCAATGTGGTCTGTCTGTGTCCGTCTCCCCCTCAGCTCTTGTACCCCTAAGTTGCCTTACCATATAAAGAGTTCTTTCCCTCCAAGGCCTTCTTTTCTATCTGTCCCTGCTTTCCATCAAGCCGCACCCTAACTGTCACTGACCTATGCAGCTCTGATTCTACCTTATACTTCATAATATGATTGTATTTCTTAAGCAATTCCTTCTATTCACAGGACAACATACATTTTCTATAATAAGCATACAATAAAACAAATATCAAAACAGTCCTTATAATATTTTCACCTCTTAATACTAATGCCCATATCCGGGCCCAATACAATTTGCCAAAAAAATCCAGGATTGTTAAAACTGGCTGTCCAACATTTGTGAAGAGAAAATGATGAAGAAATCGTTTCAAATGCACTGTAATACAGCTGAAATATACTTGTAATCCTGCCATGAAGTAAGCTTTTTTGTGTGTGTGTCATCCTAGTCTTCTACTTAATCTTAAGGGACACAGTGAGATCCTGTACTATCTCCTAAATTAGATAAAAGAACCTTGACTCGCTTGAAGCCTCCGCAGGCACAAACAGAGATGGCAGAGCAGAGCTCCTGAAGTCAACCACAGTCAGACCATCACATTTCAGTAATAGGCTTCAGTAGGTTTGACCTCTTGAGAGCTAACCATTTTAAAAGGATTTAGGATCCTTTCCTGATGACATGTACTTGTGCACATGCTCATACAGTGAATTGTATAACAAGAATTAGTTTGCCAAAGAAATAAAACTAACAGGGTGAGCTTAGTAACCCTTTCTCCTGGAGTTTTTACCCATATTAAATTGCAGTCATTAGCAGAGGAAGCAGCAGAAGAGGAGAGGTAGGTGGAGCCATAAAAGATAATAATGGAACGTTATTGTAACGACACTGTAATTTCATTTAAATATCTACAGCAGCGTGATGCTGAAACTAATTTGTCTGTGAAATAAATTAAGTATGCAACCTCAGGAGCAGTAATGTGATGTTAATGGCACAACACTGTTTCAGCTCTCTTGCTCACTTCCTGTCTCTCTCTCTCACATGTATATATAAATACATATATCACACATAACCACATGCAGTCAGTTTTACAAATATGGCTCTATAAATGGGAATGACGGCATGAATTAAACAGGCTCAGTGGGGACATTAAGTATTGCTTAGGGAACAATTGTCATGGTCTGGCAGGTACAGGTCCTCCCTCTCTCCCTCTCTAGTAGTGTGCAGCAGGTATTCTCTCACCTGGGGGCGTGGTTTCAAGCAGCTGTGGCTAGGATTCCTCAATACGCCTGCTCTAAATCAGTCTCTGCCAAATTGTTGAACCTAATCAGCCCTCAGTTTAAATTTTTATTTTGCTCTTCCATCCTAGTTCCCCTCCTGATGTGTCTGGTCACAGATCCCTGGTGAAACGTGAAAGAAGCGGCTGAAGTCCCGATAAGGAAATACCACGAAGAAGAAAAATTAGAAGCAAAAAGCAAACACGACTATATTTATTTCCCATGTTCACAGATGTCTATGTACATATATCTGCTGCGCTAATGTCTGCTGCAGACACGACCGTCATCGTGAATCCAGGTTGTTTCTGCTCTAACCTTGGTAAAATTATAACAGCTGTACTTGCCTGCTCACAATCACTTTAATTCCCTTTTGAACTTACCTGCAACCTGGTTGCTCGTTGCTAAAACCAGCAAACCAATAAATCAGTTAAACTTGTGATGTTTTTTGCTTTGTCTAAGTCTTTTGTGTCCATCTACTTTGGCTCAATGTGACTACAATGTGAAGCATATTTTTTACAGTATTGGCTGTAGTTTGAGCTAGTTCGCTTCAGCTGGATCTATTCTTTACATTTGTGGTGGGCGAGTTTCTCGTCTCACTCCAACTTTTTTTGGTGACATTAAAACACCAAACAAAATGAAAGGAAGATACTTATGAAAATAAAGCCATGAATAATGCATTTTAAATGACATGCACTTTTTCAAGGTACTTTGCAGGTAGGTTATTTGCAGTTTCTCCTTGTCCTTGTGTTTTTCCTCTCTCTCTCTGCATAATCCCAGATAATGTTACTATCAGGATTATGCAGGACTCCTTGTTCTTCTTGTCAGCGGAGATTGTGGCTGTACGTTTGAGCTCATACTGCAGCAGAACAAATCGCCGACCAGTAGACACCGCCTTTTTGTGATGAACAGAAATCTAAACACCAAAAATGTTTTGAACCTTTGTGTCCATTTTTCTTTTTGCAGATGCAAAAAGCCAACAGATACAACAGAGATAAAAAATGAAAGACTTCTTATTTTCTTCCTTTTCTTCCTTTTTCTTTTGGCTGAGCGTGCCAATAGCAGTTCTGCATTTTACTGTAGAGCAATCTGTTGCTTGGAGTCACATGTATTGAAGGGGAATGAGGGAATCAAAGAGACACAGGAAGAATTAATGTTCTGCCAGACGGGCGTGAGCTGACAACCCTCTACTTGTTAAGGAGTCTTGGCTCAAAACAACCTCCTCTTCACTTCCTCATGAAGTGACCTTCATCGCATGTCTGTACATCTATTTTTAATGGAAAACGAGACAGTCCTATTCACTGCAACTGCAATACAGCACATTATTTCTTTGTTATTTGGAATGATATCAATTATTATGTAAATGTTTGTATTTTTCATTCAAACCAGTAACAAATATACATGCAGAATACTTTTGGAAGCAGTGTCATTAACACTTTCCACAGAGTATAGTGGGATCTCTAACATTCAGTGATCAGTGGCTGCAAAAGCTCCATTTACTAATGAAACCTTGAATGAAACCTTGACATGCTGTTTAAAGCTCCAGGGAAAGCAAATATGCTGACCCTGATTCAATTATTTTCTCATGCCATTGTTTGCAAGGGCAAGAACAAGTTGTCAACAAAATATGGCAAATCTCAATGCATGCAGCAACCATTTCACTTGTGCATGACGCTACTGAAAAAAAAAAGGACAGAGTCAAATTTATTTCAGGTGTTTTCTGTTCAGTCTTAGAGACATGGGTGCAAATAAACCCATATTGTATTCACAACTGAACATAGAGAACATATAAAATGTTTGAACTCAGAAAATGTACCATTTTAAATAAAATATTAACTCATTTTGAATTTGATGGCAGCAACACATCTCAAAAAAAGTTGGGACAGGGGCCATGTTTCTCACTGTGTAGCATCCCCTCTTCTTTTAGCAACAGTCTGTAAACATCTGGGAACTGAGGAGAGCAGCTGCTGGACTTTTGGGAGAGGAACTTTGTCCCATTCTTGTCTGATATAGGATACTGGCTGCTCGACAGTCCAGGGTCTTCTTTGTCTTATTTTTCATTTCATGATGCATCAAATGTTTTCAGTCAGTCAAAGTTCTGGACTGCAGGCAGGCCAGTTCAATGCCCAGGCTCTTCTCTTATGAAGCCATGCTGTAGTAATAGATGCAGTATCCGGTTTAGCATTGTTTTACTGAAATATGCAAGGCCTTCCCTAAGAAAGATACCCTCTGGATGGGAGCATATGTTGCTCAAAAGCCTGTATATACCTTTCAGCACTGATGGTGACTTTCCAGATGTAGAAGCAGCCAATTTCATTGGTAATAATGCACCCCCCGTACCCTCAGAGATTCAGGCTTTTGCTGATAACAACCCAGATGGTCCCTCTCCTCTTTAGTCTGGAGGACATGGCATCCATGTTTTCCAAAAAAAGAATTTCAAAATTCCACTTGTCTCATCATAAAATAATTTTCCACTTCACCTCAGTCCATTAAAAACAGGCTTTGGCCCAGAGAAGATGGCAGTGTCCACATAAGCTTTATTTGCATGATTTAACCTGCACTGGTGGATCGTACAGTGATCTGTGTTCACAGACAGTGATTTCTGAACCTAACCCTTATTAATGTTGGAGGGTTAAAGTTGATAATTCATTTTTAAGGATGCATTGCTGTTTCAGCCTCATGTACTGTACATAAGCCCACTAAAAAACAATGTATTTTCAGTTCAATTCAGTTTTATTTATACAGCACCAAATCACAACAAACAGTTGCCTCGAGGTGCTTTATGTTGTAAGGTAAAGACCCAACAATAATTACACATAAAACCCAACAATCAGCCAAATCTTAAAAATAGAGAGGGTGTCTGTCTCCTGAATCCAAACTGGGAGCTGGTTCCACAGAAGAGGGGCCTGAAAGCTGAAGGCTCTGCCTCCCATTCTACTCTTAAGTATCCTAGGAACCACAAGGAAGCCAGCAGTCTGAGAGCGAAGTGCTCTGTTGGGGTGGTACTATGAGGTCTTTAAGATAAGAGGGAGCCTGATTATTCAAGACCTTGTATGTGAGAAGAAGGATTTTAAATTCAATTCTGGATTTAACAGGCAGCCAATGAAGAGAAGCCAATATGGGAGAAATCTGCTCTCTCATTCTAGTCCCTGTCAGTACTCTAGCTGCAGCATTTTGGATCAGCTGAAGGCTTTTCAGGGAGCTTTTAGGACAGCCTGATAAGAATGAATTACAATAGTCCAGCCAAGAGGTAATGAATGCATGAATTAGCTTTTCATCACTCACAGCATCACTCTAAGAAAGGATGTTTCTAATTTTAGAAATATTACACAAATGCAAAAAAAAGCAGTCCTACATATTTGTTTAATATGTGCATTGAAGGACAAATCCTGGTCAAAAATGACTCCAAGATTTCTCACAGTGTTACTGGAGGCCAAAGTAATGCCATCCAGAAGAATCTGGTTAAACACCACGTTTCTAAGCTTTGTGGGGCCGAGTACAAGAACTTCAGTTTTATCTGAATTTAGAAGCAGGAAATTAGAGGTCATTCAAGTCTTTATGTCTTTAAGACATTCCTGTAGTTTAACTAATTGATGTGTGTCATCTGACTTTATGGATAGATAAAACTGTATTTCAGTATGATACACATTGTAAAACAATGTCATGTCCATGACACTGAGGAGGGTATCAATGCATGCCATATCCAGTCTAGAGGGCATAGGCTTTTTAGGAAATATGTGAAATAAGAAACACACAGAGGACGGTGACGCATGCTGACAGGTTGTATTTTTTCATAGAGATGTCAGCAAATATCATACCTAGCCAGCTAGCAATAGCGAACTACATTTGGAGTTGGTTACCAACCAAACCTATAGTATTTGCTCATGGAAACATACCTTTGTCTTTTTCTTCCTCTAATCTTCTCTTTTTTTGTCCTCTCTTCCCCAGAGGCACAGGTCCTTTCTGTGACATTTCTGTTTTGTAGCTTCATACACAAATGACCATAACTAACAGACCATCAGGTCACAACTGCTGATGGTCTGATGCCTGGCCAAACTACCTGAATGCAGGCTGACGCAGGAAGTCAGAGTAGCCTACTCATAAAATTAGTATTGTTACAATTGTACAAATCTCGACAGTTGGAATAGTCTCTTCTTTCTTTTAGGACATTGGTATGTGTATAGAAAAATGTTTAATGACAAATATCGGTGAACTCGGGGGCCTCCTGGTGGTCAGGGGGCCCTATGCAGCCGCGTATGTTGCCTATCCTCTGGACCTGAGGACCACAGGCATCCTTGGTTAGTGCACACAGAGATTTCTCTAGATTCTTTGAATCTAATGATGATATTATGTACTGTAGATGATGAGATATATAAAGTCTTAAGTAAGTCTTTACTTCTCCAAGCATGCCTCTTGTCATTGTGGGCAAATAGTTCAATCTTTGTCTCATCTGACCATAAAACTTTTCGGCAGAAGGCATTTGGCTTGTCCATGTCTTTAGCCGCAAATTTCAGTCAAGCTTGAAGGTGTCGATATTGGAGCAGGGACTCCTTTCTTGGTCGGCATCCTCTCAGTCTATGGCAATGTAAAATGCACTTCACTGTGGTCAGTGATGCTCGTGTTACAGCCATTTCCAGTTCATGGCAGGCTTGAGCCTTGGTGGTTCCTGGGTTCTTCCTCACCATTCTAACCAATTTCCTCTCATCTGAGGGTAACAGTTTAGGTCTTCCTCCAGATTTTAGCCTTGGTCTTGTCAAGTTAAAAGACACTGTAGGACTTTCAGGACCACTGAAGCGACTGAATGTATATATTTGACCCTGTATGAATAATTATGACCCTGTTTGGATCAGAGAAAATCCAAAATAAATGCAAATTTGTGCACCCAATTCTTGTTTTATGAAATCATTAAAGATGTATGCAGTATAATCATCCCACCCTGGAAAAAGAAGAGTTCAAAGAAATCATTAAACACCCCAAATTATGATGACATTCATGCCCATAATGAGTGTATGTAAACTTCTGCCCGCAACTATATGTCCTAGAGTAGAGGAGATGAACCTAGACCAGTCTGTTCTTTTGAAGTGAAGGGCAGTACAGCACTCTTCAGGTCCTGCTCATCCGAGCTGGCAGCAACTGTCACTGACTGTCAGACAGTGCAGCACACTCCTGAATGTTTTATCTACTTGCTTGTGGCTCTATGTGTTCTATCCAGAGGTATGTCTTTTTTTTTTTTTTTTTTTTGGTCTGCAGATTGAATCCCGCTCCGACTGAAAAGATTAGTTTGCTCTATTGTCAGTCCTCAAAGTGTACCCTAAGCTCTTCAAATTCCTATCTAAACATGCCAGAATTTGGAATTAAATCAGGGATTTCTTTGATACTTTAAAACATCTGTCATAATCCTCAAATTCTCCAGCTGTGCATTGTTTATTAAACTGACACCAGCAGGAATAGCAACTGCAATCACTGAAATTTGTTTCTATTGTGTGTACTCAGTGTCTGACAAATGAAATGCTTTATTTAAAAATCTGAAACAAAACCTTTGCAAAAGTCTGTGACTTTTCTGCACTGAAATACCATTTTGATATATAGCACTGCTATAAACAGAAAAAGAGAGAATTAATCAGCACATGCATGTGTGTGTTTCCACCTGCACAGATACACTGAAAATCTTAGTTCAAACCAAGTTACTTCTCTCTGTGCTCCTGATGCGTTGCCCTTGAAGTCCGCAGCGTTGACAGTGGCAGCAAGGGAAGAGTTTTTCCTCACACAGTTTCTTCCAGAGATTGCTGAAAGATGCTTTCGAAGTTTCCTTATTGGGAAACTTCTCACCACAGAATACACAAGCAACCACAGATACACTCGCACGAACACAAGTAGATACGTGCTCAAAGACACTTCTCCAGGTTTCATTTCAGTGAAGTGGGGAGAAGAAAGCAATGAGCACAAATAGAGAAAGTAAGTATAAGTGAGAGAGGCTCAAGTGGATGTGATGAAGGGGGTGAAATTACAGAGATGCTGTCTCCTTTGTCATCAGACAATCTGAGGCTGCACTAGGATTGGGTTGCACGAGGCGAGGAGCAGTGGAGTGTGCTGAACATTGCTGGGAGGCTGATGGGAAACAGTAAGCAGGTGGCTCAGAGGGAAATGATACAATCAATGAATGTTTATGTTGAGATCATCTGTACCATATACTGTGATAGATGTTTTTATCACACAGGAGAAGCATGTTGACTGTAAATGTTAATCAATAATAATAATCTCTAAAACAATTCTGATAACAATAAATTTTTAATTTAAATTGGATCCTTCCATGGTGATGAATGTATGAGTTTATTAAATCCAAAAATCTGCTTATCCATTGCTTTGTACACCTTTTATAGCACTGTTTGGATAAAACTTATGAGCTTAACCTGTTTTGAAAGCTAAAGTAGGACAAAAGTAATGTCTCACTTTACACAGGGAGCCTATAGTGGCAGAGCCTGTGTAAGAAGTTGTACATTTTTAGCAAATTAATCTAGCTTTGTTTAACATTGTCTCAGGAACCACACAGAAGTACCATAAACATGAAGAAAAGCAAAGTAAAAAATGCACTGCTCACAGAAAATTACAAAGTATAATCAGAATATAGTATCCAGTCAGTTAAACCTCTGGGATGTTGATCTGGTCAGTTAAGTAGCAGAGGGAGTTGTTAATCAGTTTCAGCTGCTTTGATGTTGGACTACAGGGTCAACAATGAGATAACCCTCAAAACAGGATTGGTTTTACAGGTGGAGGCCACTGACAATTTTCCCTCCTCATCTTTTCTGACTTTCTGATTTTCTTTTCAGTAGTTTTGCATTTGACTAGGGTCAGTGTCACTGCTGGTAGCATGAATTGTTACCTGGACCCTACAGAGGTTGCACAGGTAGACCTCTGTAGGGTTTGAAGGTTTGCTGTGTCTTCCAGCACAGTCTCAAGAGTATGGGAGAGATTCCAGGAAACAGGCAGTTACTCTAGGAGAGCTGGACAGGGCCATAGAAGGTTCTCAACACATCAGCAGGACTGGTCTCTGCTTCTTTGTGCAAGGAGCAGAGGTGGCAAAGGTACAGAATGTCTGTACTTTTGACACCTCTGCTCCTGGGAAAAGAATCCCAGCTCACAGTAATTTCTATTGTGAGCTCCTGTAGATTTTCTTTGTGTGCTGGCTGTGATCTGCTGACATGTGCTGCTGTGCTGAAGCTTCCTGTTCTTTGTGGGTTTACACAATTGAATTCAACAAGATGTAACCCAGTATTTCATGAGCTATCTTAGCTGATTTCCATCCCCTACACTGGTAGTACACTGTTGATACTGCCCTTATACTACACAGTATACAGTTTGTATAAAGGTGGAATCCAGTGAATGGATCTAAGCTTCATGTAACCTGAGAAACTATATTTCATTCACATTATGTCTCATAGTCTGAATGACAATAAAGTTGAGTTTGAGTCTCTGACCATAAACACCACAGCCGCTGTGCACCAGTCCAATACAGACCTTTACTGTAAATTCACCACAGTACAGCAAACTCACCTGCTTATCCTGCACTAACCTGCAGCATTTTCATGCAACCTTCGAGTAACACAAAGTTAGTATACCTCAGTTTGTTTTGTTGAACATTTCACAATATGAAAAAGCATAACTTCATACCATCTACAGCTAAAGATCTGATTTTAAAAAATGTAAGCTTTAAATTTCCAGTTTATCAGATGTCACTGAGCAGTCCTTAACCTTAAATATAATCTCTCTGCTTCCTCTCCTCTCTTGTTTCTTTTATTTTTCTCCATCTCTGAGTGAACTTACCTCTCACTCTAAAAGAAACAGCAGCCAGCAGACACTGCACGCAGTTTGTGCTGATTTTTGTTGAGCATTTAGAAACGTTGCATTTGAAATTACCTGCCACAACAAGTTACACCCTTTATTTTGGCTCCTCTTCTGTAGCGCTAGCTAGATGCTGAAGTACCGAGACCACAACTTACGGACCAAAAAAATTGGTTCCAGCCCACTGTAACCCCTGAGTATAGTACTATAAATGATACATAAATTATATGGTTTTGCTTCTTTCATGTCTTTGGATGTGATGAGCCCCGGGGATATGCCAATATGATTGTTCCTTATGTGTTATTCTTCTTCCATTTAGGTTCACATCAATTTGATGTTTGAAGATGCAGTGATGTGAAATAAATCTTCCTTCACGTGTTTAAAACGTAAAGTATCAAACCCACTTTGAAAATGTAAGGAGCAGAAAGTACTGATATTTGTGTAAAATTGTACGGAGTAAAAGTAAAAAGTAGCCAAAAAAAAAATACTCAAGTAAAGTACAGTTACATGAAAATTCTTCTTAAGTACAGTAACAAGGTATTTGTTACTTCCAACCTCTGGCAAGGAGGAACAAGATGAGCACTGCCAGAGCCCTACAAAGTGACCTCCAGCAGGACACTGGTGTGAATGTCTCTGACCAAATAATCAGAAACAAACTTCATAAGGGTGGTCTGATGGCCCGACATCCTCTAGCCGGCACCGTGGAGTCTGATTGCATTTGGTCTATAATACCAGATTTGGCAGGTCCACCACTGGCACCCTGTGTTTTTTCACAGATGAGAGCAGGTTCACCCTGAGCACATATGACAGACGTGAAGCTGTGGAGAACATTATGCTGCCTGTAGCATCATTCAGCATAACTGGTTTGGTGGTGGTTTGGGAAGGCATATCCATGGAGGGACACACAGACTTCTACAGGCTAGGCAACAGCACCCTGGCTGCCACTGGGTATCAAGATGAAATTCTTGGACCCACTGTCAGACACTACGCTGGTGCAGTGGGTCCTGGGTCCCTCCTGGTGCACGACCATGCCCGGCCTCATGTGGTGAGAGTATGCAGGCAATTCCTGGAAGATGAAGGAATTAATACCACTGACTGACCCCCCACACTCGTCTGACTTAAATCCAATAGAACACCTCTGGGACATTATGTTTCAGTCCATCAAAATCCACCAGGTTGCATCTCAGACTGTCCAAGAGCTCAGTGATGCCCTGGTCCAGATCTGAGAGAAGATCCCCCAGGACACCATCTGTTGTCTCATTAGGAGCATGCCCCAACATTGTCAGGCATTAATACAAGGCGATGCAAAGTACTGAGTACCATTCTGATTTGCTGCAATGAAAATTTTGGGAAAATGGACTAACCTGCCATATCATTTTTTTCACTTTGATTTTTATGGTATCTTTGAATTCAGCCCTCTGTAGGTTTTCATTTTCATTTCCATCAAAGAGTGTGACCTCCTTTCATTCCTAACACATTACCCAGTCCATATCAGTATAGATATCTAACATGATTTTTCTCCATTGAGAGCTGATGTGTTTTCAAAGTGTTCCTTTAATTTTTTGAACAGTGTATTAGGAGAACGAGTCTGGCAATTTTGAAATACTTCATATAATTATGTCCCAACAATTCAGAGAGAAAATGTCCACACTATCCTAACTGAATATAGATTTATCCTTCTTCTAACAATAAGCATAAATGAGGCAACAGAGCGATAGTGGTGACATGCACAACTGGCTCCCAGCTGAAATTGATCAGGAGATGTTTCAATTATATTAGCCAAAGACCACTGAACCACATTCATATATCAGCTGTAGCAGTGTTATTGTATTGTTACAATAGAATTATTGTTAGTATATTGTACAATAACGTGTTGATGTGAGACATTCAGTATTAAACAGCATCACTGTCCAATAAAAAAAAATGTACCTCGAAAATGTTAATTTTGTCAACTAATAAAAACAGAAGTGACTTCCCAGTGAATATCTTCATGGTTTAATTAGCTCAAGGAGATATTTTGTAAGTTACGTAACAGGCAATTAACTTCTTATTTTGTCTTAATAACTATGAAAGAAGAATAAAATTTAGATCTATATGATTTTCACTGCCCCACCTCTCAAACTATGACAACTTGGATAGTTCTGTCAAAAACTAAGTACACCCTTCCTGGTTCCATAGGAATTAAGAGCCAGGTTGTGCTACTTACCCTGCCTCACACTCGATCTGTTAATGAAGTGTGAGGCAGAGGTGCTCACACTTGATTAACTGATCATCATCATCATCACCTTTTTCTCTGGCATATTAAATGACAGTACAAAAAGAAAAAGACTGAACAAGTATGCCTTCTTTGGATGTTTTGCCAGAAGAAAGCCTCCTCTCTCTAAAAAAAACAACCTGGCAGCATGGCTTAGGTTTGCAAAGTTGGAACAATGTCCTTTGGACAGATGAGACCCAAATTTAGCTGTTTGGCCATAACGCACTGTGCCATGCTTGGTGAAAACCAAACACAAACATAGCAAATGTCAAGCACGGTGGTGGAGGGGTGATGATTTGGGCTTGTTTTGCAGCCACAGAATCTGGGCATCTTGCAGTCATTAGGTTGACTGTGAACCCCTCTGTATACCAAAGAATTCTAGAGTCAAATGTGAAGCCATCGTTATGAATTGTCACGTCCTGGGCCGTTTGCCCAGCGTTTTGTGTTTAGTTTATTTCCTGAGCTTCTACTCCCAGTATGTTTGTCTTGTGTTTCCTAGTGTTGTGATATGTCTGCGTCTCTGTCCTGAGTCTGTGCCTGTTCCCCGTGTTTAGTCAGTATGTTCCTTGGTTTGTCACTTCCTGTTTATTTTGACAGTCTGGTTTTCCTGTGCTTTGTGTTCAGCTTTGCTTCCCCTGTGTAATTAGTTTCATTTGCCTCACCTGTTGTTCCCTGCTGTTTCCTCTTGCCCTGATTACCCAGTGTGTATTTAAGCCCTCAGTTTCCATGTGTTCCTTGTCGCGTCGTTGATGTTGTGTGCCCGTGTGTTCCTGTGCTCCCTGTGGTTCCCCTTCGTCTCCCTTCTGAACGGTTTTTGTATTGTTTTTCCCTACTTTAATAAATGCCTTTAAGTTATGCCCATCTCCGGAGTCCTGCATGTTTGTCCTTCCTCGTCCGTTTCCTCCCCGGCCATGACAGAACGACGCGACCATACTAAAGACCAGGCTAGCTCCGGCTACTTCAACGGCACTCGTCTGGCGCTGGGGGGCCCAGCATTTCAGAACAGTGCCCGTCAGCGTCCTTCATCTGCGGCTCCGCTCACTGGCTTCCCCCTTCCACTGCAGTCGCGGCGGCCACGGAGGAGGGGGAGTTCCCGGCAGAATCGGTGGGGGGCCCCCCCAGACCCGAGCGGTATAACGCCGCGGATATTGTCACAGCGTCATGCGCAAACTACCGTCTCTGTGAGTAAGACTGACTCCAGTATCACAACCGTTTGGGATAAGGGGCTTTCTCACACCACCAGCTGCCAGCCAGAGCTCTCTTGGCTACCCGCCGATGTAGAGATAATCGATTCTCCCCTGATGGTGGACATTTTGGAGGCAGAAACTCATGCATCTCAGCCCAACAGAACAAAACAACCCACTAACAAGGACAGACGTTCACAGGACCCCGCTGCTTTTCCCCTCCCTGAGGTGGCAAAGCAGACCATCATTCGGTGGGTGGACTCGTTGGTCTTTGAGCTGCTGTCTGACCCATGCGAGATTGAGCAAAAAGCTATCACAGCCAAACTGCAAGGGCTAGTGTGTGACCATCCTTGGCTGCTGGACTCTCTGCATGGGCTCGTGAAAGACTTTGTCATCACCACCCTTCATCCACAGCCAGCGCCACAGACCTCAGCTGTAGCTCCAGCCTTCTCGTCTCCCCAGTCAGCTGTAGCGCCAGCTCCTCCTCAGTCGCAGTGTTCCCAGTCAGCTGTAGCTCCAGCTCCTCCTCAGTCGCAGTGTTCCCAGTCAGCTGTAGCTCCAGCTCCTCCTCAGTCGCAGTGTTCCCAGTCAGCTGTAGCTCCAGCTCCTCCTCAGTCGCAGTGTTCCCAGTCAGCTGTAGCTCCAGCTCCTCCTCAGTCGCAGTGTTCCCAGTCAGCTGTAGCTCCAGCTCCTCCTCAGTCGCAGTGTTCCCAGTCAGCTGTAGCTCCAGCTCCTCCTCAGTCGCAGTGTTCCCAGTCAGCTGTAGCTCCAGCTCCTCCTCAGTCGCAGTCTCAGACCCCTCAGTTAGCTCCAGCTCCCTCTGCTCACCCTGCTCCCGCTCCCTTGGCTCCAGCTCCCCCTGCACCCGTACCTGTTCCGCGGGTGGGGGCAGCCACGGACGGGCTGACCTCTGCACCCGTACCTGTTCCGCGGGTGGGGGCAGCTACGGACGGGCTGACCTCTGCACCCGTTCCTGTTCCGCGGGTGGGGGCAGCCACGGACGGGCTGACCTCTGCACCCGTTCCTGTTCCGCGGGTGGGGGCAGCCACGGACGGGCTGACCTCTGCACCCGTTCCTGTTCCGCGGGTGGGGGCAGCCACGGACGGGCTGACCTCTGCACCCGTTCCTGTTCCGCGGGTGGGGGCAGCCACGGACGGGCTGACCTCTGCACCCGTTCCTGTTCCGCGGGTGGGGGCAACCAGGTCCAAGCCTTCGCATCGGTTTTCTGTGTTAGCTGCAGCAGCAGGGTCTCAGTCAGCTCTAGCTCCAGTCGCTCTCCCTCGCCTTCAGTCAGCTCCAGTAACTCTTCCTCGGTCCCCAGTGTCAGCTGTTTCAGTGCCCTCTCAGTCAGTTCCCTCAGCCCCTGTCTTAGTTCCTTCGGTTTTGGTCCCAGTTCCCTCAGCTCCTGCTCCTTCTGTAGCTCCAGTAGTGTCAGCTCCCTCTCAGGCCCCAGTGTCAGCTAGCTCTCGGTCTGTTTCCACGCAGCCAGATCTCCCTAGCTCTCGGTCTGTTTCCACGCAGCCAGATCTCCCTAGCTCTCGGTCTGTTTCCACGCAGCCAGATCTCCCTAGCTCTCGGTCTGTTTCCACGCAGCCAGATCTCCCTAGCTCTCGGTCTGTTTCCACGCAGCCAGATCTCTCTCGCTCGCGGTCTGCTGCCACGCAGCCAGTCGTCTCCCGGCCTGCTTCCACGCAGCCAGTCGTCTCCCGGCCTGCTTCCACGCAGCCAGTCGTCTCCCGGCCTGCTTCCACGCAGCCAGTCGTCTCCCGGCCTGCTTCCACGCAGCCAGTCGTCTCCCGGCCTGCTTCCACGCAGCCAGTCGTCTCCCGGCCTGCTTCCACGCAGCCAGTCGTCTCCCGGCCTGCTTCCACGCAGTCCCCTGCACCTCGGCTATTCCTCGAGCAGCCCCTGCTGCTCAATAAAGCAGCAGTGTGCCCTGTTCCGCGGTCCCAGCCTACGCATCCGGTGCCTCACTATGTAGGCCCCGTTCAGCCCATGGGCTCAGCTCACTCCAAGCCGATGGGGGTCTCCGCTCATTCCGAGCCGATGGGGGTCTCCGCTCAGTCCGAGCGCTCCGCGCCAGAGGGCCCCGCTCAGTCCGAGCCGATGGGGGTCTCCGCTCAGTCCGAGCGCTCCGCGCCAGAGGGTCCCGCTCAGTCCGAGCCGATGGGGGTCTCCGCTCAGTCCGAGCGCTCCGCGCCAGAGGGTCCCGCTCAGTCCGAGCCGATGGGGGTCTCCGCTCAGTCCGAGCCGATGGGGGTCTCCGCTCAGTCCGCGCCAGGGGGTCCCGCTCAGTCCGAGCGCTCCGCGCCAGAGGGTCCCGCTCAGTCCGAGCGCTCCGCGCCAGAGGGTCCCGCTCAGTCCGAGCCGATGGGGGTCTCCGCTCAGTCCGAGCGCTCCGCGCCAGAGGGTCCCGCTCAGTCCGAGCCGATGGGGGTCTCCGCTCAGTCCGAGCGCTCCGCGCACGAGGGTCCCGCTCAGTCCGAGCCGATGGGGGTCTCCGCTCAGTCCGAGCGCTCCGCGCACGAGGGTCCCGCTCAGTCCGAGCCGATGGGGGTCTCCGCTCAGTCCGAGCGCTCCACGTCACCCAAGGGTTCCCCACCAGAGCCCGGGGTCGCCCTTCTCCGCCGCCGCATGCCCCGCGGTCGGCTTCCAGTGTCTGCTCCCCGTCGCCGCCGACGCTGGGAGCGCGGTCGGCCTCCAGTGACCCCTCCTCGTCGCCGCCGCATGCCGCGCGGTCGGCCTCCAGTGTCTTCTCCGCGTCTCCGCCGCCGCCGCTGGAAGCACGGTCAGCCTCCGGTGCCTGCTCCCCGTCGCCGCCGCCGCTGGGAGCGTGGTCGGCCTCCAGTGACTCCTCCTCGTCGTCGCCGCCGCCGCTGGGAGCGCGGTCGGCCTCCAGTGACTCCTCCTCGTCGTCGCCGCCGCCGCTGGGAGCGCGGTCGGCCTCCAGTGACTCCCCCTCGTCGTCGCCGCCGCCGCTGGGAGCGCGGTCGGCCTCCAGTGACTCCCCCTCGTCGTCGCCGCCGCCGCTGGGAGCGCGGTCGGCCTCCAGTGACTCCCCCTCGTCGTCGCCGCCGCCGCTGGGAGCGCGGTCGGCCTCCAGTGACTCCCCCTCGTCGTCGCCGCCGCCGCTGGGAGCGCGGTCGGCCTCCAGTGACTCCTTCTCGTCCTCGTCGCCGCCGCCGCTGGGAGCGCGGTCGGCCTCCAGTGATTCCTTCTCGTCCTCGTCGCCGCCGCCGCTGGGAGCGCGGTCGGCCTCCCTCGTTGGTATTTTGCTTTGTGGCCCCTTGGCCTCTGCGGCCTCCTGAACTGTGTGTTTTTTGTTTTTGGATTTCCCACTGACTCCCCTGAACTGTGGACTGTTTTTTCCCCTGCTGTTTTTGTTTTGTCATAGCTCCTGGACTGTTCCTTGTTTCGACCCCCTGTTTTGGACATTGGAGCTCTCCGGCCTTGTGCCGTCGCTTTTTGTTTCATCCGGTTGTTTTTTTTTGCTTCTCGTCCCCGTGTTTTGTTCTTGTTTGGACTGTGTTGCCTCTGCTCTGCCTCATTTTGATGCCCCCTGTTGGACTGTCTCCGGCCTTGTGCCGTCGCCTTTTGTTCTGGTCCTGTGTTTTTGTTTTCTTCCTGTACGGGTTTGATTTGTTTTGTTCACGCCCTGTGATTTCTGTTTTGCTCCCTGTCTTTGTTTTTGTTTCGGGCCCTCCCTCCTGGTCCCCCGCCTCCCGCCCTTGTCTGGTTTTGTTTTCTGGTTTTGGCCGTCGGGAGCCGGCCTTTAAGGGGGGGGTACTGTCACGTCCTGGGCCGTTTGCCCAGCGTTTTGTGTTTAGTTTATTTCCTGAGCTTCTCCTCCCAGTATGTTTGTCTTGTGTTTCCTAGTGTTGTGATATGTCTGCGTCTCTGTCCTGAGTCTGTGCCTGTTCCCCGTGTTTAGTCAGTATGTTCCTTGGTTTGTCACTTCCTGTTTATTTTGACAGTCTGGTTTTCCTGTGCTTTGTGTTCAGCTTTGCTTCCCCTGTGTAATTAGTTTCATTTGCCTCACCTGTTGTTCCCTGCTGTTTCCTCTTGCCCTGATTACCCAGTGTGTATTTAAGCCCTCAGTTTCCATGTGTTCCTTGTCGCGTCGTTGATGTTGTGTGCCCGTGTGTTCCTGTGCTCCCTGTGGTTCCCCTTCGTCTCCCTTCTGAACGGTTTTTGTATTGTTTTTCCCTACTTTAATAAATGCCTTTAAGTTATGCCCATCTCCGGAGTCCTGCATGTTTGTCCTTCCTCGTCCGTTTCCTCCCCGGCCATGACATGAATGCTAAATGCTAAATGTTGCAACAGAACAATGATCCCAAGCACAGCAACAAATCTACAGCAGAACTGATTGCATAAAGTCCTGTGAAAACTTTATTGTTCACATCAGTGTACATTTAATATAAATGACTTATTAGTAGTAAAAAATACTATCTATATTTATATTTGTTTGTTTTTGTAATTACACTACTCAGCATAAAGCCCCTCCCCCGTTAGCAGTTCATAAAGTAAAACTAAAACAGAGACCATTACAAGACTCTATTAAAAACAAAATGTTAACTTTCTGAGTTGGCATTTCCTTCTGCTCCCCCCAGATTGTGAACTCTGGCTAAGTTTAACCTTACATTATTATTCCAGCGGCACAGACAACCTTGCGCTAATGGTGTGAAAAGAGAAATGTGAATATCATCATGAGAGCATAACGCATTTCCCTCCTTTCCCCTTCTCTTCAGATCAATATCGGGCAGGTGTGCCGTCCTTTGACCCACTGACATTCAGCTGTTCAGTCAGAGCTCGGGCTGTCGAGCAGAGGAGGGGGAGATGGAAAATGCTGATTTTCAGATGGCACGTTTTAGGCAATACGACAACATTACAGGGAAAACAAGCAGTGTTTCTGCTGACAAAATGAGTGTACTGAATAAGTGACTAGAGTGAGGTTCGATGTAGTTATGTTACGTTTGATTATACAGTGTGTTATATAAACAGTGTAGGCAGTGTGGTTAGTTCTGCTGGTTCCTTTTAGCTCTCAGTAAAAGAGATGAATCAGTGAATAGATATGTAGCTCCTTTATGGCTTTTTGAAAGGTGGACTGACTAGACAGCTTTTAATAAAAGGGACTTTCTCAAAGCATTGCCCATGGGTATGAAAGTGCTCTTTCAGTGTATACCAATGTTTAGCTAATGATCTACCTGGGTGTTTGCTGCTGTTACAGACAACACAAGGGGCAAATTGAATCTATCATGTATTTGGCATGACAAGTGAGTAGTAAATATCCTGCTATTCAGACTATAGTGGAGTTATTGTCCAAGGCAAACCTCTCAATGGGATAATGCTGCTTGTTTTATTGTATTGGATCATGGATCTGTCTGTAATTTTATGTATTTCACCTGTTTATCCCATGATTTATGCAATTTTTATACAACTTATAAACCTTTAGCAGTTGCTATGAAGGAAAAAAGGGTATAAATACAGTAATGGAAGAAAAGAAAAAAGCAGAAGAAAAACGGGAGGAGAGATATGATCAGAGAGGTGCAGGAAGAGAGGAATACGGTGCAGGTTAATATGATGAGTTGGTGTTAGATTCAATCAGCTCTGCTTGTTTGACCCAACCTTCCCCAGCCTTAACAACCAATCACAGCAAAGCACCAACCCAACCCCCCCCCCCCTCCCCAGGCTGATCCAATCCAAAATCAGCCAATATACTAGGGGCACAGAAACATATACTACACACATACAGTAAATGAAAAAAACAAAAATCGCCAAGTTCATTTCCAAATGTTGCTCTCCCTTGCTTCCTGAACTGATCATATATTTCTTTGGTGAGGAGTGATTTGATCAATCGTGTGTCAGACACATCCTCAGCATTGGTAGATGTGTACTGTAGATGAGAGTGAAAGGGAAAAAGAGAATATCAGAGACCATGCTGAAGAGGAAAAAAAAACTCAAGAGCAACATGAATGTGTTTCTGAGCAGCTTAGTGATGTGCCAGAGGAGAGCGCTCACAGAAAATAATTGGATTTCATTTTGGTCTGTGGGCAAAAAAAAAAAAAAAAAGCAGTAGATGCATACTGTCTACTCAAAGCTCAAGCTACAGGTATCATAAAGCTGAGAAATGTTTGAGCTCTAAGAAGAATTCATATAGAATAGAAAAGAGAACAGAAAACTTTTCTTTTAGTTGGCAGAGAAAATCCCTCATTGCTTCATAAAAAAATGCCCCTTCAGTCTCTACATGTAGAAACAACATTAACGACTGTGTTACCTTAAAGTAATCACACACATTTATGCAGATACCAAAGAACTGGTGACAGTTTATTACAATAAACTGATATTTGCTCATCAGCACCTGCTGTTTACTTTGAGAGAAGGTAGATTAGTATTCATTGAGTGTTTTTGGGATAGCTGCCATAACGATGCCCGTAATGATGACAAGATAGTCAGCCATAACAACATCTGCATTAGGAAAAGTTATTTTTCTAATCAAAGTATCCATAGTAATTTATTTTCCCTAACAGGGCCCCAGTGAAATGTTTTAGCTAATATGTACAGTGTAAATAATTTTGTGATGAAATCAAAAAAGGCTGTAAAAAAGACCACTCTCAGACAGAGTAACACAGTTAATACAATACAAAATTATAATTAAAAAGTTCTCAGAGTATATTAACAGGAATGGTTAGATCTTTCATATATTGGTGTTTAATAATTCATATTTAAACATGCCCATGCGGCAGCCCCAGGGGCAGAAAAATTAAGCCAGTGTGGAAGTCCCAAAACCTGCAGTTCCTCAAGAAGGGACTATAAAAATGAGTCAATCCCCACAGAGACCTACACTCACCAGCTACTTCATTAGGTATACCTTGATCAACCCTAGAGATGGTTGTGCAGGAAAATCCCAGTAGATCAGCAGTTCCTGAAATACACAGAGAAAACTTTCTTCCCCAATCTGATGCTCGGTTTGAACTTCAGCAAGTTGTCTTGACATTATCTACATGTCTAAACTGATTTGCTGCCATGTGACTGGTCTCAAATGTAGTGTTTTTTCTTTTTTTTTTTTTTTTTTGGTGTTATTGGACATTTTTGGAGACTGTACGTGAAAGCGTTGTGCAGTTACTGTCCTCAACAAGGAGCGGGTGCGGTTTGTCTCACAGTAGCCTTGCACAGCAATCCCCTCTGCAGTCAGGAGGAGACCCACACACTCCACTACACGTCCACACTGCAAATGAATCACAAATGGACAAAGCTACCGATGATCCCACCCTGGTTTAGCGAGCAAGATGTAAATGTAAATGTTTCTTCACTGTCACTTTGATATTCTAAAATTAAGCAATACTGAGCAAAATTGATTTATGTAATGTGGGTCTGGACAAAACATTAAAGTCATGAAGCTATTTCATAAAGTTCTTTTGTAGTTCTAAACATATTTAGGGTGTTTTTTTGCAAATTACCAATATATACAAATTTGGTGATAACATTATATAATGACTTCTAGTGACTTCTAGGACAGCTAATAGCTACTTTCCTTACTGAGGAGTTGGCAACACTGCCAAGAACCCAGCCATGAGGGGGCTACAAGCCAGTATACTCCTAGTGCCTGTCCCAAGCCCCCAGAAATAGGAAGGGTGCCAGGTGTAAAATGTTTGCTAAATCAAATATGCGGATCATCAAGAATTAGATTTCCATCCTGGACCGGTCGGAGCCCAGGTTAACAGCAACCACTTCAGCTGCATTTGGCCAACTGTTGTCTAAAGATGCTAGGGACAATGCAGAGGGAGATGATCCACTGTTGTGACCCCTAATGGGACCATCCAAAAGAAGAAGAAAAAGATGCACTATATTGCCAGAAGTGTTCACTTATCTATCCAAATCATTGAAATCAGGATTTCCAATCACTTTCATGGCCACAGGTGAATAAAATCAAGCAATCAAAGCATGTAGTGGTGTAAAGCACCCCACCACTGGACTCTAGGTCAGTGAAAACGTGTTGTCTGTAGTGACGAATCACGCTTCTCCAGCTTCTCTGGTAATCCAATGGATGACTCGGGGTTTGGAGGTTGCCAGGAGAACAATACTTGTCTGACTGCATTGTGTCAAGTGTAAAGTTTGGTGGAGGGGGGATTATGGTGTGGGGTTGTTTTTCAGGAGTTGGGCTCTGCCCCTTTAGTTCCAGTGAATGCTTCAGCATACCAAGACATTTTGGACAATTTCATGCTCCCAACTCTGTGGAAACAGTTTGGGGATGGCCCCTTCCTGTTCCAACATGACTGCACACCAGTGCACAAAGACATGGATGAGTAGGTTTGGTGTGGAAGAACTTGACTGGCCTGCACAGAGTTCTGACCTCAGCCCAACAGAACACCTTTGGCATGAATTAGAGCAGAGACTGCAAGCCAGACCTTCTCATCCAACATCAGTTTCTGTCCTCAAAAATGCGCTTCTGGAATATTGGTCAAAAATTCCCATAAACACACTCCTGAACCTTGTGGAAAGCCTTCCCAGAAGAGTTGAAGCTGTTATAGCTGCAAAGGAAGGGGCCAACATCATATTAAACTCTATGGATTAAGAATGGGATGTCACTCAAGTTTATATGTTTGTGAAGGCACACAAGCTAATACTTTTGGCAATATAGTGTACATGCTAACCATGCATGTTAGTATTAACTGCTAACATCCACCCCTTGTCAGTTCTGGCTCCCAGAAGCTATAATGACAAACTCAAAGCTTCAGAATCCAAAAATCAGTGGCTGACATTATGGTAGCTACATTCATTTATCTTTTGTGTCAAGGGTGCAGCCCTGTCTGCCGACATTTGTGTTTGGATAATGTATTATTGTGTTTTCATGAGACTGTTAACACTGTTAAGGGGATTAACTCTAACCAAGTAGTTTTGGTGCCTAATCTAAACAGAACAATAAAAGTGAAACTTAAAGACAGAAAATAATATGACAATAATATGAACGGGAGGAAAAGACAGACTTTATCAGTCTTTATCGTAAAATCTCTCTCTCTTTCTTTTTCTCTTTCTTTCTTTCTTTCGCCAGAGGTACAGTTTTAAGATTTATTGATATCCATCTATATAAATTGCTGCAATACATCCTTTGCGTCTTGCTCCGAGTCATGGGATGAGGACTCTGTATTTGAAACTCTTAATCATGTTTCTTTGTCTCAGCTTCACAACATGCTTCAGATCTCTGCCTTCAAACAAGTCCACCTCTACTAAATGGCATGTCATGAATATTAATGTAAATGTCCAATAAACATTAACAGGATCCTGAATAAATCCTGCTGATGAAAATAACCATTCTCTTAAAGGGACAATTTTCCAGTGTGCTGCTGAAGGAAAAAATAGCTAGTTAGAGTTACAGGATATAAAGTGGCCATCTAGGGACACACATTTTTACAGTCTATTAATCTATGAAAAATTAAAGGCTCTCAGTTATCCCTGAGGAGATTACAGCACTTTGTCTTTCAATATAGTAACTCGTTTAGTGGTGTCCAATACAGAACACTACAGTCCCTATTGTCAGGAGGCTCTGAGCCCAAAAAACTGAACACCTGCACTAAATTTTTACAGCTGAACAAAATAGGTCAAAAAAGAGGATGCAAAACTCGTGGTATTGGTATTCTTTAATTGGAAGAGACAAAAATATGTAACCTTCAAATTCCTTTCACTTGTTATTTTTATTTCAAAGTGACAAGCGATGAGTTTCCTTTTTGGTTTCTTTCACTGCAGATGAGATTTCACATCGGTTTTACACAAGAACATATTAAAATCATTTGTCATTATTCTGTCACATTCATAATGTGACAGGACTGAAGATATACAGACTTTTTTTTTTTCCAGTTTCCTGAGCACGGAAGAGATGTCCAAACAACAGCTGTTATTGCTGCTTTGCTTGCTTTGAGATTTCAAATGCTCGCTCGCAGAGCCGGTGACAGTAAACAAGTGCTCCTGCGTGCAGATGACAAAAACAAATAGTTTTCAATCTCATCAAAGCCCAGGCGAACTGAGGTGGATTTACAAGCCAAGCTGCTGCCAGCGTCCGAGTATCAGAGATAAAAATATTCTGTATTTCTTCCACATTAGTGGATATCCTGATGCTGGAATCACAAAAGCTTCTACACCGTGACTCTGCTGATGGGATGGGATGTTGTTTATCTCTATATTTGAAAGATGGTGTCAGTGATGTAAATCGACAAAAAAAAAAAAAGAAAGAAAGAAGATAATTTACAATTTTGAAAGAAAATAAAACGGTTCCGACATAAATTAAAGAGCGCATTCAAATAAATGTGAGTTTTACAAGGAGGATTAAAGATTATGCTGATTCGGCTCAGCGGGAGGTAGTTAGAAACAGAGGAACTTTGCGGTGCCTTCACTGTTATCAGCAAAATTTAAAAATTGATTCTTTAACTCACAGGGAGACGGAGAGGGAGGCAGCTGTGGGTGTAATAAGCATCCTGTCTCCTGTAATTTGATAAAAGCCTCACAGCAGCATTTTTGGATGAGCTGGAGGCGGCTGATTGACTTGTGGAAGCCAAAAATACAGGGAATTTTAACAGTCCAATTTTTTTTTGAAGATGGGTGGTTGTAAAGGGAAAGAGCTTTATTTCAGTTATGATCTGAAGGGAATTAAAACAAAAAACAAGCACGACTTGTCTTACATACAGTGAAAAATAAAGTTTCCAAAGTCCGTGATTCAGTAGCTCGTAGAACCACATTTAGCAGCAAGGTCTTGAAGTAACTGTCCTCTGTATGACTATGTCTCAGTTCATTAAGGCACTACCACAGCATCTCAGCCAGGTTGAGATCCGGACTTTGACTAGGTCATTGCAATACCTTGATTCTTTTCTTTTTTCAGATATCTCTCATGTAGATTTGTTGCATGGCCTAATTTGGGCTAAGCTTTAGCCAAGGCCATGGGAAATAGGGGTGAAGGGAGTGCTGCAGCAACCCCTGTTGCAAAAGGCAGATGTCATAGCACCCCCTGTCAAATGGAATTAATAGATAAAGCTGTTAAAACACTTCATACACAGTTTGTGTTGTTATTTATTTGAGATGAGTGTTAGGATGACACAAAGAGGCTAGATTAAAATAGGAGGCTTGAGGCAGAGATGAGGTGCAGATCAACCAGGTGTTTATTGACCAACATTGATGAGCACAAAACACAACACAAATTAAAACAAAAACTTCCACCAAGGCAGCTCACTCTCTGGGCAGTATTCACTTTTTAGGGAATAGTATTGTATTTTGTATATATTCCTCTGCGACCCTGAAAAGGATAAGCAGAAGAAAATGGATGGATGTTCTTTTCAAATGCACATTAAGAAGTTTGCAGTGCAGTAAAAATCAGATAAGGGTAGCATGACAGATGCTTACTTTGATTACAAAAACATTATGCAGGACCAGATAATGGATAATAAGTACTGATTTGTGAATACCATGAATAACTTGAGCTTATTATATAATATTATACTACAGTATATTTCTAATGCTGTCACTAACTAGGCAGCATATATATATATATATATATATATATATATATACCAGTATCATAAATGTATCCTAAATGCTGTCAATACAAACAAAGGGAGTAGAATTTTAATTGCAGTTTTAAAGATTAAAGACATTTAATGAAAGTTTGACCTTATTTAACCTTGAAGAAGATGTCAGAAGTCAAATGTTTTAAATCTTCATCCGGTACTTTCTATATTTTGACAATACGCATCGCACTTTTTGTTAATTTTAGACTTTTTGTTAACATGACCCCACTGTACACCCCTATAAGTTTTATCAGAATTCATTCAAATCTTTACAGACAGAATGACACGTACACACACAAAAGCTACCAAAAACATAACCTCCTTGGCGGAGGTAATAATGTAGCCCAGTGTTGGAACATAGTTCCTGCAACAGCCTCTGATGTTAACTGGCAGCCTTTCATAGACTGCTGTTAATTAACCCCCGAGCCATACCATTGTCTGGGGTTACTAAACGCACATCTAATAATCTTTATTAGCATTAAATCAATACTGTAGAAATAAATATTTACCCACTTGACCTACAGCCTATAATCTAAAATTAAAACTGATATTCAGTTCCACTTCTCAATTCAGCATTTCCTCAAAGCCAAACAACAATAATCAGTTGTTTGTTCCAAAACAACCCACATGAGCATTTCCAAAAATGAACATGCTGACATGTGGCTTTGGGTGTCATACCAGCATGTAATGTAGCTGTAACCCAGGTGGCACAGTAGGTCACTTACTAATTGGAAGGTGTTCAGTACTTAGCTGCTCCAGTCTACAAGTCAAAGCAGTACTTGTATAAATGAGACATGTTGTATAAAATGCTCAATAGACTTTTCAGAAATCTGAGAAAATCCGTATTTATGTATTTCTTTGGAATTTGCTGGGGGAAACCCAACATGATATTCGCACACCCTTTCCTGTACTACCGCTAGAGGTCACTTGATTTTATTTTAAAATGTAGGTGGTGGTCGTAAAACGTGCCAGCAAAAATGACCTATGAGGTCGTTTTTTTTAAAGTAGGACAGGCTCCCTCAATTACTTGGTGCTACCTGGAACCTTTAAAGGGCACTCAGGAAACCTGCGGACTCTTTTGGCCCAAACAACCTTGGAAGAAAACGCAGGTAAGAAACACAATCTTAGAGTCAAAATGTTCACTCATTACAGTATAAATTGGTTCTCCTATCCATTAGGATACACTTCAGGTTGACAAACCCAAACTTGCCATACTAATCAAGATTTCTGTTCCTAGACAGACATTCACTACATGTCAAACCTCTTTGTGTGAGTGTATTCTTTTATACAAATATTACTAAAATTACCCATGTACAAATATATACTGACTATATAAGTAATGAAGAGGACCTTCAAATAACACAAATAACATAGTTATAACTTAGTCAAACCATAAATGAGGCATTTTTCAAAATAAGCTGTCAGGTAATACCTATTTTATGTTATCACAATAATACAAAAACATTTTGTTTTGTGAACCAGCAGCTTATAAAAAAAGAGCACAACAGAAGACTGAGTGATCATTCACTAACCCGTGATTAAAAAAATGGTTAGGGTCCACCACGACGCAGAAGAGACTAACACATGTGTCCCTGATGAATGTCTTCATAGACATTTTGAACACTTTAAACAATTTCCTCAGTGCCCCTCATGAGAAAATTTTGCCTAGACCTCTGTAGTTGCAAGTCACATTTGAAGTATTATATCTAGATGAAAGTACTATTATGAGCTGCCGCCGAGCAGTTTAATATTAGCATTAAGCAGTAATTTCACACTACTGCCTTTGCTGCAAAGGGACTATGTAGTACGCTGTACAAATTTGGCTTTTGGGCCAGCTAAAATATTATGCATATATATATATATATATATATATGGGTTCCAGTCAGCTTTGCACAAATTGGCTTATTGTATGTCTTGACTGCTATGTCTTAAAAGGCCTCACAGTTGCAAGAATGGCATACTTTTTAATGGTTTCACAACGTATTTGGTCACCTGTGTGTGTGCACCTAACATATACACCCTGTCACAGGGCAGAGGTTTAATAATTGTACTGTCTGTGTTAAAATATTGTGTGTAACCCAGTAAAATTTTGTTAGCTGTGCAGACCAGTTTGGTCAAGTTTTGGCTGCTTATTATAGTGGAACTGAGAAATCAAAAGCACTGCAACTTAACGCGATGCGAGCTGTGGCAAGAAGGTTTGCTGTGTCTGTCAGCGTAGTGTCCAGAGGCTGGAGGCGCTACCAGGAGACAGGCCAGTACACCAGGAGACGTGGAGGAGGTCGTAGGAGGGCAACAACCCAGCAGCAGGACCGCTACCTCTGCCTTTGTGCAAGGAGGAACAGGAGGAGCACTGCCAGAGCCCTACAAAATGACCTCCAGCAGGCCACAAATGTGCATGTGTCTGCACAAACAGTTAGAAACCGACTCCATGAGGATGGTATGAGGGCCCGACGTCCACAGATGGAGGGTGTGCTCACAGCCCAACACCGTGCAGGACGCTTGGCATTTGCCAGAGAACACCAGGATTGGCAAATTCGCCACTGGCGCCCTGTGTTCAGTATTCAATGAGAATTTTTCATTCATTCAGATCTAGGATGTGTTATTTGAGTGTTCCCTTTATTTTTTTGAGCAGTGTATATATATTACACCTATCATTAAGTGAAAAAAAGTTTAACTTTCTAACTTAGATCTGATCTTACCATCTTAAAGCATCCTGCTGAAGTCTGAACTGTGCAATAGCAGGTTGTTCTACCCTTTTATTCAGGATCTGGCTCATGTTCCTGAACACTGTCTGCAGTCTTTAATCTCCACAAGAAGCTATTACTCATGGTAAATAAGGAAATTTGCATTATTCATTAGTTAGTATTTCGATTGGCTGGAGGTGAACCTGGGGCCAGACTTCCAGCCTATTGGAATATGTTTTCATGTATAATGCAAACCTAAATAGCTTTCAAAACAGCTGGAAGACAGAGGGGGATCTGGGCTGTGAAGAGAGATGAATTTAAAGAAACCTACACAACTTTAACTGAATAAAATTTCACAAATATATTTAAAAGAGGCCAGTATGTCTGAAAATTAGTTTGGGTTTTTTTTTTTTTTAAAAAAAAAAAAAAACTATATCAGTTAAAAACAGACTGCAAGAGAGCTGGGAACCCACAGGTTTATCTAAAAACCTTTCCTAAAGCTTGACACAGAAGCAAGATAAACAAGTTACATTTATTACCAATGCAAAGAGGCAGAGAGGCAATTAGGGGCACACTAATAAATCTGAAAAAAACAAACCTCTTTCACAGGTGACTGCTGTCAAAGCAGGAAAACAGGTGCAAGTAATAACATTAAAATGTCGGTTTTCCATTTATATGTGCCAAACGTTATGAGCCGGCATGAAGTGTTGGGTGTGGACACATAAATAGAATACTAATGTTGTGTTTGAGAAGGTAAAATGTCAATGAGAAAGGTTTCTGGTAGACATTTACTTTCAGTTTCAGCTCTTATAAAAGGTGGATGACGATATTCAGAATGTCTGGCAGAAAAACTCCCACTTCAGTTACCTGGAAACCCTGTTAACAGATTCAAAATTTTTAATCAGCTTTACATGCTATGAGCTGAATTTTATGAGATTTGTTTACAAGCTGACACACTGTTCTGAAAAAAAGAATATTAATTCTCATTTACTTTATAACTTTTTTTTTTTTTTAGCAATTTTTAGTTAATCTAAATGTCTTTTATTGTGGTTTGATCATTCATTCATACTCTAATGGAATAAGATTTATGGTGTTGTAAGGAATGCAGGATGTTATACTGTAAAGCCTATTTTGCCAGAGTACACGACAGTGAATTTACATTTTTTTTTAAATGATGTAATTGCAGAGCAACCCTTCAGCTTTCATTTAAAGGGTTTTACAAAAATGTTGCATTAACTGTTTAGGAATTACAGCCATTTTCATAAAATTAGCACAAAGGTTTATTATTTCTTTGTTGTAACAATGCTTCTTGGCAATAAATCTTATACCCGTGGAAAGCCTGCTTATTTCCTCTTAAAAAAGGTCACATTTATGAAGAAAATACCTTCGTGTGTTAAGCAGCAGAGTTGAGTATGTGGGATGCGCGCATGACAAACGTGCCAAATCTTCTCTGCCAATGCCAAACAGCTTATTTTGCTATTAACTCTGGTTTTGAGCTTCTGGTACCCCAGGTGCTGACAACCAGGCTTATCATCACTGGAAGCTATTTCAATGCAGAGAGATCTCGAGATGAGACTCTGCAAACAGTGGCAATGTTCAGGTGGGCCAATACTTTTGTCCACATACTATAGCAAGGATATTATTACTATCCTCATGGGGCAACTTTTTGTACAGCTAGCGGTTACCTACTATCATGAGACAAGAAATAATAAATATACAGAAAATACAACATAAAAATCAAACTGAGTTATTTAAAAGGACACTGGGAGCTGGGAGTAAAAATCTCCTAAATCTGTTTATCTGGCTTTTTGACAGACACACAGGTGCAACCCAAACTCTTTAGACAGGGGTTATTAGGATCAGGCCTTCTTCAATATCTCGACCTTGAACAAAAGAGAAAGGTCATGCAAGGTGGTGGCAGCAATTTTGCTGCAAAACTCAATAATACCCTGCAGCAGAGCAAGGAAGAGTTAAAGCACATTCAGTTTTGTGGTATCTATCTGTCTATCTATCTAATAATAAGCATAATGTATCGTCTGATGGTACATAATGTTAGGATTACCCACAAGCAAACAGTAAAACACACAAATAATAACTATAAGATGGAAAGCAGGTCTGTAAACTTTTAATTAGCTTAACAGAAAAGTGCACTTCTTCTAAGCTGCAAACCATCCCAGAAATGTATTCCTGAAAAATGTGGTGGGAAAAAGTGTCACAAAGTTACTGCAGAGTCTCATTTTTCTTCAGCATTATCAGGCAATTAGTTCCTTTCATTTATCACACACAGTGTTCAGCAGACAGTATCGCCTATAAAAGACACACATGTATTTACACTCTCTCTCTTGCACATGCACATTTTCTCTAACGACGGGCATGCATGTGGCGGTGTCAGCATGGGGGTACACACATAGGCTCATGCACACATCTCATTTCTGGCTGGATTAGCATATCACTTCACAGAATAAAGTGAAGCTGGTGTACAGGAACACACAGTGAAGAAGAGGCAGCGGGTTTCTGCAGATTAAACACATATTCTTGGATACTGAGGAGTGACATTGGTCTGATAGAGCAGATAATTTGTCTCTAGTTAGTTCTGATATGATATAATGACCACTTTTGTGAGAGAAAATTGAGAATGAGAACAGACTGGCTGCTTTCCAAGTCTGAAGGAAAGACACCTTTTTAGAGAGGTGATGTCTACAAGCTGGAACAGGCTTATTTGGTTTAGTCGTGGACAGAGAGAAGGTATGTGTAGCTCACAGTGGCTCAGATGGAAGCTAATGTGCACACCCCCAAAATCCCTGCTACCCATTATGCGTATCTGCAATGATGGCTGGTTGAGCAGACAAAGCTATCCAGGACCACCAAGGTGGGGCCGGCACCCAGCTATGAATTAATGAGACTAGGACCAGCAAGAGCACACACACAAGCTATTTTATATATGTTCCCCTCTTCATTCCTTTTCTCTTAATAAATCCACCTCTGCTTTCTAATGTTAATGTTATGTAAAGTACATCCTCTGCATAATACTCACACAAATCAAAAAAGAATTCACTTTGACACAATGAGCTGCTTTAACTATTACCTTACATCAGCAAACACAACATCCCACCCACACCCTAACCCATTTCCACTCTTTGAGGCCACAAACCTTGATTATACTTTCTGTGTCACCATGTCTTTGAGTCCACTAGTCTGGAAGGGTCCATTTGTGTCCCCTTGGGTCTAGGTGATCAGACAGTGAGTGTGAGGATCCCCGTGGACGTCCATGTGCCTGCCGCACTTACCCCAACTGGTGGACTTCAAAGAAGTGTAACAGGAATGAATAACTACTCAGCAGCTCCAGCTGTCTGTGTTTGTGTCCAGAACAGAGTGTAATGAAGGTTTCAATTACACAGGCCTAGAAAGCAGTCACGAACCCCTTAGAAACCTGTGTTTGATAGGGAATAATGTGTATGTCCTGGTGAGTCTTTGCTGGAGGCTGCTGGTTGTCACTAGGTGAAATCAGTCGCAAAGAGGGTCCTCTGTGTGATTGCTTTTTGTTGTTATTAGATTGCTGCAGTCACCTGTAATTTGCTGGGAAAATGCTGACAAGATTGCCAACACTTTTCACAATTACTTGTGATACCTGAAAAAGCGCAATGAAGGAGGTCTTTGGTGTAGCACCGTATACTTCTTGGCGACCAGTTTTACCTAGCAACTGCCAGCAACCACTCACCAACGGGTCAGGGAAAACACTTCTTTCCCTATCAAACGTTGGGTGCCAGGGAGTCACTGACCGGTCTCTAGGCCTGTGTGACCTCAGCCTTGAGGTAAATGGTTGCTGCATAAGGGGTTTTCTCAGTGGTAGCCTGTAATGTCCAGTAGCGACTAACTGCCAGTTGCAATGATTTAGCTAAAATGGTCCTCTTGCCCATTTAGGTTTAAAGGATAAGGACACCACTTTTTTTTTTAAACTGCCTTTTGGGTTACTAAGATTATGTATTATTTCAATATACTGAAAATGATTTCTATTCATTTCAACCATTTTTTTTTAATCATTTTAACTTTTTACAAGCAATTTTGTTCATCTGAATTGAGCCATCTGCTGCAAAAATTTAAAAAAATACCCCAATGTTGATGATATCTATTCGATTTCACCTATTCAAAAATTGCTAAGTGAGCAAGGAAAGACGGGGTTACACGTTGATTGGAACTGCAACAAGTCAAAGCTAAAGGACAGTATTGGAGCATTTGAGTTCCCAAATCCAGCGAGGCCAGCGGAGTGGCATCTATTTTGGTGCAACCAAGTGAAACGTGCCTGGTATTAAGGTTGTGTTTAAGCCAGGGACTTTATGCAGCACATTTTGATGCATCTGCAGTATCAAGCCTGCAGTACATATGATATTCATAGACAACAAACCTGGAGGTTGCAAAAAAACTTGCTGGTTGGAGAAGCTTGTCCAAACCCGGACATGATGCCAAAAAGTCCAGTGCATGGGACATTAGGGTATTTTGAACGCAGCATAACCCCCCAGGCCCAGCAAGTCAGTTCCACACCTAAAATAAAAAGTGCAGTTGCCAAGAAAAACAGAAAAAGGCTAACCCTTCTGTACCAAGTTTATCCAGTGAGTGCAGGATGTCAGATCGCTGTTTACATCATAATGCCGGGTGTGGAGCAGCCACATATATTTACTTTGGAGGAGGCTGTGAAACTTTGTGACAAGCGTCCGATACTGGACGATGAGTGAGAGCAGTGAGAGCAATGCTGAGGTGAGTTGTTGAGGATTTCCAGGACTTTTCTGTCTGTTTTGTTACGGTTGTTGTAAGCACACCTGTTAGCCAGTGTTGCTGAAACTGTCTTTGGCATTGCTGGACTCTGGGGCTTAGCGAATAAACTCTCACACAATGTGAGAATATAAACAAACTGTTTATCAGAGGGAAAGTGTGATTTAGGACACTCAAGGCTAACAATAGCTGGCATAATGTTTTTTGGCCACTTAAAATATCTTTATAGAACTGTGATGTTATATTTGTTGCAATTTATGCAGCCCTCTTAGCCAGATTTCTGTTTAAAAAGACATATTTAATGTCAATGACCTTGATAAAAAACAAATATATTAAAGTCACTTTGCCAAAAATGAGTGCAGCTTCTACCTTGTGTTAGAAATGGCGTTTCTCACTCAAAATGACCTCATATTATTCATGAGAGATATGTTTGACACACGTTTCACAGATTATAGGTCAACAAGAGCAAACATTTTTTGGCAAATACTGAAAACCGCTTTTTGGCAGACGATCACTTTTCGCCTTCATTTTGACTCTGAGAATCTTCATGAGAAAGGTCCGATACATTGCAGATCTGCACATCATGCTGTTTTGTTTGATCATATACAGGGTAATACATCATCAATGGGAGACAGCGCTTGCAAGTAGTTTTTAGCAGATGACTAGTTGGCGGCATAAAAAACAGCTCCGCTCATCAACCGATGAGCAACATCATCAAAAATAACGTTGTAAAGTGGTACATTGGTAATGTGCTTATACTTTAAAGTTGTAAACGTTGATCCAGAAGAATTCTCTCAGCTAATTGTACTTGTGGTGTTAGGTTCATTTTGAAACATTTTAAAGATATTACATCATTAATAATATGGTGGTAGAGGAGTTTAAGTATCACTGCTTTTGCACTGATGTGGATTTTATACTGGTCTGTTATGTTGATGAGAGAGTTGGGTGTAAAAGCTAAGCTGTTGATTTACTGGTCAGTCTACATCCCTACATTCCCCTAAGGTCAAGAGCTTTGGATAGTGACTGAAATAATGAATGTCACTAGGGTGGCAACGATTCCTTGAGTAACTCAAATAATTCGATTATAAAAAGAACCTTGACACAAATTTGTTGCTTCAATGCTTCGTTTAAATGCTGCAATGCTCAGGTGTCTCCATGTAAGCAAAGCATTTCACCCACATTAGAAGTATTAAAGTTTGCCATCGCTGCGATGACCCTTTAACAACGACTGTATCATCGCCGACACATTTTTTCTACATTGGTGTGTGTGTGTGTTGTGCTTGCTGTGCTAAGATTTTAAGCTATTAGCTACCAGAACGGATTGCTGTCACCACAATTTGGTAGCAGCCATTAGCAATAGTAGCAGTAACACAGTAGTAACCCTGCCCCCAATTCAGTACTGATGGGCTCCATATTTTTATGCTTCAATTCCTGATTAGCAACTAAAAATAGACCTGCAATAGAAGCATATTTAGGACGACGGGTGAGGATACAAAGCATTACAACATTGTGCTCATGCAGCTGCCAGTTTTTCAACAAAAATACTGATAACACAACAGCAGCAGTTTTACGTGCAATCTGTCTGCACACACGCTGCAAGCACAAAGAGGCGAAGGCGTTATTGAGATGGTGAGCTCAGGTGGAGAGAAAGGAAATGTTTTTCTAGCATCCAAAACAGCAGTGTTTTTTTCTCTAACCACCATTAAATATTTACTGGGAAACAGCTGGAGGTCCTTCATCAACCACCTGATTAACAAGTGTCAACAGGGGCGGGCTGGGGTTGAAATTCAGCCTGGGTGCTTGGTTTGGAGAGGCCTTTTATCCAATCGTACAACGGACAAACCATAATTTTAAAGCAAGAGAACTTTATTTGCATTATAAAAACACTGTTTTTTCCGCAGCATTAAAACAACTGTTTGTGTGCAGCCTCATATATTTTAGCTTAACTTGGCAAATATGAATGTTTTGTAAGATAAACCCTTTTTGCATTCAGTGTTCCCTATATGAGAAGCCTTTTACTTGCTTGATTTTATGTATTTGTTCTACTACGAAAGCAGGCATTCTTACTTTTGTATAATATTTTAATCAAAGTTTCACTTTTTATTTAACACAAAAATAAATGAACAAAACACTGCAAACAAATCTACCAAACAGATAATAATAATGATAATTTTTTATATATTTTTAAGCTGCAGCAGGATGCAGAGTGGAGCCACTGAGAGTGAAAGCTGAGCAGCAAAGCCCCCCCTTAGCTGGTGTCTCGCCCTTCACCTCTCCTGTGGTGTGCTGGCTGGGCTGTTGTGTTTGTAGCCCCTCCTGATGAAAACAGCTCTCAGTGAAGCTCCTGTCATTCACTTCAAAGAGTTAGCTCTTAGAGGCGAAACGTTCACAACCGACCATCACTGCACTCGTGGCCGCGAGAGCTGCATGTTTTGGGTAAAAAAAAAAAAAAAAAATTCTGCTCACCGGCCGGTCCGGCCTGGAAATGACCGGCCGTTCGGGAAACCTCCTGAACCTCCCGATGACCACCATGCTCCTGAGTGTCAATGTGAACTTTGTAGCTGCTCCATTCACCGCTGTTTGTTTCACACAGCAAAAAATCTGCAGTAAGTCTACAGTTAAAATATGCAGATGAACTGCTAATAAGATAAAAGTATTTTTTATCCGATTACTCATTCAGGATCGATTTGGAGTAGAGCTGCTACTCCTCCACATTGAAAGGAGCCAATTGAGGTAGTTCGGACATCTGACCAAGATGCCTTCTGGGCGAGGGGTCCTGGGCATGTCCTCCTGGGAGAAGGCCTCGTGGTAGACCCAGGATATGCTGGAGAGATTGCGCCTCTCAGCTGGCCTGGGAACCCATCGGTGTTCCCCTGGTTGAGCTGGATGAGGTGGGTGAGGAAAGACAGTCCGGGCTTCTGTGCTTCGGCTGCTGCTGGCCCCAGATAAGTGGCAGAAAATGGATGGATAGCTGAATAGATAGATAATATGTCTTTCCGTGCAGTTCATTGTACTAACTGATCATTTAAGAAGTCCATGATTAATTGAATTCTAGCATTTCATTTATATACAGCACTTAGTTGCATGTATCTGGTTCTGTGCATTGCATCCAAATAATCTACCAAGCTTGCTACCGCTAGTAACTAACACAGTTCAGTTCTGTAATGCTAAAATCAAGGCATCAAAAGATGAGTTCATAAATAAAGCGTGACGTCACACTGTCTGCACCCATCTTTTATATACAGTCTGTGCTTCAGTTCCACATATTAGCAGTGATTTAGGGAGGGAAAACTATCTTGGTGAATCATCCATTTCTGAGAAACATTGAGATCTCATCTTGAACACCAGCCAGCCACACACTTCAAACATCACACCTTTTTGATCACTGCAAAATGACAACACTCTGTTCTTGGTGTGCAAATAATGGAGAAATCAGTATACTTTTCACAGCAGAACTGAGCCGACCTGACATGATTTGCATTTCTGCTGTAGAGCTGGCAGTAGATTCATCTCCTGAGTATGCTGTAATTTGTCTGCATCTGTAATTAGTACAGATACACGCAAGGATGTGCAAACCTGTTTTTTTTTTTTTGTTTTTTTTTTTGCTCTCCCCAAAAAAATCAGATAACCAAGGTGGCTGCATTTTGTTGTAACAGATGGGAAGCTCAAGTATGAAACACATGCAAATGGACATCTAATCTGGTAATGCTACTGGAATGGATGTTATGAACAAAATAGATAAAGCTGTTCCAAATATTTTTTTTTCAGCTGCTGAGCTTGGTCATACAAAATAATATTCTAGAAAAGTGCTAAAAACCCTGAATATTTCAGCATGGCTGTATTTTTTCATTAGTATGACTCATTATTTTCAAAGGGCCCTGAGCTGAGACTCTGATCTAACAGCTGCTGTGATTTCCAGTGGTGTTGGTGTTGCCGCTCGGTGTTAAAGTGAGCAACAGGGTTTTCAGCTGCCATCGTGTAATGCCAGAGGGCTTTTCCACTCAGCAGTGACTGACCATGTGGATATGTGAGCTCTGTTTGACCCCATGTACCCTTCACAGAGCAACAACTTTTACAGGGCGAGTATTCTCAACTGGGAAAGCCCAACCTGAAATCCTGACGAGAACCAGACTTTGTCTAAGGGACGCGAACAGCTGCTGCTAGCAGAGCTTCAGCAGGTAGCAATCTTTTTGAAGTACCCAGTACCAGCTGTACACCAAACCAGTAAAGAGAAACTTAAAAGTGCAGCTTTACATTTTATACTCTCATTGCTTCCTCATCAAAGTTAGATGATAAAATCAATATAACTCTAATTTCTGTGTGGTAGCTGGATCCAGCTGTTGGTTAGTTTACTTTAGCACAGTCTGTGACTTGAGAGGAACTGCTAAACCGAGTCTCTTTAAATCGGTTTAAAAGCCATGTTGTTTGTACTTGCTTGACTGCAAAATGTGCAAAGAAAATATCCCCACACAATTACACCACCAGCAGCCTGAACCACTGCTGCAAAGCAGGATGGATCCATGCTTACATCTGAATGTGACAGCAGAAATCAAGACTGATCAGATCAGGTATTTTTCCAGTCTTCTGTTGTCCAGTTTTGGTGAGCCTGTGTGAGATGTAGCCTCAGTTCTTGGTGACAGAAGCGGCACCTGGTGTGGTCTTCTGCTGCTGTAGGCCATCTGTTCCAGGGTTCAGTATGTTGTCTTTTCAAAGATGCTCCTCTGCATACCTTTGTGGTTATTTGAATTACTTTTGCCTGTCAGCTCAAAGCAGTTTGTCCATTCTTCTCTGACCTTTTCACCTTTTGTCAGACCATTCTGTGAACCCTAGAGATGGTTCTGTGGGAAAATGCCTAAATGCATTGATTTGCTGCCATGTAATTGGCTAATTAGTTATCTGCAGTTGAAGTTGTGTACCTAAAGAAGTGGCTGGTGAGTATATAAAAATAATTCCTTTTTTTTTTTTCTTGTGATCATTCAGCATTTACTCTTTATATGACATGCTGTGCAACAGTCAGGCTCTAAAATGAGCTACGTTTAACAGGCTGAATTCAACTTTGGCGAGACGAGGAAGCAAATAATCAAGAAATCAGATGTATTTTATTTCATTTATTTATTTGCTTCACTTCCATGAAATTACCAGTCAGACTGAGGGAGTGCACTGCTTGCAACATGCAAAAATCCACATAAGCAGCTGTTAAAGAGATTCTAAAGTAAACAAGAAGGGCATTTGGGGCATGCAGTCCTCCAGCAAAGCCATCAACATGTCTGGCAAATTTGAAGAAAGGGATCTGGATTCACACGAAAAGTTAATGGGTTCACCTCTCCACCACATGGCTCACCTCTCCAACAAGTTTTGTGAAATTGGGCCTGGTAGTTTTTACATAATCTTGCTGATGGGCAAACAGATGGCTTAGACCCTCAGCCTTGGTGTGCAATAAACAGCATCATGTTGTGCGCTGTTTTATTGCACAGTATGTGTGAATATTGTGCAACCTACAAATGGATCGGTGACAAAATGAAGAAACCTGAAACACAAAGGAAGGAAATTTGAACTGACTTCTTAAATCAAAACATCACCCGTAACGAGTGGGGAAAAAGTGGCTTGCACTCCTTATGATAGGTCGACAGGCTAAAGCACGGAGGATTCAAATGCCTAGTAAGTGCCATTTTTTAAAAGCGCAGAGAAAAGGCAGTGATTAAAAGTGTTTTCAGCACCGAGAGACTGGAGGTGAAGTGTTAGCCAGGAGAAAGGAAGAGCTGAGTGAAGGGGAGGAGCAGCAGTCAAGGCCTGTGCCAGCTGCCGCGTTCTCACGTGGGATGGCTGTAATTAATTTGGACACTTGGCTGCTGGGTGGCATCAGCAATAATGTGTGTGTATGCGTGTATGTGTGTATGCGTGTTTGTGTGTATGCAGGCATGCAGGAGCCTTTTATCAGTGAAGACATATCCCCGCCCTCCTACTGTATGTTGCCCTTGAGGTGGCTATTTGCATTAGTGTCAGAGCAGGGCACATAAGCTAGTTGACACACAGGCTTATACATGCCCACGCACACACAGAATTTAAAGGAGTCGAGTCACATTAAGTTGGTGTTAATCATTTAAGATCGTTTCCAATTGAGTATGTTAGCATACAGCAACACTATTCAGCGTGATGATTAATGATTTTTTTTTTTTGCAGCTTTGTTTTAAAAAGTATGTGCAAGTTGTCATTGATCTCAGCAGGCATGCACTTTGAATTTAAAGCACGCTTATTAAAAATGCATTCATGCCTTTTCAGGGCCACGGGGGGCTGTAGACTGCAGCCAACGCTTGCATACATTGGGTAGAAAACAAAGAAAACTCCTGTATAGGTTACAAATCTATCACAGGTCTAAAATAAACAAAAAAAAAACACAATAACTCACATGCATAAATATGAATGAATGTGACCTGCACGACTGAGGAGATATTTATATATATATATAAAAAAAAAAAAAAAGGGCACACAAAGGGAATTCACAGAATCAAATTTCAGGGAAGAGGAGCAGTCTCTACAGACTTTTTTTATTAAATTATTCTCATTTCACATATCAGACCAGGAGGGTAAAGTATCACCTAAAGAGTGCTGTATATGTGCGAACCAGGCAGCATTTACTATTGAGTGAAAGGGGGCAGATAGAAAGATCTGCCTGATAGGCAACAGAAGGCACATCAGCTGTGCACCACAAAATTATTCAAGTATTATCACTTGCGTGCAGCGCCGCACTCTAAAATACAATTACGCACGGCGCATTCATACACTAACTAATTTGTGTGTAATTTTTTATAGTAAAGTTGTGGGCTGCAATCCCAAAACTGAAAGGCACTAAATTGTTGTGTGTAGTTGAGAGGAATGATGAAATTGATCTCCACCGGCAACTTCTTTCACACTAAACACAGAAATTAGGTTTGCAAAATTAGTTAGTGCCGCTTGAAATGAGCTTTTGGTTTATTAAATTGTATATTGATGATTGGCTTGGTATTGTGAGGGCAGCCAAGTGTAGCGGCATCTCAAACCAAGAGCAGCTCAGCCGCAAGAGCTGATGATTTAACATGTTTCTCCAGTGCTAAGCTGAATGTGAAGCGTCATATAGCTAATAGATATGACTTTTAAAGCTTAGCGGAAGAAATATTTAATAACAATAGGATTTAAGCGATCAAAGGAACAGTTAATAAACTTTATGCTTGTGTTTTGAGGGGGAACTCAGACTGAGCGTGCCTGCTGTGTTTTAACTGACTGTTGGGTGATTCAGCAGCTGGGGTGTGGCTGCCAGCAACTAAGGAAATTTCATACTTTCTTCACTCAGTGACTTGGAGTCTGAAACTACTTTCATGCAGACCATCAAAGAGCAGGAAAGTCACGCAGCGTGTTTCACCTCTGCCCCACTGGGAATTACCGTCACCAAAGGCAGGATGTTGAATAAGCATTACGCAACTGCCATTGATGATTTCCACACTCTGTGATCAGAGGCTGCCACTAGGTGTCCACCACGGCACTCTGGGAGTGCAATGCAAAATGTTTAAGGTCTGATCCTGAGGATTTTCTCCCATGTGTCATGGGTGAATTGCAAAGAAGACCGCAAGCTGTTCCACAGCTACTTGTTTCTGAATCAGAGATGGGTTCCTGTCACAAACCTGCAATCGACAGCTGTCTTTTTGATAAGAAAAGCGTTGGCCCTGTTTCTCTGTCAGCTTCTCATCTATTCTCGTCTATTTTCCTGCCTGATTTGAAACAGGCAGAAAAATAGATGTCAAGTCAATAGATATTTTTGTACTTCTATTGTTTGTTTTATTATTTAAGGTCAGGTAGAAATATATTGCATTTGCAGTAACGTCTTTAAGTACTGTATAATATGACATAAGAAAACAAGACCCACTACAGAGAGCAGGTTCACATCTGGTTGGCACTGTTTGAACAGAACCTGATCTAAACCTAAACAGTGGAGTTTGCTGTGAACTACAGGAGAACTGTGAATACAAGACCTTCCCCCTCTTTATAAAGCACTGTGCAAACGTCTTGAGTTACCCCTCATTTCTTTATATTTTGCTTCCAAGGTGCCAGTTTCTTCTAATTTATTAAAGTGATCTTGATAGTTATCCAGGCTTTCTGAAGGCCTTTAAAGGTTTTTCTTGATTTGCTCATTTTCAGTCTAGTCCTTGTACCTTTTCAGAGGGAGGTATTTTTTGTTTGTTAATCCACTGGCCCATGAATCAATCAACCATAAAAAGGCACTTAACTCAAGGGATGAACCAATATTGTGTCTAAACATAACAGACAACTTAGCAAAGAGATCATTTTAAATTGTATCTTTAGGCACTTTTTTACTAGCAGCCTGTTCCAAAAAACAGAATTTGTTCTCATTTCTTTAGTTGAATCTATAAAAAAAGGCAATGACAAAACATTATCTGACAGACATAAAACTGTATTTTTGTTGATTCCCAAAGAGTTACACTATATTGCCACAGGTGTATAAAATCAAGCACGTAGGCATGCAAGTCTAGTCTAGTCAGTATTATAACAAAGTGGAAGCGATTGGAAATGAGAGCAATGAAGTGGGAGGCCAAGGAAAAGCACAGAGCAGGGTCAGGAGATGCTGAGGCACATGATGTGCAGAGGTCACCAACTTTCTGCCAAGTCAATTGCTGCAGACCTCCAAACTTCATGTGGCCTTCAGAGTAGCTCAAGAACAGTACGTAGAGAGCTTCATGGAATGCAGCCAAGCCTTACATTGCAAAAACATACCTGGATAGAAAAACAAACAGTGGAAAACTATCAGTCATGGATTGTTCCCCCCAGAGCCAGGACCTCAACATTACTGAAGCAGTGTGGGATCATGTTGACAGAGAACAGAACAAAAGGCAGCCAACATCCAAAGAAGAGCTTTGAATGTCCTTCAAGAAGAACTATTTCTGAAGACTGCTTAAAGAAATCACAAGCAAGCTGCTAAGATAGTTCAGGCTGTCTTGAAAAATATTGACTTTCAAGCTTGTTAGAAACTCAGTTTTTTACAAACTCAGTTTTTGACTTCTGTACGATATTATCATGTACGTTTGCACATTTCAATAAATCGCTGGACCGATTCCACATTTTCCTAACAAAACATAAAGACTTTTGCGCACTACTGTAAATAGCGAGGAGGAAAAGTGGATCAATGACATCAGTCTCCAAACTGCAAAGGATCTAATGTGGACCCTTAACTCCTCTCACTTGGTAAAGGCTCAGCAGAGGCTCTTCTCCTCTTTGACGAAGCTCTAAAAAAAAAGAAAGAAGCCAAACTCCCCTCTTAGCTTTTAGTAAACAGAGAGCATTATCTGCGACTGTGTCACAGTATGGTAAACCCACTGCACCGCAGAAAACCAGAGAGACTTGGCTTGGATAGTTAGGACAGCATGAAGGATTGTGGAAACCAAACTCCCAAATCTACTCCCCTGCATAAGAGCGCTAAACAACAGAATCGAAGACTCAACCCACCCTGGTCACATCCCATCAGGCAACAGATACAAGACTATTAGTACCAGCAGACTGAGGAACAGTTGTTCCCCAGAGCTATAGCTTCTTTCACCCCCCACCACACACACACACACACACACATACACACACACACACCATACTATAATCAGTACAGTTGTGCAATACCTACTGCTCACTGTGAAATACCTGTTTGCACCATCCAAATCTACTGTATATATAGTATCACAGCCCTGTAAATACTTCCGTTTTTTTAATCTTATTTTATGTATTTTTGTCCTATAATTGTATTTTTTTTATAGCCGCTAGTCTTTCTAAGCACTACTAAAATTTGCTCAGCAAAGTCTTATGCTACCTTATCTAGTTACCTATCATCTAGCCTAAGGCAACTAAAAAACTTACCGTACTCTGACCATGCTGTAATTAACGTGTTTCTGCAGTGCTAATGTAGTCTGGGGACTCACAAGCTATTGATCACAAAAAAAATGCTCAAAGCAACTTTTTTTTTTTCCTTATCATGAAGGCAGACTGGTTGGATCTGGACTCTTTCTAGGCTTTAGTGGAGATGATGTCAGTCAGCAAATTGTTATCCGTCATAGAAATGTGAATTTTAAAAAAGTAAGACAGGAAATAATTTTTTTATGTTAGATTTAATGGCACATTTGTGTGTTGTGTCGCTACTTATTTTATTATTTATTTTAGATTTTGCTAGTTTCAGTCTCTATACTTCCCATAGGTATTGCAGAACACAATCACTGAATGCACAGTGTTTTTGTCCTGTGGGGATTGTGAGGAAAACAGATGACAACGGGGATATTTTCTATAAGAACTGAGACTCGCTTTATCTGAGATTTAAATTATGTTCTAAATTAATGTTCAAGTGTTTCATGGTGACTGTAAATAGGCCTGCTTATGTTATTCAGGTCACATGGTCTTTTTTCCATAGAATATTTCATTGAATATAAGAGTACTCGCTCCTTGGTCTTGCCCATTTACCACAAAGAGACCTTGGTCAATTCCTGTACAAATGGCAGCTATGAGCAACATTCAAACTCAAAACCTACACTTATTACAGCAAATACTAAATAATAAATCTAGACAGTGGCCAGCACATTTTAATATAGATATTCGGAGTGCCCCCTTATGGTCCAGCATGGGTTGTGACAGCAGACAATTAAGAGTGAGTGCTATCATTACACCATAAATCATGAAAGAATTTCATATTCACTGGAAATGTGTAAATAAGTGGAAGTGGAAATCAAGGACAGATTAGATGTATAAAAATGAGGATAAATAAGAAAATTTGGGCTAGGGAGGAAATGTGCGTGTGCCATAATGAATATTAGTCAACCTTGGGCTGTCTAATGAAGGACAAACCATCGATAGAGCAGCGCTGTGCCTGGAGGCGGCCAGAAATGGGAACACACACACACAGTCCTTTACTCTCCCGCTAACTCTCTCTCTCTCTCACACACACATACACACACTGTTTTAATTAAATTTACAGATGTCAAAGCTCTCATCACGAAAGCAGCCCCCCCTCCCACTCCCTCCTCAGCTCCTGTCATTTATGTGTCCAACTTTCCTTGCATCCCTCCCTCTATCCTGCCCAGCCTCGAGGACAGCTCCGCCTGTGACGGTTAAAGTTGTGTCGTTCAAACCGAAAGACATGCCCTCTCTTTCTGTCTCTTTTTCAAATACTCTCTGTCACATACACACACACATGCTCAGACACACACAGAGAAAGTGATTCCAGACAGCTATTGATCTGTTATGTAGCTGATAGGACAGTAATGAACTTCCTGTAGAACAAACGGCAGCCCGCAGAAAAAGAACTCTGCTCCAAATGTCCCTGCCACATCAAAGATGTCCGACTGATGTTTTTATAGTTTTTCATAGCCTGCACTGACTTCATTATTTTTGAGAACTTGTCTTTTGCAGCGTGTACAGCTGCAGCACTTTCAAACTGTTTTGTTTTGTAAGTGGCATTTCAGTGAAGGCTGCTGCCACAAAAAAAAAGGACCAAATGTTTGAAATGTGTGATATTTAAAGTGTAAAACCTCTTATTAAAAACTTTAAACCACTTCTGCATGCATAATAATGTAAACCAATAGCTGATAATGAACTGCTTCAACCTGCTCCTTGAGGGCTGCAGTCTGCATTTACCAGGAGGTAAAAAAACAAAACAAAAACAAAAACAAAAAATGATTATATCAAATTTGCTGCTATACTTTGCAATCTAATTGGTGCTTATTGCCCAAAATACTAAACATGTTCTCATATATTCATTATTATTAAAAACAATTTACATGTTAAAATGTTTGTGTTTATTTTGTTTTAATCTTAAATAAATTGGAACAATTTGATTACAAGTGAAAAGCTGAAGGGAGTTTGGCTAAATGTTCATTTAAAAATGATTACAATCCATTTCTACAAATAACAGTATATTACACGCTGGTCACTTTAGCAGTTACACCTTGCTAATCCAAAAACTGTGGCACTTCAGTCGCTGCAGATTTCTCCTGTTCCACCACATCCCAAAGGTACTCTGCAGGATTGAGATCTGGTGACTGTGGAGGCCATTTGAGTGCAGTGAAGTCATTGTCATGTTCAAGAAACTAATTTAGATGATTTGAGCTTCGTGACATTGTGTGTTATCCTGCTGGAGGCACCCATCAGAAGATGAGTACAATTTGGTCATAAATTGATGAACGTTGTCAGCATCTATACTCAGGTAGGCTGTGGCTTTTAAACAAAGCTCAGTTGGTACTAAAGGGACCAAAGTGTGCCAGGAAAATATCCCCCACACCAGTGCAGGATACAAGTCAGGATGCTTTCATGTTGCAAACTGTGACCCTGCCATCTGAATGTAACCGAGGCTGGGACACGTCTTCTGTTGTCCAATTTTGATGAGTCTGTTTGAGTTGTAGCCTCAGTTTTTTGTTCTTAGCTGACAGAAGTGGCACCCGGTGTGGTCTTCTGCTGCTGTAGCCCATCTGCTTCAAGGTTCAACGAGTTGTGTATTCAGAGATGCCCTTCTAACCCTAACCTTGGTTGTAAGAAGTGGTTATTTTGAATTACTCTTACTGGATATTTTCAGTTTTTCTGACTAAACCCTAGAGATGGTTGTGTGGGAAAATCCCAGTAGATCAGCAGTTTCTGACATACTCAGACCAGCCCATCTGGCACTAACAACTAACACATTCAAAGTCACTTAAATCACCTTTATTCCCCATTCTGATGCTCTGTTTGAAGTTCAGCAGGACATCTAAATGCACTGAGCTGATGCCATGTGATTGGCTGATTAGATATTTGTGTTAACAAGCAGCTGAACAAATAAAGTGGCCAGTGAGTGCACTGTAAAGTCTAAGTAACACTGTTACTAATTTACAATTGTAATAGTTTTTTCTTTTCTCTTATCCATCCATTTTTTTCCACTTATCCTTTTCAGGGTTGCAGGCGGTGCTGGAGCGTATCCCAGCTGCCATAGGGCAAGAGGCAGCGTATACCCTGGACAGGCTGCCAGAGAGACAGACAACCATTCACACTCACATTCACACCTATGGGCAATTTAGAATCACCAACTGACCTAACCCCACTAACTGCACGTCTACTGTGGGAGGAAGCCGAAGTACCTGGAGAGAACCCATGCAGACACGGGACACCCTACAAACTCCACACAGAAAGGCCCTTGCCAGATATAAACCAAATATAAAACCTTCTTTACTTATACTTCACTTATACTTTCATGCACAAATGGAGTGAACCCTGTTTTTTTTCTTACAGCCACACTAAACTTACTGGTACATTGCTGCCCCCTTGTGGTGACGATTTTAGTCACGTTTTGGAGAGGAATCTTACATATTGCTTCTTTAAAGTGTGACTAGTAAAAGGGTTAGGAAGGAGAACCACAGAGTTATAATAGGAGGAAATTAAGATACAAACTTGCCGTCTTCATCATTAGACACACAAGCAGCAGTGAAATTCTGTAGACTGCAGCTGACTGAGTGCACATTTTAGCTTCATGTCCAACTCATCAGACAACACCATGGGCTTACACGGTCAAGCTAAAGTGGTAAGAGGCTTGTTAAACTCTCAAAAGGTGACCAAGTGATCATGACAAAAAAAATGGCGAGGGCCGACCTCGGTCCTCCTTGTTTCACGGTGCACAGAATAATTTCTCTTCCTTTTGTCTCTTTGCTTTTCATCTTTTCTCCTGCCTCCTCACCATTAAGGTAATGGAGCTGCTACAGCAAAGTCTGTGTGCATGTGACAGAGATGCAGAAAGAGCATGTCTGCCCTAAATGCCCCTGGCACCTCCTCTGAATTTAGAAAGGAGCCCATCAATCTCTGTGTCCAGCTGCAATGGTGCTACAGTAACAGTGTCCACAGTATTCCTGTGTGCCAAATGTGAATGTGCATGAGTGTGGGTGTGTGTGTCCTGAAGGTACTTTCTGTAAAAGATAATGGGCTATAATAGAGAGGAAGCATATACACTCCTCTTCTCTGGGCTCATTTTTATCTCCATCCCTTCCTTATGCTTCCTCTCTTACACTTTCTTCACATTCGCTTCGGAAAATCCTGTGATGTTTCATTTTCTGACTGACGTGCTATACAGTTAATACTTTGCCCTGGGCAGTGTCTCAACTTAAATCTTAAATATTCCTGTTGGATGCATCACACAGCCAAAGACAGAGCTTAAAAGTGAGAGAGACACACTTTATCTCCGTACCTGACTCAATGCAGACAATGAATCCAAGCAGAATTTTAAAATGTATTAATTTAGCCCATCTGCTCTCTCCTTCTTCTCGATAACAAGCTCTTAATCCACTTAATGATTTTTTTCTTTGTCGGTCAAAGAACTAAAACACTAGTAGTTTTCAACTTGTCACAGATCATTTATTCCACCCCCAACAATGTTCATAATCTAAAAAAAAAAAAAAAGAACTCTCATGACATAAATATAAATAAACTAGGGTCATAGTTGCAGTTTGCAATGACACACACTCATAAATTTATTATAAACATACATTTGCACAAAGGCTTTCACACAAGCAGCCCCATCATCAGTGCAGCTTGTGCACACAGGGTTTTAGCAGCTGGTTTAACAGACAGCAATTTACCTTCAGGATTCATCACGAGAGCCTGCAACAAGAGGGAAGGAGAGAGAAAGCAACTAGTAAATTGTGAGCAGGCAGCACTGAGCTTCAGGCTCCACGAGTGGTGAGAACTAAATTATAATTTCAAACATTACATTTCCTTTTTTTTTTTTTAATTTTGCCTTCCACTTCTCAGTTATTCTCAAACACAGTCCCTCCGTCCCTCGTCTACTCTTACCTCTCCAACCTCAAGTTGGATTCATTGCTGTGCGTCAGTGTGTGCTGCAAGGATGACATGTGAGGCAGGAGAAATTGATGCAACTCTCATATGCTAAATGGGGCAGCCATTTGCGAGGCAATGTCAATCACTTAGGGCTGTGAGTGTACCAGCTTGTGTTTGTCTCTTTGCGTTCTTTGTTTATAGGTCTGATGTGCTGTAGGCAGACGGCCTTTTTTAAAAATTAGTTTGTTCAGAAAATGACAGAAGTGAAATGTTTTGCATATTGTCACTCAAAGCTGAGGTGACAGATATGTTGGCTCCACTCAGTCCACAGATGCATAACAAGCTGCTTTCCATTAAGAAAGCCATGTGAGTGACTGAATATGTATGAGTTTGAGAGTGTTGCAGTGTGTTACAGCATTGCAATCAGTGCTGGTCTTTCAAAGATAAATGCTTTAAGTTGAGAGAGTTTTATCATTTAATTAAATTCAGTCACCATTTAAGTCTTCGGCTTTAGTAGGCAGAGTTCTGTAAAAGCAGCAGCGTCCTGGGTTCAACAATGAGGCCAATGAGGCAGGAGCTCGGACAGCTACTTGAGGTTGGCTCCAAAATGACCAACTTCACAGCAGAAACCTGTTTACAGAAAAAAAAAAAGTCTCTGTGGCTAAATTCCAATCTTTCTGACAACTTTCTGAGGGTAAAATATTAAATAACTCAACCATTTAAACTCTACTAAGATTAAAGTTATTCATACTTAAAGGTATGACCTCCTGACATAAAAGATGGGTACAGTTATGTCATGTTCAGTGATCATTCAAACTATTTTCATGGTGAATTACTTGTACACTTTGCTAACCAAGCTATCACCCCAGTACTAGCATGAGCTGACGATTCCCCAGGTCTATCCTCAAGTATAGATATCTTCAAAACAGCAGTCTATAAACCAGGGGGGAGACTTCAGGGTTTGTCTCTGAAATTCTCCTGCTGGTGTCTCCCTTATTTTTCCAACAGACTGAATAACAACCAAGACTTAGTCTCTACAGACAGGCCAGCTGCTCTGTGAGGCTCTACTGAAGTACGGTGGGGCTTCAAGCTAAATCTAATGTGCTAACAATGATACTTGCTGATCTCACTAGCAGAGGTTTACCACATTCAAAGTCAAGATATAGTGTGTTATACTAAGTGCAGTTGAGATCACAGTTACAGTTTTGTATTTTCTAATTAGCCCATTCAATTCAGTTTGAACTTCAGCAGGTTGTCTTGACCGTGTCTACGTGCCCCAAATGCCTTGAGTTGCTGTCATGTGATTGGATGATTAAATATCTGCATTTAACAAACAAATTATTAGGTGTGATGACACAGTGGTGTGTTGGTTTGCAAACTCCTGGGTTTGAATCCTGTCCTGTGTTTGCATGCTCTCCCGGTGTCTGTAGGTTCTCTCTGGATAGTGTGGCTTCCTCCCAGAGACATGCATGGGGCATGTCTGTACTTAAGTACAAGTACAGATACTTGTGTTAAAAAAATACTCTGGTAAAAGTTGAAGTACTGATTCAGCTTCTTTAAGCAAGTGAAAAAGTACAGGCTCTGAAATGTACTAGTAAAAGTAAAAGTAGCTCTTTGGAGGACGTTTCTTCCAGCTAATTTTGTCCAAAGCAAACTGAACCTTTTGTTATATTAATGTAATAATAAAACAATATTATTACATGAGAATACAAACTTTATTCCAATCTAAATTTAAGTTTTTAGAATCAATTTTAAAGTTTTATTACTTGTTTTTAAAGCTTTGCATGGCTTAGCACCCTCTTACCTCTCCGACCTCTTATGCCTACACATTCCCACTAGGGCTTTGAGGTCTGCCGAGCTAATGCTCCTTTCAATCCCGAGGTCAAGACTGAAACACAGAGGAGATCAGGCTTTCGTAGTTGTTGCCCCAAAATTATGGAATGCATTGCTTCTTCACATCAAGACCTCCCCAACAGTCGACATTTTTAAAACCCGGTTGAAAACTCATTTTTATTCCATGGCTTTTACTGAGTCCTGATATGTCATTTTAACTATTTTATGTTTTCATTTTAATCGATGCTTGTGTTATGTTATGTTTCATGTACTGCGTTGCTTTTGTACAGCACTTTGGTCAACTGTTGTTGTTTTTAAAAAAGTGCTTTAGAAATAAATTTGACTTGACTTGACTTGACTAGACTAAATCCTAATAAACGCACTTAGCTTGAACATGAGCTGAGAAAAAGAATTTTTTTTAAAAAAGCTTTATTTGTTATCACCTACATTGTAGAGGATGAGTCTGCATCATCACCTAAACAGAAAAATCAGCATAATCAGGGGTTAAAGTGGGATTCAGCAGGTGGGAGAACCCTAAGATTGACTGTAGTGACTCTGTGTGGGGGAAAGAATCCCAGCAGCTCCAGCAGTTTTTCTTGGTGTGCAGGTTATGATCAGCTGCTGCTGCTCAAGTAAAGTACAGAGTAAATGGTAAATGGTACAGAGTAAATGGTGAGAGTGAATGGTTGTCTGTCACTCTGTATTAGCCCCATGACAGACTGGCAACCTGTCCAGGGTGTATCCTGCATCTTGTCCTATGATAGCTGGGATAGGATGCAGCCACCCCACAAATCATGCTGAGGATGAGCGCGTGTCCCAAATTACAATGCAATTTCACTTTCATGGTGCTCCATCCAATAGTGATTGTGACATTTTATTCCAAACCACAAATGCCTTTGCAGTATTATAATGGCAGGCGGTACAGTGACATCAATATAAAATGTAAGGAAAACACTAATTACTTCCAAGACAACTCTGTCTTTCAGGTTCCATGAGTTTAAACAGCATATCAATAACTTTGACAGGTGATTATTTCATTAAAAAAAAAAAAAAACTGTCTCTATATTTATTGTAAATTTGTTCAGTACAACAAATGTTTTTTAATGTACTTTATGGCGGTGGGAGCTGTGTGCTGTTTACGCAATCAGGCAAAATATTATTTGCAGCAGTGCTGGAGAACATTCTGTCATATAGAAGTCATGCCATTCATACAGTTTGTATAACATAATATAAAATTTGAACTGCTGTCACTTGGGCATTGGTGCATCATAAAATATTTGAACTAAACTTTCCAAGTTTACTCTTACTTTTCAAACCAAAATGCATGAAAAGTTTATCTCAGATAGGTGTGCTGAAAACTATGCCAATAAGGTCAGGCTGGTTCAATGATAATCATTTTAGAGTACTTATCAAAAACCATTACACACACCATATATTCTTTTATATGATCTGTGAATGGACTTCGCTGAGAAGGATGTGCAATTTGTCCTTGGTTTAATGGCGCCGTCGTTTGATAGAATTCCAGCTACAGACATTGTAACGGGCCTGATGTGTCATATTTTTTTTCCTCTTGTTCTCTACACAGCGGGACAGCAGTTTCTACGCTTAAAGTTATCGGCGTGACTTCACTGGGGGTTCATTGAAAAGAGACGGCCCATGGACCTTTTAAAGGGTGTGATTTGAGAGCAAATAATATTCAAGCTCTTCATTATCGCTCACATCTTCTGCAAACATTCAGACCACGATTTACAGGCAAATGGAAATGTGCTGCTGTAAATGGGCAATTTTACCAACATTTATTGAGTTGTTTTTGCCATCTGTGTTTTCTGCATTGCTATTTACAGTGATACTGTCTGGGGGAGGCTCTTTTCTAACCTCCCCAAATAAGTCAAACATCTGAAAGTTACACTGATTTTGGGGGGGGGAGCAGTCCCTTCCCCTGTTGACCTCTGTGATGTGAATAAAAATCTAGTTATAATTCCAAAGTACAACAAGTACAATTTCTAAAAAAACTAATAATAAGTTAGTGGGCACAGCATGCAGTTTGGGGGAACTGCAGTGAAATAGAAAGAAAGCTGTGTCATTTTCTGCACTGTTATCTGCACTCAGTGGTGGTATTTAGTCTGACAAGCCCTTCTTTAAAAGCAACTGATCATTTATACATATTCATGATTGCCATGGTGTAGCCTTCTTATGACCTCTAAATTTCTAACTTATCTGCAGACACATGCAGACACAGATCCTTGATCAGAGTAAAATGTGCCGCCTTAGAGCGGCAGAGCCAACAAACGTCTATTTTTTCAATCAAATCCAATTACCTCTTTCTTGGCTGGCAAAGCAGAGGTATGGGAGGAAGGACAAAGGGCAAGGATGCGTGAGACAGGGCAGAAATATATCCAGAGCAGAGGAAAATAATGGAATGGATATGTTAAGGGAAAGCGGGAGAATGTAAAAGCTGGTCAAAAAAGAGGAAAAGGAGCAAGGGGAGAACACATAGATGTAAAATGAGGTTAAATTATGTGAGCTGGTGAGAATAAAACAGAGGGATAGAGGACTGGAGTAGCAAAAGTGAGGAGTGATGACAGTGTGTACAGTTTCAGTGATATAATGTTAATCAAAGCACCATCAAAATTCAACAAATGAAAGGAGACTCAATAGAGAGACAATTGGGTTTAAAAGGATGATGATTAACCCGGCTGACAGACGACCTGCTGTCTGTTGATCATGTTGGCTGTCTGTTTTAAATCATATGCGTTCCGGGCAGTAAATGCAGTTCTCTCAGCAAAGCAATGGAGCTTGCCAAGAAAGCTAGTGTACTCTCAGTATTTTATCTTCAACAGAACACAAGGGGAGAGTTGAACTGAACCAAGGAGCTGTTGTAAAAATAATTTAATCTGTAAAAACAGTATAGCCAGGGATTTAAACGACAAATCACCCCACATTCCTTTGGGAAATAAATCCAGTTGCTTAGTGGTACTGAAACAAAAATGTCATCCTCGTGGTAAAATGGTAAGTGGACTGCATTTTTTATTGAGCTGTTCTAGTCTTACTGACCACTCAAAATGCCATTATGTGGTGGCACTAAATGAAAATTCAGAGGATGTTAAAGTCAGCGGGCTTCATCCACCGGGGACCATAAATGTTGGTACAAAATTTTATGGCGATCCATCCAATAACTGCTGAGAAGTTTCAGTCTGGATGAAAGTCAACCAGATCTCAAAGAAAAAGGCAAACAGACCACAACCTTGTGAGAATGCATAACAAGGCCATGACATTTATTATGTTACATCTACAGCATCACAGAAGCAAGTGTAAAGTCACCATTTAGCCTAATTACATTTTATTTATGTGGCTAGAGACTGGCTATATACACTGCCTGGCCAAAAAAAAAAAATCGCCACCTGTATTTAACTAAGCAAATAGGTATAAGTCTCCTATTGGATAATTACTGCATGGGCGATTATCTTTCAGCTGGCAACAAGTTATTTAACCCCAACTAGTGCGATGAGTTGCTTCTCATTTCTTAAACAACCATGTCACATGGTCGTGGAAAAGATGTCAATCTATTTGAGAAGGGTCAAATCATTGGCATGCATCAAGCAGAGAAAAATATCTAAGGAGATTGCAGAAACGACTAAAATTGGGTTAAGAACTGTCCAACGCATTATTAAAAACTGGAAGGATAGTGGGGACCCATCGTCTTCAAGGAAGAAATGTGGCCGGAAAAAAATCTTGAATGCTCGTGATCAGCGATCACTTAAACGTTTGGTGAAATCAAATCCAAGGAAAAATAACAGTAGCACTCAGGGCTATGTTTAATAGTGAAAGTAAGAGCATTTCCACACGCATAATGCGAAGGGAACTCAAGGGACTGGGACTGAATAGCTGTGTAGCCTTAAGAAAATCACTAATCCGTGAGGCTAACTGGAAAATAAGGCTTCACTTTGCTAGGTAGCATGAAGATTGGACTCTGGAGCAATGGAAGAAGGTCATGTGGTCTGAGTCCAGATTTACCCTGTTCCAGAGTGATGGGCGCATCAGGGTAAGAAGAGAGGCAGGTGAAGTGATGCACCCATCATGCCTAGTGCCTACTCTACAAGCCTGTGGGGGCAGTGCTACGATCTGGGGTTGCTGCAGTTGGTCAGGTCTAGGTTCAGCAACATTATGTGCTCAAAGAATGAGGTCAGCTGACTACCTGAATATACTGAATGACCAGGTTATTCCATCAATGGATTTTTTTCTTCCCTAATGGCACGGACATATTCCAAGATGACAATGCCAGGATTCATCGGGCTCGAATTGTGAAAGAGTGGTTCTGGGAGCGTGAGACATCATTTTCACACATGGATTGGCCACCACAGAGTCCAGACCTCAACCTCATTGAGAATCTTTGGGATGTGTTGGAGAACGCTTTGCGCAGTGGTCAGAATCTGCCATCATCACAGCAAGATCTTGGTGAAAAATTAATGCAAGACTGGATGGAAATAAATCTTGTGACATTGCAGAAGCTTATCAAAACAATGCCACAGTGAATGCATGCTGTAATCAAAGCTAAAGGCGGTCCAACGAAATATTAGTGTGCGATTTTTTTTGGCCAGGCAGTGTACATAGAAGAGAACTCGTAGGCATTCACGTGCTGTGAATGCACATATTAATCAGTGTCTGCACCTTCAGAAGGATCATACCTATGTTTTATCACCAAGAGAGTTTATAAGTGTCAGTCCCACAATGTTAGACGCACTTCAAAGAAAGTTTCACTAAAGCTGGCTAACAGCAGCACTCACTGAGAAAAGTTCAGGATATCTTCAACAACTCACCTCTATGGACGCTTGTTTCCACCTCTTAAAAAAAAAAAAAAAAAAATCACCATCCATAACTTGAAATTTTGAGTTATTAACTAGAACTTTAACTCTTTTTTTTTTTTTGTGGCAGAAACAAGCTTCAGTGTTGCTGTCCTAGGACGGAAGTGAGCTTCACTGACTCATGGACTCATATCGGCATCCTTTCTCAAAGTTTTACAGCCTCTTCCAAAGTAAATAGACATGGACACATATTGATGGCACAGGAAACAGTTGACTGAGCCTACGCTTACTGCAGATGAACAACGGCCACCATAGCTAAGATTATGATTTTTATTGGGAGAGGTAAGAATTCAGTTGACTGACAATCTGCAATTTACTGGCATCGAGTGCTAAAAACAATGTAAAGTGCCTCCTGCAGCCACTGTCTGTTTTTTTTTTTTTTAACTTTGGTAGGGGTTTTTTTCTCCTCACTTCTCCTATTCCTGGTAAACTCTACCATACCACTGTGTGAGCAGGGCTGTAACTCGAGTATAGATATTAATACAAGGTCCAGTAATTTTACAGAAATAAACCTCTATATTTCTGTAAAAATACTGGCCCTCGTATTAATATCTATACTGTGTATACATACAACAATGAAATAAAACAATAACAAAATACAAAATCGGTCCTTCATTTGAAATTAAAATAATGTGGGAAAAGCTCCAGCCCTACTTTGCCTCTGATTCAGTACTTGTGCCTAAACACTCCAGTCATCATTCCTCTTGAGTCATTCTAACTCCGATACGAAACTCAGTCAGAAGCACCGTAGGGCAGCTTTTCAAAGTAAAAGCCATCTAAAGTGTCACACACTGATTCATGCCAATTATTTACTGTCCTGTTTTTGGGAATTTTTTTTTTTTTTTGCAGAAATCTGGCCTATAGCTGACTATGGCCAATGTGTGAGTCCTACCTTAGGGCAGCATGGTGGTGCAGTGGTTAGCATTACTGCCATTCAGCAAGCAAATCAAAGTTTGAATCTCTTGGCCTCTGGGCCTTCCCTGTGTGCATGTTCTCCCCGCACCTATGTGAATACTTGAGCTCCCTCGACTAGGCTGAGTTTTAAGGAGGCTAGAAACACAAATGCATAATCAACACTAAGCTGTCTTTCGTGTGATAGTCGTGCCTATTAAGCATCTCCACCTGAGCTCAAAGCAAACAGGCACACGAGAGCGTTTGCTTGTGTGCAGCGTGGATCCTGGAGGGACCTGTGAGGCAGGCAAATTGTAACACACCTATTATGATTTGGAGGAACACATAAATGTCCCAGTCTCAGGCTGGCAGTGTCACAGCCACTTGGGGATTTTCTGTCAAACCCATTTTCTCACAGACTGCTGCGCCACGTGTGCGCTTGCAACAAAGTGACTGAAATTAAAGCTGATTAAAATTTCAAGAAATTCCCAGCAATATAAACTCAGTAATGGGAGAGTGAAGCCTACATCCAGAAAATAAAAAATTTAAAGGAAGACTGGGGTGGAATAATTTTGCTCCACATCTCTAACACTTACTAGTGCAACACTGTGGGAAAGAGTGGGAGGACACTTGCTGTGTTGTAAATTGACGGAGGAAACTTTCAAACTATGAATGAACTTACGTGACAGCAATACCTTTGAGAAACCGGCGCTCCCGAATCAAAGTGATGGGGGGAAATGCGTTTTATGTGACAGAGCTCTCTGTGGTTTTGGCATCATTTTTCACTTCAGCATTGTGCAGGAGTTATAACTAAATTATTTTTCCCTGTGTCTTTGCACGTGTCAGATTGCATTAGTATGCATGCCACTGAGTGGCACATGTTGTTACATTATAAATAAGTCACAAAAATGATTCTTTCAGTATCTCTAATGCAGTGTATTTTCTCTATCAGCGCATTTCCTTATCTGCTAGTGTCTCAGGGTTTTATCCCTGCTGAGGAGAGCAACAGGCGGAGGGATGCTGAATGAATGCAATATGCTGCAGTGCCTGTATGTTGATATTATCTGTCAGGTATCATTAGTTTTACACTGGAAACTTGGCGCTAAAGAAAATCGGCAGTGCAGCCATCCATGTGAGCCTCCAACGATCTGCTTCTTGCTTTACAATCCAGCATAAAACTTAAAAGAATGCTCTGTGATTAAATCTTTCAGTCACAGAAAACTATGCAGACGTGAAAAGATTTAATAAAACAAATGTATCCTTTATAAACGGACAGCAGTTGACTGTTACAATACTTCTCTCTGTGATGCTCAGTGTTCAGCTGCTGCCTTTACTGAAAATAAAATGTGCTTCCTTGCATTTAATATTTGCTTTTCATACCTGTTCATTTGAACACAAGCGAGCGGATGCACGCGTATATATTTAGGTACATGCTTCTCTTCTGTAAACAACACAGCTGACAATTTGACACGCGCACAGATGCTAGGAAATGTTTCAGTCACACTGCATATGGATTTAAATGCAAAACTGACAGTGTGGATATTTGGGTCCCTCTCCCTTCAAATTTATGCTCATCTCCGAGTAAGATCTAACACATCTCCCAATGCAGGGAGAAAACTTTCCGACATCCTTGACATACAACTCAGTCCCTGCTGTTTTGGACTGACAATGCAGCACCGCTGTGACAGAACAAGCGAGCGAGCTAATACGTGCCAGTCAGCCAGGCTGGATAGCAGAAGACGACTGATTGCGCTGTTGACGGAGGTAATTTTGCACAGGGAGGGGCAGAGGTGCTGATAAATAACAGAATAGAAATGCTTTGTGATGGACAAATACTCTGTGACAGCCCTTTGTGTCTGCAGAAAGAAGGCCATTCTATATCAGTAAATGACAACAAGAGCTGCTGCTGTGAAACTTTTCACAGGATGGGCCATGCAGAGAAACATGTCTGCAAAAACCTGTGCAGACAGACAACAAAACGTTTTTCCCTGGAATCTTTAAAATTTTGAGGTGGACAGTCCTTGGATTGCAGCAAAATGGGACTTCCACAGTGCGATCTACACTACAGTGCAAAAGTCTTGAACGCCCCTAATTTTTTAACGTTTTGCCAAGAAAATGATAAACTGGTGCAGCAGTGCACTGAAACTTGCAAATGGAAACACAGTATGTAAGGCAATATGTAAGTTTTTACAGTTCTAACAAGCTTGAAAGTCAATATTTGGTATGACCACCTTTATTCTTCATCACACCCTGAATTCTCTTAGGCAGCTTTCATGTAATGTCTTTGCAGTAGTCATCAGGAATAGTTCTCCAAGCTTCTTGAAGGCTATGCCAGCTGCCTTTTGTTCCATTTTCTGTCGCGATGATCCCACACTGCTTCAGTAATGTTGAGGTCCAGAAAAACATGCAATGGAACACTATCTAGATACATTTTTACTGCATTGGCAGTGTGTTTGGGATCTTTTGCATGCTGAAAAATGAAGCCTCTGCCAACCAGACACTTTCCAGATGATATTGGAAAATCTGAATCTGATACTTTTCTGCATTCATAATTCCATCAGTTTTGACAAGAGCCCTGACACCACTGGCTGAAGTGCAGCGCCAGACCTTTGACAGAGTCTCCACTGTGTTTAACAGATGGTGGTAGACACTCACTGCTTTACCACCTTCCCCCCAAAAATAAATAATCCTTCCACTGAGACCATTTCTGATGAGGCTTCAGTGAAGATGGATCAGCTGAAGGGCCAGATGTATCTGTTTAGTCTTTGCTGGATTTTTCCCTATTTCTTAAGGACTTTCTGTTTCTGCTCATCTGCTGTAGAAAGATTTTTCGGCCTGCCTCTTCTTCTTTTGTCTTTTCTTTGTCCGGTTTCCTCAAAGTTATTAAGGGCAGACTGCACAGCATGCTGAGATATGCCAAGTTTTCAGCTAATAGCTCTTTGGGAATCATCTTGTTGGTGCAAAAATGCCATTTTATTTCTGCCAAACTGTATTTATCATGGATTCAACTAAAGAAATGGGAATAAGTATGTGTTTTTGGAACGGGCTGCTAGTAAGAGCCTAAGATGCAATTTAAAATTGGGTCTTTGCTGAGTTGTCTGTTATGTTCAGGCACAATACTGGTTCATCCCTTGAGTTGTGCCTTTTTTATGCTTGATCAATAGGTCAGTGTTGAGTAGCTGAACAAACAAAAGATAATGTTCCTCTGAAAATGGTCAGGTACATTGACTGGATAACAGCAGCTGCACCTGCAAAGGTTTGTAGGTGCATGAGAAATTGATCTTTAATGGGAGATTTGCCAAATTAAATATTATTAAATTTTAAATTAAATATTTTTTATTTTTACTGGTTGCTTTCCAGAACCCTTCGATCACACCTCATATTGAAGAGACAACTCTTGATAAGATATAGCGAATGAACGTTTTCACTCTTGAGCAGAGGCAGCCTGAGATCAAAAATTAATGCTCTGCTGTCAGCCTGAATAGATACTCTGCAAATATAAGCCTCAATTTCTGTAAAGGAAATAAAAAAAAATAAAACTGCATATTAAACACAAATTTGCTGTGAAATGTCAGACTGTCATTTTTCAAGGTTTTTTTTTTTTTATTTTAAACAAAACTACACAATTACTGAGGTGGTGTCAGTTGGGCAGTTAGTGGTTTCATCCTGTTTCCAGTTGAGCTAAGCACACTAAGGAGCACAGTCCAAAAGGCCAAGTGCATTTCAATAAACAACCGAGTAATGTTGTCTGGGAGTTGGTAAGCGAGAAAATGTCATTTGGCCCAGGTGGATTCATATCTGTCTGGCTTGTGACGTTTGGGTTCTTCTGTGCAGAAACCAATTTCCAAATCTGATTTCTTTAGCAAATACTGAAGACACAAAAAGGAAAACACTCGTATAGGAGTTCCAGCAATGAGTGGATATGGTCCTTAGTTTTATTTATTTAGTTTTTTTTAAAACTTTTTTCTCCTTATGCTCCCATCTCTCTGGTTTGCACTGTGGAAGAAATGAACAGTAATAAAGGCACAAGTCTCTTACTGAGCAAATTTGTAGCACCAATATCGTTACACTGATAGTGCCAGAGTTCTAAAAACAGATATTTTCTCTGTGGCTGATCTCAAGCCTACCTCAGAACATCAGTCTAGTTTTCTATTAACAGAGGGCAGCTGTTTAACTGACATCCTAAAAAGACCAGCTTCAAATCATCGCACCCAGAGAGGAAGGCAGAGAAATAGATCTAAAGAGCACCAGAATAAAAAGAGAAAACAGACAGTGGGGCCTAATGAAAAAGTAGGGGGGGGGAAAAAAATGGGAGATGATTTCTATGCAGCGATGTCCTTGTGACAGTAAATGACAGGGTGCATGAATTTCGCAAGCATCAGCAGCTTGCTCTGACAAGGGCATCTTAGCTCTTGTATAATACTCCCAGGGTCTTTGAGGTGTGGCTTTCAGACATCTACAAGACCAAGCGATCACGGGGGGCTGGGATGCAACCTGCAGAGAATACAGTGGCTCCCTGGGAAAAAGACATGAGGAGGGTGGTAAAGAAGCAGAGGAAAAAAAGCAGGGATGAAGGTAAGAAAAGCATGCTCAGTTTCACGCAGCAGGCAAGCTCAGGTACTGCAGCATCAGTAACAGTTACCATAGTAATTGTGGTGGTGGGGTTGGGGTGACTGTGGTTTCATCACTGTGGAAAATGAGTCAGTGTTTGTAGCACAGCGCTGACATCTAGTGGTTCTCTGTGGCTGAGGACACTATCACCCTAGTTAATACTAAGCTCAATGAAGAGTGCGACATAAAAGCAAATATAGGTGTTTTTCTTCAGGATTGTTTTGGTGTGAGCTGCTTGGTTTTAGAGATATTTACTGAAGAACTGTCTGTAGTCTTTTGGTTGGCAAGAACCATTTACACTCACCGGCCACATTGCCTGTTCTGATGAGTTGATTTTTCTTGGATGGTAGAGTCAGAATTTCATGTAGACATGGATCCATCCTGGCTTGTATCAGCAATTCAGGCAGGTGGTGATTGTGTAATTGTGTGGACAGGATATTTTCTTGGCACACATTTGGCCTCTTAGTACCAACTGAGCATTGTTTAAAAGTCACAGCCTACCTGAGTATTGTGGTTAACCATGTCCATCCTTTTATGACCACAGTGCACCCATCTGCTTCCAGCAGTATAACATGCCATGTCACAAAGCTCACATCATATCATCTCAGTGCAGCAGATAAATCTGCAGATATGGATCAAAAATCACTGAGAAATGTTTCCAGCAGCTTGTTCAATCTTTGCACCAAACTGAGGCAGTTCCAAAGCTAAGAGGTGGTCCAACCCAGTATCATCAAGGTATACCTAATAAAGTGGCCAGTGAGTCTAGTTACAATATTTTTAGTCTCTACAGCTGATATCTCTGAAACTGATAGAAAAATCACATTTATTTATCCTGGTTGTACTGTCACCTTGAGGGGTCAAACAAACTGAAGGCGCAACCAAAATACTGATTAATGTGATAATTATGTTATTTTTTTCTACAACATGCTAGAAAAAAAGCTAATGTGTTCATTGTAGCTTCTTGAAGCTTATGAGACGTGGTGGTTTAAAATTCTAAAAATCTTTGTTGATTACATGTAGGAAGCTAAACTGGAAAAAGTATATGAAAAATTAAGCTTAAATTATCACTGCTGAAAATTAAAAGAGCTAAGAGTCAATTCACACTCAAATTCCAAACAGGTGTCTGTCTGACAACCCCTTAAAGGAGAGCAACTCTGAAACAGTGCAACTTCACCTATTGCCTCATCAGGGCAGCCCTGAAGTATGAAGTATTGTGGCTCAGTAAAGAAATTTCTTTTAGTTCATTTTTTTCTAATATTGAGGCTACGTTTAGATCTGCCAGCCATCAGCAGGTCTAATCCACTAAGCAGCCTTGGCAGCCTTTCCCAGAGAGACAAGCTGAAAGAGTTTTACTAACTCAAAAAACTTGATGGGCCTTGAAGCAAGCTTAAGCTCTGGCATATACACACACACACACACACACACACACACACACACACACACACACACAGGGAGGGAGGGGGGGAATAAACATGTAAGCAGAGGGATTCATTGAGGGGTTTTGATCAAAGTGGGAACGCTGAACCCAGACGCACCCTGACAATTTAAATTCAAGAATTGTAAGTTAGCCCAAACAGTCCACTGTGCACTTTAAATACAAAGTGACTCCTAGTTAACATTATTTGCAACCACGCTGTAGTTTCTCAGTGGTATTGCAACAAACAAGCTGAGACTTTTGATGGGCAACTGAAATCTCTAAAGCTTTTTCTTTATTGATTTATTTACTTTTGCAAAGCCAAAGTCTGAGTTTTGATAGTCATTAAAAAAACAAAAACAAACAAAAAAAAAAAAAACACACTGATCTGTCCTTTAAAATATTCTTTACAGCATTTGCTTCCCTTCGTTGAAATTTGCAGACATGCAGAGCTCTCTTAAGCTGGACTCTGAGCCATTGCAACACTTTGATTCTTTTTCAGCCAATCTGTGGGAACTTCACTGCTGTGGGATCGTTGTCCTGCTGCATGACCCAGTTTGAGCCAGGCTTCAGGAAGGCTTCACATTTGACCCCCAGGTTCTGTGGCTGCAAAACAAGCCCACCACGGTGCTGACAGTTGTTATGAGGTCTTTGCATCGATATGCTGTGTTTGGATTACACCAGGCAACCTCCTCTTTGGTCTTGTTTGTTCCAGAGCCCTTGTGGCTTGGTCAGATGCAACTTTGAAAACCTAAACTGTGCTGCCATGTTTTTTCAGAAAAAACAGGTTTTCTCCTGACAACAACAAAAACATACTTGTTCAGTCTTTTTCTAATTGCGCTGTCATGAACGTGAACATTTAACCTGCTAACTTAGGGCCTGTGTGAAATGAAGGGTTTTTCTTTTTTTGCAGTTTCTCTGAGCACGGTCTGACCTTGACTTGAATTTGCTGGGACGCCCACGCCTGGGAAAACTGGCTGAAGTCTTGAATGTTTTCTACTTGTGAATAATCTCACTCCAAAATAATGGACTTCAAATTGGCCTTATAACCTTACATTGATTCTCTAAGATTGTTGCTGATGTCTTTCTTGGCAGTGTTAACACACCTAAATGCTCCAGACCAGCAAACTGCCTAAACCTCTGCATTTATAGAGGCGCTCACACTTGATGATGATTAAATAATCAAGTTTATGCACAACACCTGGCTGCTACTTACCCTCTTAATACCCGTGGAAACAGTAAGAGTGTACTTAGTTTTTAATGGGATTGCACAAGTCCTGGGAAAATCTCTTTTTCATATGAGTGCACTTATAAAAATAAATATCTAACCTCAAAATGATGAAAATAGCTAACATGCATATTTATATAAATTTTAATTAAATAAAAGAACATTGTTGTGTAAGCTTCTGTAATATTTAAAGATGAAATAAAACAGGAAATATTAACTGACGTTTTTTCTCTTCACAAAGTCACATAATTAAGCATCTTAATAGAAAAAATAAATAGAAATTGCACGTTGTGCCAGAGCTAATCTGAGACTTTAAACTGACTGTATACAGCGACAACAATAAAAGAAAGTGCTATGAAGTCAGTTCTTACATTATCTTCATTTTGAATCTAAACAAATACTGACTTGCTCTTCTTCAGGCAAGCAGTGCCGCAATGTAGCTTCAGCCTCCATCTGTTTGTAATTCATCTCGACAACTGTTAACAAGATAAAAAAAAAGGCTTCTGAAAAGCAAACAACACTCCAAACAGTCTTGTGTGGATACTTTGTTTCTCACATTAAGCAATGATTTCATGTATTTACTGAATTATAACAATAGTGGCTGTGTAGTGGGATCCTTCTGTTATTAAAGCTTTAAAAAAAAAAAAAAAAGACTTCAGACCACTAGACCCTTCTTTGATCGTTCTCTCCGTTTCTTAACACTCTTCTGGCTGCTGTACCGCTTTTTCTTTGCTTCTACTTCTGGGTCAAAATCAGAGTCACTGTCATTGTTTGGTCTCCTTCTTGTGCTCTCCATGCTCCTCCTCATTGTCTCATCCTCCTCCTCCTCCTCCTCTTCTTCTTCTTCTTCTTCTTCCTCCTCCTCTTCTTCTTCTTCTTCTTCTTCCTCCTCCTCTTCTTCTTCTTCTTCCTCCTCCTCTTCTGCCGAGTCAAAGGATCCATCACTGCCTGACTGCTTGTCTTCACTCTCCTCATCACTGGAGCCTGTTTTCTTTAACTTCTGCGCCTTTGATTCTGGCGTTTTTGCGTTTGAACGCTTGCCTTTAATTTCCCCTGCCGAATTTCTCCTCGGCCTTCCTCTGGGCCTACCTGTGCTTCTTTTATTTTTCGGCTTCACTGATCTCTCCCTCTGAACCTCTTGTTTTTCTTCTCCGCTGTCAAACTCAGAGTCCACGTCTCTCTTATTCTTCATGCCCTCAGCATCATTTGCCCTTTCATCTATCTGTCGAGGTCCAGAGCTCGACATGTGGCAACGCTGGACGTGACTCTTCAAGCTCACGTTGTGGTTGAAGCATTTGTCACAGAGCTGGCACTTGTAAGGCCGCTCCCCGGTGTGCAGGCGCATGTGGGATTTCAGGTGGCTCGTCTGGTTGAAGCCACGCTGGCACACCGAACACTTGTATGGTTTCAGCCCGGTGTGCACAACAGAGTGCCTCCTAAGATGATGTATGTCCTTAAATTCAATCCCACAGACTCCACATTTGAACTCCCTCGAGACTCTGTGCTTTGCCAGGTGGGACCTGCGTTCTTTACTGGTGCCAAATGTTTTTGGACAGTCGGGACATTTAAAGGGATCTTTTTTATCTTGGTGGGTCTGCTCGTGTTTAAATTTGTCCACCCTGGTTTTGAAAGTGATATAGCAATATTTGCATGGAAGCTCGTAGGTTTCATTGTGGACTTTGCTATGATTTTTTAAAGAAATCTCAGAAACACACCTTTTTCCACAAATATTGCAGGAATAGGGCTTTATTTTGTGCTCGCACGTGTGAGGCTTCAAGATGAGGAAAAAGCGTCCACACTCGGTGCAGAGCTCATTAATTTCGAGGCCACCCGGGGAATCGAAATCTTCCTCTGCGCCTTCATCCTCAGTTTCCTCCTCAGACTCCTTTGTGAGCTCGTCAGCCACCAAGAATTCCTCCGTTGGATTCCAGTCCCCATCTGAACTCATCCCGCCTGTCTTGCTTTCCTCTTCGTCATCTGAAGGATCGCTTTTTTCTTCACTCAAAGTAACAATCTCAGACAAAACTGCAGTGTTGGCATTGTCGTCTGTTAGCACCGCCTGTGAAAGATACAATGATGAGAATGACAACCTAGCATTTGTGAAATTTTTCAGTCTGTACAGCACTGAGTATTCATGAAAAGTGACTAAGCACAAGATGCAAGCAATGGACATGTATCATTTCAAAAAGTTCTTTTTTAAAAGTGCAGACGTGGGCAAAGATACTGAGGAAAGAACAAAACAAGTGGTGTCGGGCACAAGGGACAACCTCTGAGGCCTGAGTAATTAAATAAAGGTGGAAATGCGAGTAACTGCAGCATTGCTACATGAAGCTGGCTCCAAAAATGAGTCAATCCCTATAGTGTCCTGTGTTCACATACAGGACACATACATAAAAAATAATTTTACAGTTTGGTACTAAAAAAATAAAATAAAAACTGTTTTAGTCTCTATGGATAGTTTTCCCATTGACTACAACTGTACAGTGGGAGAATTCTTTTTTTTCTTATCCATCTGGATACTAGGGGTTACGGGCATGGCCACTTTGACTGAGTGTGCTGACACAGGCAGCTGTAGCCTGCTGGCATCTGCGGGGCCTCGCTAATTGGAGTCACTAAATTGGATCTCTCCACGTGTTTGTGTTGTGTGTGCCTTTTGGAGCTTTCCTAATAGAACACCTACTTTATAGTTACAGTCCAAGATGTCTGTACTTTGGTTTTTATGAGTGCTATTTTAGTTTAGTTTGTTACATTTGTGTACCAATGCAGTCCAAGTACATTTACAAGCTTGCTTAATTTTGTTGTGACTTTATAATGTTGCGATATGTATTAACCTGGTGGTTTTTTTAATGTTTAAGAAAGCAGAAACTTCTGAGGTTAAAAAAAAAAAAAACAGGTATTAGGTACATCTAATGCTAATACTGCATTGCACCCAGTTTTGCCTCCAGAGCTGTCTTAATTCTTCATGATATAGATTCAACAAGGTGCTGGAAACATTCTTCAGAGATGTTGGTCCATATTGGCATGATAGCATCACACAGTTGCTGCAGACATTTCAACTGCACAACGTTGATGCAAATTTCCTGTTCCACCACATCCAAAAGGTGCTCTGTGACTGTGGTGACCGTTTGAGTGCAGTGAACTCAATGTCATGTTCAAGAAACCAGACTGAGATGATTTGAGCTTTGTGACATGGTGCATAATGCTGCTGAAAGCACAGATTTAGACTAGTTAGTTTCTCCCTTCATGGCAACCGGCAAGTTTAAATTATATTAGGCTTAAAGTTGTGATAGGCTTGTGCCCACTTTGAAGGACAGGTTGGTGCTGTTTTGTCTCATCCAGCGTTGAGATGTACTAAATGATGCTCTTGTCAGCTGTTCGATTTCTGTGGTAAACACGCTGTTTTAAGGACTGCTTTTGCTAGCCTAGCACCAAATAAGGTACCTCATAAGCCCTAGGTCACATGATAATGGGTGACATTACAGTGGTTAGATCTGTCTTTCGTTTATAGTCTGTGATATAATGAACACGTGTCACATATTTAACCTTCTGTGAGCTAAATATCTTTAGGATTCATAGAATAAACACACTACAAGCATCTCAAATGATCAGGTCTTCTTCAGTATCAAAGTATCTCAGGTTAAACCTACCAGCTGGGTCTCTGGAGTTTTGGTGCCTCCTGTCAGGCCCCCATCTGCAGCTGTTGGGACACTGGCACTGGCCTGACTTTTCCACTGGTTTTTGTAGTCACACTTAAGGCACCGTTGGTTCAAGATAATAAGTTCCCCATAGGTGACTTTCACCATCTGGAGTCTGCCTCCACACGATGGACACTTGTGGCCAAACAACTCGAGGAGGCAGTTTTCATTCACTATGTATTTGCCTTTCTGAAGTGCAGGCCTAAAACACAAGTAAGAGTACAAACAGTCAGACACTTCATGATGTAATATCTCCAAGCATGCTGAGAAAGTGGGACTTACAGTTCCTGGTTTAAATCTGTGTTTGAAGATCCAGGAGTGAGCGCATCTGAAATATCACGGGAAGACATCTGAATCCAACACTTAGACACACTTTACATTTTTAATGACATGATCCGGACAGTTTCTTACCTCTCAAGGTATGTTCTGTTATTTCTGGGGAGGAATTTGAGCTATTACATAACTGTAGGCCATCACACTGACTGACTGCATCTGTCATTTCCACAGGCTCCTATACAAAATCAAACAAAACAAAAGCTTGTAGTCAAACAAAAGCTAAAGACATCATTCCCAAAGGCAAGAGTGCTGTGGCACACTTAAAAACCAGAAAATCCCATGACAACCCCCCTTTTTATATTGAATAAAGAAATAAATATATATGAACATATAACAATGCATGCTTGTGAGTAATTTCAAACTGAATTTCTGTTGTTGCTGCGGTCCACCTGCAGTACATTCATGGCTTAGCAGAGGTCCGCAGTCCACACTTTGGGAATCACTGGTAATGGCCTGGTTTGCCCTCTGGTGTGCCTTAGCACCAAACATATTGAAAACAGTATTAAGAGGCTAATATCAGCCCAGTTGAAAACAAGTGCCCAAATCAGTCAGGTGCACAGCATAACTACTCTATGCCAAATCCCTGACAGATGCACCTGTCAAACAACTGCTTCTAAATCAGACACCGTGTTTCCTACCAAAATACTTGTTGAAATGTGAGTGTCACAGTTCCAGTGTCCTGAGGTCAAAAATGTGGTCATGGGAGCAGTTTAAAAAAGTGGCTAAAGTCCCTAAAATTACAATTGGTCTCTATGGAGGAGTGGGGAGGAACTTCCTCTACTTGGATCCACACTGTTCAAAAAGTTTAAATCTGTTAGGGTTCAGACACACATTCTTTGAAAGAAGAGGAGCAGCTCTATGTTTTGAGGGGAAAATGATGGCTGTAGAGTGAATGCTGTGGACACGGCAGCAATTTAAGAAGAGATTTTTCAGTTGAAAAATCTGAAGTCTCTGACAGTTGGAGCTCTCACTCTAACCACCAAGATTCCATCCAGTACACACAATTATAAACTCTGAAAGGGGTGAAAAACATGCATGAAACTTAAACTGGAACAGAAGAAAAACTATAAAAGATATTGAAAAGATAAAGACAAGCTGAATAGTTCAATGTCTTGGCATCGTTCTAAAGTCTGAATGTAGCTGAAATTATGTTGAAGTAGTTACAGTCAAAAGAGGAGGAGGTTGAAAGTTGAAAACACTCTCCCTATTCAAATAAATGAGAAAACAATTTTTAAAAATGTTAATGTGAATGCTTGAAAACATTCACAGTATTAATGTATGAAATTAATTGTAAAGCTGTGTGAGTCTGTTCTTTGTGGGTGGAGCCTGTTAATGGGTGGAACAGAGAATGTTATTGTGGACAGGGGCAATTCCAGAATTCAAAAGTAACAAAGGACCCAGACATTCTGAAAATTCATACTGCAAACTAGACACGAACACTCCATACGTACCACCGGTTGAGAGCGATTCACGACGCATTTTGTCCTGCCACAGACGACTGCTAACCCAGAGATTATCTGGTTAACTCCATCACACTAGGTTTGTTTACAAGCAATCGATTAAAAATGAGCAATCAGCAAGAAAAAACACAATCTGTGTACACTTTGCCACAAATTGCCCTTGATGATCTCGCTGAGATTCAGAAAACCCTCCGAGACACTTTGTCTGAAAATGTAATCTTAAAAGAGGGAGCCGACACAGCGAGACAGCACATCAAAGAGCTGATGATCAGTAAGTCCACCATGAAAACAAAGCTGGACCAATACGCGCCTCAAGTTGAAAAGCTAAATGGTGAAACAGCTTCATATAAAGAGGAAATCATCAAGCTGACCTCAATGCTGGAATCAGCAAAGAACAAGCAAGATGATCAGGTTTCTTCAGAGGCTCGAGAGAAACCCAGTGACTTTGAACTGGAATTGAAGAGCCTAAAAGAGCAGCTTCAGCAGAGGGACAGCGAAATCCTCAACCTGAAACAGGAGAAAGCCAGTCTGTCCACCAAACTTGCAGGCCTTCAAAAAGACCAGGCCACTCTGGCAGAGACTCTGTGGAATGAGGCAGTACGCAGAGAGAAACTGGAGCAGGAGAAGCAAGCTCTTGAAGAGGAAAATAAAAAGCTCCTGGAGGAGCAGACGATGGTCTCTGAAACAAAAGAAAAGGTTCAAGCGGCCATCATAAAGTTTCAGGAAGCAAAGAAAAAATTTAAAGAGGAAAAGAAATTACTCAAAGAAGAAAAACAGGAGGAGGGAAAGACTAGTCTGCACAGACAGCGTCAGGAAACTGAAAAGGTATGTCAGACAAAGAACACACTGACAGAAGTGCAGAAAGAACTGGAGGAGAAGAAAACAGAAATAGCTGAAGCTAAAAAAGAAACTAAAGAGATAAAGGATGAATTTAACAAAGTGCTGATAGCAGTGGATGAGCACAGGAAAGCTACAGAGGATGCAAAGAAAGAAAATGAACAGGTAAAGAAAGAACTGGCAGAAGTGAAGAAACAACTTGAAGATGAGAAAAATGAAATACACAACGCAAAGAGTGAAACAGCAGAACAGTTAAAGAAACTGGAAGAGACCAACAAGAATCTGCTGGAAACACAAAATTTGCAGGTTGCACAGTCAGACATAGAAAATGACTGTAATAAAGTAAAGAAGCTGCTGAAGCAGAAAGAAGAAATAGAAAAGAAACTGGTGAAAGCCAAAGAGAAGGAAGCAAAGAAGCAGCTAAAAAAACAAGAAGAGGAAGAAAGGAAACTGCAGAAAATTCAAGAGAAAGAAGCAAAAAAGCTGCTGAAAATACAGGAAAATGAGGCAAAGAAAGTGAAAAAGCAGGAGCGGAGTCGGAGATGGACAAGTTACTTCTGGTGATGGTGCTGCTGTTCAGCTCCGGCTGAGGACTAGCCTCCTCTCCCTCCCTCTTCTTTCCCCACCCTCTCCATACCTTCCCTATTATACCCCCCTCTATCTTTCCTACCATCCCTACTCTCCTTCCTCTCTTTTTCTCTTTTCTTTCCCTTCACCCCCAACCGGTCTCGGCAGATGGCCACCCCTCCCGGAGCCTGGTTCTGCCGGAGGTTTCTTCCTTTTAGAAGGGAGTTTTTCCTCCCCACTGTCGCCTAGTGCTTCCTCATAGGGGATCTTTCAGATTGTTGCCCCCCCCCCCTTTTTTTTTTTTTTATTTCCCACTATAGTACCAGTCAAAATTTTGAACACCGATTAAAAGAGCCACTCACCCATTCATATGAATGGGTGAGTGGCTGACTGGTACTCACTTTGATTGATATTGTACTTTCATTTCATTTCATTCAATAAAAATATTAGCCTTAATTTTTACATGTCTGCATCTGTGATTTTAGAATATTTAAGAGTTCTCAAATTACCTCCACAACTCTTAAGTGTGGTTAAACGACATATTAGTGCTGTTATTTTTTAAGAAAAAAGTTTCTAATATTAGCGTTAATCAGTGTCTGCTACATTAGAAATTACTTCCTGGCGCCTGGGTGGCTTGGTGGTGAAGCCAGCGAGCACATACATGTGCCGCGTTGCGGTGCGGGCGGCGCGGGTTCGCATCCCAACCCGTCGCCAATTTGCCTGCGTGTCTTCCCCTGTACTTTCCCCCATTTCCTGTCTCTCTCCACTATGATAAAAAGCCACTGTGGCCAAAAAATGAAAAAAAGAAATTACTTCCTTTATTAGTGTCTGAAAAGAAGTATTCTTATAGCAGGACCTCAGAGTTTGTGTGTATTCTTTAACTAATGCATGCACGAAGAGTTCTTTTCACAAGTATGAGATAAGATGCTTTTACTGTCACTAGATACTCTCTTAGATTCTCTTACAGTGACTTTGAAAACACATTACAAGCATCCATAGAGGCACCCAGTCATTTTAAGTCATTTTAAGCCATTTATGAAACCATACAAGATAGAAAGAAAAAGCACAACAAGGAGGGTCAAATAAGTTCCCGATCACCGTGATTAAAATTATTGCACGTATGGTAAAAAGAATATTGCTCACATAGGAATGTGAAGTTGTAACGTATGTTACAGGATGGCTTTGGGGAAGAAATGTTCCAGAGTTTTGTTTGTATTTTAATTGACCTACAGTACCAGTCAAAAGTTTGAACTGGTACTATACATCTCCTTCCTGTGGGCAGAAGGTATAAAAGGTGATGACTGGGGTGAGCATAGGAAGTTTAGATGCTGCTGTGCCTTTTTTACAGCAGCAGTGCTGTGGAACAACTAGGAAAGACTGTCAGCTATGTGGTAACCTGGAAATGTAAAGTTTGGGACAATTTCCATAGTCTCCATTAATAAAAATGGGAGAGTGGTCAGGTCTGCAATTCCTGACATCCAGGACAACTTATTTTGGTTCCTTTGTGTTTAGTGTGCGGTTGTTTGCAGAGCGCCATATGGTCAATTTGTGGACCTCGTCCCTGTGTGCAGATTGATCCTCACCTAAAATTAGGTGTCGTTATGTAACTGGATATGTGACAGGGTGCATAGTCATGTATGAAAAGTGATCAAGATAATTATATTATTGCAGTTATTTAATAAATACTATGTTTGTTTTGGTTATCCCTAAAGAAACATTAATACATGCTTCCAGTTTATTAGGAACATCAGGCTAAAGTTTCTTCACTGAGGTAACAACGTCCGCTTTAGTTTACTTCAGACCGGTGCCAAAAATGTTGGCACCCCTGAAATTTTTCCAGAAAATGAACTACTTCTCCCCGAAAATTATTGCAATTGCACATCTCTTGTTATGCACATGTTTATTTCCTTAGTTTTTCACATACTACTTTTGCATTTTGGCTCAGTTTTTATTAAGTAAAAAAAACCAGCACTATCTAATGTCTGTATAGGTTCTCAGTCATCCAGGTCATAGTAGTTCTTGAAGACCTTTCACCTCTCATCCAAAAGGCTTCTTCAGTTCTTAAACCAAAAGGTGGAGAGACCCAGGAATTTTAAACCAAGTGGGGATTGTCTTCTGACCCACTATGGTTCATGTGCATAATCACATGCACCAAGATTTGAAAGAAGGCAAAGGTCATTAAAATCAGCGGTTTTAAGTGAAACCAATTTGAGACTTCGCCCAATTCTATCAAGTGAGCTCTTGAGGTCACCTGAGGAAAAGTGTGAATGTGGGTTGAGGCGCCTGGGGAGGGAGCTCAGGACAGCATTCCAGACAATGTAGACAATGCAGTCCAGAGCTCCCCCCCCAGGCCTCCAAAGGGCTTTTACTATGAAATATGAAGTTAAACTGGCTTGACCAAGTACCACTGTAAGGGTGTATGTATGCTGATCTAGAGTGAAACTAGTCTATGGAAACATGAAGTTTCCATATAATAGGATTCTTAACCAGGATGAAAATATAGCATAAATAACCGATTTCAAAGGGCTATTATTTTGAAATCCAAAGATCTGACTGACATGATATTGAATGGGTAACACAATGAGGGTGTATACTGTTGATATAAAGTCAAATTAGTCTGTGGAAATGGCAAGTTTACGTGTAATGACTGTGTACGACCTTTGAAAACTTCATCTTTAAATGTGGTAATTGGTAAATTTTTTCACATTTTACTATTTACGTGAATTTAAAATCTATATTTTAAATACTGCTTGTGTATTTTTTATTTAAATACTTTTAAATTTTTATTTATGGATGTTTTATATACAAATATATCACTGACTGACTAAATATGTAGGTTAATACTGAAATCATAATTCCCTTGAAGATCGCTTTTATTTTGAAATCAGATCTTTAGTTTCCCTTACCGTAATACACATTATATACGGGTAACGCAAAACAACACGGGGGCTAGATTGACAACACGATCCGGCGAAATGCTGAGGGGACAGCTACAGATGTTCCCTCGACTGACACAGACTCACCACATTCAGCGGGTTCACCGCAGGTTCTTCTGGTTCCGTGTTGACGCACAGTGAAGGGACAGCACCGGGCTTCAGCTGGACCGTGTCCGTCAGAGTCAAGCTTACAAAGCAGTCGTCTGTGAAATGTTCCCTGCAAATAGTGATATCGGTCCAGGACGATTCTTTAAGTCGCTGCCGGTTGACTTCAAAAAGAAACTGGACCCACTCCAGTCTCCTCTCTGGGTCCTCTGGTAACCTGAACCGCTGCACATTGTGTCGCCACGAATTACAACCGACTACGGAGCACATGCTGGGCTGCAAATGTGGCACTCCCTTCTAGGAGGTGGTTAGACAGCGTTAAATTTAAACGCTCCCCTGCTGGAACCACTGCATCGTAACATAAACAGCGATGGCAGGCTAACAGCTGCAGCATTTGGATGTTGTGCTAACAGAACTGGCGTGGCTTGCTGGCTGGGTTCGCTTGGTTTGTCGTCCTGCGTATCCCGGCTCTGAATGAAGTATATGATACTGGCATTTTGTCATCACTTACATAGAAAACTTTACGAGACAGGTTCATAAGGAAGATGGCCACGATTTTTAAACACCACACTCATTACTGTTAGTATTACTACTGTTAATAATAGCAGTAGTAGTTTAAGCGTCACATAATGCCATGGAGTTAAAAAAAAAAAGAGCCTTTCTGACTCAGTGATTTACCAGCCATCTAAAGCTTACCTTTAAATAAAAACAGCACAAAGACAGGATATCAAATGCTAAAACTATATATTTGAAAAAAAAATGTAGGGGCTCAATTTATATTTGAGGTCAAAAATAAGTTTCAAAATGATTGCAACAGGGGTAGGCTTACCACTGTGCTGCATCAACTTTATTTTGACAACAGTCTGCTGTAGTTTTTGAAAGCCTTTTCTCCACTGTTGCTTGATGTAGGATTTCTGTCCATTTTTTTTGCTGGTTTTCCACATCTGGATCCAGCGGGAACACCAAACTGAAGCAGAGATGCTGAGACCTCCATCTCCCCAGTTACGCCTTTCAGAGATGCTCCCAAACCAGCCGTGAGATCTAATCCCTCCAGCATGTCCTAGGTCTACCATGGGGCTTCCTCATGCCCAATGTGGTCTCCCCGCTCTAGGACTTCAGTTGCTTCCTGTCCTATTTCTTTGTTTCATAACACTCGGTTTGCAATGGCTTACGGGTCTGGACAGCATAGAAGCCCATTTCATACCTTGACTTGTTTATTATGGAGACATGTTAATGTAATGTATGAAGAATGTGATCTGAAATCTTGCACAAATAGGCAAGGCCCTTTTCTGTTCTTCCAATACATGGATAGACCCGTCAGCAATGATGGTGCCTTCACAGACGTGCAAGTTACTTTTGACATGTGCACCAACAGCCCAAACACATTTGCTTCACAAAGAGAGGCTCAACAGACAATATAGCCTATTCTTGGTAGTTTTTTTTTTTGTTGTTGTATTTATTTTAGTATTCACATCAGTATCTGTGCAGTTAAACAATGCTGGAGCAAGGGGCAGGTTAGGAAAGAGAAAGAGGAGGAGAAAAAGATACAAAGAGAGGGGAAAAAAATGGGGAAAACAGTTAAAAGTAGAGTACTGAGCACAAGTAAAACACACTGGATCGTCAGATGCTGCATTTGTAACAACACAAAAAATAAACAGCACCTGGAAAAAAAAAAAATAAGCAGATACACAAAGATATAGTCTTGCTGTGTTGTGTGAATGTGTGGGCAAGAATGTGAGTGCCTGTGTATGTACAACATTGAAAACATTACACGCATCCATAGAGATGGAGCCAAGAACAAAGAGCCAACAGAGGCAATGGGCAGCTGGCCACTCCATGCCAGTTTCTTGTGAGTTTAATTCCTTTCACACACAGTAGCAATTTAAAAATAAATTTTTCAGTTGAAAAATCTGAAGTCTCTGACAGTTGGAGCTCTCACTCTAACCACCAAGATTCCATCCAGTACACATCCATTATAAACTCTGAAAGGGGTGAAAAACATGCATGAAACTTAAACTGGAACAGAAGAAAAACTATAAAAGATATTGAAAAGATAAAGACAAGCTGAATAGTTCAATGTCTTGGCATCGTTCTAAAGTTTGAATGTAGCTGAAATTATGTTGAAGTAGTTAGAGTCAAAAGAGGAGGAGGTTGAAAGCAATTTGAACACTCTCCCTATTCAAATAACTGAGAAAACAATTTTTAAAAATGTTAATGTGAATGCTTGAAAACATTCACAGTATTAATGTATGAAATTAATTGTAAAGCTGTGTGAGTCTGTTCTTTGTGGGTGGAGCCTGTTAATGGGTGGGACAGAGAATGTTATTGTGGACAGGGGCAATTCCAGAATTCAAAAGTAACAAAGGACCCAGACATTCTGAAAATTCATACTGCAAACTAGACACGAACACTCCATACGTACCACCGGTTGAGAGCGATTCACGACGCATTTTGTCCTGCCACAGACGACTGCTAACCCAGAGATTATCTGGTTAACTCCATCACACTAGGTTTGTTTACAAGCAATCGATTAAAAATGAGCAATCAGCAAGAAAAAACACAATCTGTGTACACTTTGCCACAAATTGCCCTTGATGATCTCGCCGAGATTCAGAAAACCCTCCGAGACACTTTGTCTGAAAATGTAATCTTAAAAGAGGGAGCCGACACAGCGAGACAGCACATCAAAGAGCTGATGATCAGTAAGTCCACCATGAAAACAAAGCTGGACCAATACGCGCTTCAAGTTGAAAAGCTAAATGGTGAAACAGCTTCATATAAAGAGGAAATCATCAAGCTGACCTCAATGCTGGAATCAGCAAAGAACAAGCAAGATGATCAGGTTTCTTCAGAGGCTCGAGAGAAACCCAGTGACTTTGAACTGGAATTGAAGAGCCTAAAAGAGCAGCTTCAGCAGAGGGACAGCGAAATCCTCAACCTGAAACCGGAGAAAGCCAGTCTGTCCACCAAACTTGCAGGCCTTCAAAAAGACCAGGCCACTCTGGCAGAGACTCTGTGGAATGAGGCAGTACGCAGAGAGAAACTGGAGCAGGAGAAGCAAGCTCTTGAAGAGGAAAATAAAAAGCTCCTGGAGGAGCAGACGATGGTCTCTGAAACAAAAGAAAAGGTTCAAGCGGCCATCATAAAGTTTCAGGAAGCAAAGAAAAATTTAAAGAGGAAAAGAAATTACTCAAAGAAGAAAAACAGGAGGAGGGAAAGACTAGTCTGCACAGACAGCGTCAGGAAACTGAAAAGGTATGTCAGACAAAGAACACACTGACAGAAGTGCAGAAAGAACTGGAGGAGAAGAAAACAGAAATAGCTGAAGCTAAAAAAGAAACTAAAGAGATAAAGGATGAATTTAACAAAGTGCTGATTGCAGTGGATGAGCACAGGAAAGCTACAGAGGATGCAAAGAAAGAAAATGAACAGGTAAAGAAAGAACTGGCAGAAGTGAAGAAACAACTTGAAGATGAGAAAAATGAAATACAGAAGGCAAAGAGTGAAACAGCAGAACAGTTAAAGAAACTGGAAGAGACCAACAAGAATCTGCTGGAAACACAAAATTTGCAGGTTGCACAGTCAGACATAGAAAATGACTGTAATAAAGTAAAGAAGCTGCTGAAGCAGAAAGAAGAAATAGAAAAGAAACTGGTGAAAGCCAAAGAGAAGGAAGCAAAGAAGCAGCTAAAAAAACAAGAAGAGGAAGAAAGGAAACTGCAGAAAATTCAAGAGAAAGAAGCAAAAAAGCTGCTGAAAATACAGGAAAATGAGGCAAAGAAAGTGAAAAAGCAGGAGCGGAGTCGGAGATGGACAAGTTACTTCTGGTGATGGTGCTGCTGTTCAGCTCCGGCTGAGGACTAGCCTCCTCTCCCTCCCTCTTCTTTCCACACCCTCTCCCTACTATACCCCCTCTATCATTCCTACCATCCCTACTCTCCTTCCTCTCTTTTTCTCTTTTCTTTCCCTTCAAACCCTTTTTTTTTTCTTCTTTTTTTTTTTAATTTCCCCCTATAGTACCAGTCAAAAGTTTGGACACCCATTAAAAGAGCCACAATACCCATTCATATGAATGGGTGAGTGACTTTTGACTGGTACTCACTTTGATTGGTATTGTACTTTCATTTCATTTCATTCAATAAAACTATTAACCTTATTTTTTACATGTCCGCATCTGTGACTTTAGAATATTTAGAGTTCTCAAATTACCTCCACAACTCTGTTAAGTGTGGTTAAACGGCATATTAGTGCTGTTATTTTTTAAGAAAAAAGTTTCTAATATTAACATTAATCAGTGTCTGCTAGAAATTACTTCCGAAAAGAAGTATTCTTATAGCAGGACCTCAGAGTTTGTGTGTATTCTTTAACTAAAGCATGCATGAAGAGTTCTTTTCACAAGTATGAGATAAGATGCTTTTACTGTCACTAGATACTCTAGATACTAGATATTCTCTTACAGTGACATTGAAAACACATTACATGCATCCACAGAGATGGAGCCAAGAACCAAGAGCCAACAGAGGCAATGGGCAGCCGGCCACGCCACGCCAGTCTCCAGTTTCTCATGAGTTAATTAAAAAAAATAAATAAATTAAAAAAAAAAATACATAAAATTCCTTTCTCTCATGACATCACATTTCAGGCAGAGGTCTAAAAACTGGAGCAAACATCAGCATGACCTGTATGTATGTTGCATATGCATAATTTGCAATTGAATCAGAACCCATATTACGAAAACAAAACAGATGAAAACCAGTAATTAAAGGAGTAGTTCAAGGCTACAGGAACACCAATATGATTTTTCCCACATTGATATCATAGATGCCTCATTTATCCAATCAGCAACATCATTTCCTGCTTTTTGTTTCATCGTATAGGATTGATCAAAAGCAAAGGCAATCAAAAACTGACTGCTACCTTAAAGGTATTAAAACACAATTCAGCTCTCCAAAGGATAACAAGCTGTGTGGATCAATGTTATTACAGTTACCTAAAACCTAAAACTAGAGGTGAATGTGGAAAACTCTATTCCCACTGTGTAGAGCAAATATCCTTAATATTTCATTTGGTAAAAACTCTATTACAACTTCCCTGATGAGGCGCTGATGGATATGTCTGAGACTGGATCTCTGAGTCAGCTGCTTTCAAAAGGTTCGGTTTTTATTGTAATACCTGAACCTTTCCTAAATCTTGCCTAATTACAAAAGAAACACTGAAATGAATAAAACAATTAGAAAAAACAAAACTATAAGAATGGATGTAGTTTAAGTGATCTGCATGGTGTTTATTGCAAGTCAACACCTCAAATTCTTATACAGCATCTGTAATATGGATGTTAGGAAAAAGGAAAAAAAAAAAGGATATTTCCAATATTATATAAAAATTTTTAAATGTCCGGGCTTTTAGTGTGACAGTCTAAAATTTAGGAGCCTGCTCCTTCATTCCCACTGCTGCACTTCTTTTGGGCCTTCCCATGGGCCTACCTGTGCTCCTCCTCTTATTTTCTGGAATACGCATTTTCTCCTTCTGCGCCACGTCATTTTGATCCTGCTCTTCCTCTATGATGTCAAGCCCCGAGTCCGCACCCATCTCACCCCTAGCAGAACCAGTGTCACCTTTCTTTTGTCCAGAGCTTGCTGTGTGGCAATGCTGGACGTGATTCTTCAGGCTCACGTTGTGATTGAAGCATTTATCACAGAGCTGACACTTGTAGGGTCTCTCCCCTGTGTGCAGGCGCATGTGGGATTTCAGGTGGTTCGCTTGGCTGAAGCTCCGCTGGCACACTGAACAATTATGGGGCTTTGCTCCTGTGTGCACCGATGAATGTCTGTGGAGAGCTTGACGTCGGTTAAAGTCCATCCCACAGACATGGCATTTTAACAGCTTAGGGCCTCTGTGAACTTTCAAGTGGACTTTACGCTTCTTATATGTGGTAAATGTCTGTGAACAGTCTGGACATTTGTAAGGCTTTTCTTGAGTTTGGTGCGCCTGCTCATGAGCGAGTTTCTCCACCTTTTTTTTGAACGCAGCACGACAGTACTTGAACCGATGCTCATAGTTTTCATCGTGAATCCTGTTATGAGAACTTAGAGCAGTCTCACTAACACACCTCTTGCCACAAACATTGCAGGAATAGGGCTTAATTTTGTGTTCACATGTGTGAGGCTTTCGTCGATGGAAAAACCTTCCACAGTCTGTGCAGAGGTGACTGGGTTTGAGGGATAGGGAAGGATAATCATCATGTTCAGATGCACTTTCCTCATCAGACTTATTATACAGCTCACCAGACTCCTCTGATGGAATCCAGTCCTCATCTGAGTCCATGTGGTTATCATCAGATTCCTCAGTTTCATCCATGGGATTACTGCCCTCCTCATCTGTAGCCCTGACAATCCCAGAGGTAGTTATCAAACTGCTGTGACTGTCATATGTTGATGCCATCTGAGAAAAATAGAGCGAACAAAAGAGTTGTTTAAATAAAATTTAAAAAAAAAAATGCAACCATCTCTTTTTTGAAATTGAGTTTCCATAATATACCATTTTGAATGAGAGCACTGCTGAGCAGGTGCCAACGCTCGGCTGTTTTTGATTTGTAGCAGGGGAAAGGCGGGGAATGAAGTGCTGGTATAGTAAATTCAGTGAACAAGTGTGTGAAATTTGATGGGTCTAGCTTGAAGAGTATGCATCTATGGTGTGAATTTGAACATCTAGGTCACATTGTTCTCATGTTATGGACAACGTTAAAGTTTGCGTGACACTGATGATGCCTCCAGTATCAAGGTTATGACAATAGCTCGACTGTTTCAAGTAAAAAGTTGAGCTATTGTCATAACCTTGGAGTCAGAGGTGTCAGCACAGAAGCTAAATAAAGTATAAATTAAAATCAGAAAGCAAGAAGTTACACATAATTTAAACTGCAATTAATAGAAGTATATAGACACAAGCAATATATCAAATTTAATGGCAGCAACACATTTCAGTTCCAATGTTTTTACATATCAAGACATAATAAGAAAAACAATCCTCCTTAGCAGCTAAAATTACATAAATACAGTACAATTTGTTGGTCTGGAGCATTCAGGTGTGTTAACACAATGACAAGGAAAGACAACCGCATGACCTGGGCACCTTGCAGTGACTGAATCAACCACGAACTCTTCTGTATACCAAAGGATTCTAGAGTCAAATGTCAGGTCATCTATATGACAGCTAAAGCTTGGATAAAACTGGGTCATTCAACAGGCCTCGATCCCAAGCACAGCAGCAAATCTACAGGAGAATGACTATAAAGAAGAGTGGGCCACAACGATGTGAGGGACTGATAGTCAAACAGAAAATTACTACAACTAAAGTTGGTTCTACAGGCTGTTAAATTGTGGGTAGTGCACAGGACACTCACCTCTGAAGTTACTTCTGTGTCTCCCGCAGCTTTGGGGACACTGGCATTGGCTAGATTTTTCCACTGCTTTCTGTAGTCGCACTGAATGCACTGCTGGTTCAAGATGATGAGCACCCCATGGGTGACCTTCTCCATCTTTACTGCAGAAGTGCAGAAGGGGCACTTGGAGCTGAACAACTGGAGGAGCCGATGTTCATTCACAATGTACTTCCCTTTCACCCGAAGAAGTGCAGCCCTAAAAAACAGAGATTTAAAAAAGAAATATTTTGAGACAAATATTAAGCACTAATCTTGTATAATCAAACACAACTGTTAGTTTAATAACTTACTTTTCCCGGATCATCTCAATGTTCTCAATGTTTTGTATCATCTCACCACAATGAGACATGAGAGAATCAGAAACATCACTTGGCGCTTGGGTTCCTGGGGCATCTGGAAATGTAAGCTTATTATTCACTTGAACATTAAAAAAAATTAATTAATTAAAAAAAGAGTAAATACTGACTTCATGTAGAGATCCTGAAAGACATCAAATTTCTTACCAACTGAAGGGAGAGATGCTTCCACACAGGATACTGGACTTTGATATGCTTCTAGCTGATCACACTGGGGAAATATCTGTGTGGTTTCTGTAGGCTCCTACACAGATAATAATCCAGAAAGTTGTTTCATTTAGAAATACCTTACATTATCACATGACTTATTGTAAATCCATTTAACTTCAGTATACATTTCTAGCAAGCATGTGAATGTGTGTGTGTGTGTGTGTGTGTGTGGGGGGGGGGGGGGGGGGGGGGGACTTTCATATTTACACTGAGAAGGACTTATTAAATAAATGAGTGTAAACCTGCACAATGGGATAACACAACAGGTTGCTTGAGTTACTCATTGCACAGCATCAGCAGCATAATAAGGTTATATTTTAATAATTTGGCACCAGTTATTACAACTTTTTAGGCCATATCTACTCTCACTCCCTACTCTAATTCTCACTTATTAAAGTTCTTGTGTGCCCAAAGTTCTCCCACCTCTGGCACAACTTCGATGGCATTCCAAGGGAGACTGAGGACACTGAGTCTGAATGGACCGTGTTCCACACCTCCATTGTTGAGGCTATCACACAGAGCTCTGGCTGCAAGGTGGTTGGTGCCTGTTGGGGTGGTAATCCCCGAACCAGATGGGGGACACCAGAGGTGAAGGGAGCCATCGAGGTGGAGGAGGAGTCCTATTGGGCTTGGTTAGCCTGTGGGACTCTGGAGGCAGCTGAAGGATACCGGCAGGCCAAACAAAACACAGCTCAGACCCCCCCTGAATTCAGTGAGGCCAAGGAAAAAAAGGCTTTTGGTCTGCCTTGAAATGATTGTAGCAAACAGTCAGGCAACTCAGGAGAGGAAGGCAGTGGTCTACTCACACTAGAGTTGGGCGATATATCGAGTTTTAAGAAATATCGCGTATGAAAATATATTGATATTTCAATATATTAGATATATACAGATAGATATATACATAATCTATGTCACGTTACAATCATAATTGTAGATCCACCAGTCCACCTTTCTCTTCTCCCAGTTTGTCTCTGCACAACTTCACACTGCCCCGCCTCTCTCCCTCACTGTTTCACCCATAAATCATGCAGGAAGTGACAGCATGGCAGTGCTGCCAACTTAGCGACTTTGTCGCTAGATTTAGCGTCTTTTCAGACCCACCCTAGCAACCCCACCCAAAAAGTGACTAAGGACAAATTTAGCAACTTTTTTCCGGTGACGTTGGCGACTTTTGGAGAGTTCTGGAAACCTGAAATCCTCCACTGTCGCCATGTTTTGCGCACATAGAGCCTCTGTACTGTGCCCATTCGTACACTTTGACATCGTCCGGGGGTCTTTCGTGTGCTTGTGACGCAGCCGGCGGATACGTAGACGCTGCATTGAGCGGGTCTGCTGTGCATATGTCAGTGCATATGTCTATGGATTTATAATCCTGCTGACTGAAGGATGGAATTTTGTTCATTCAGTTTGTTTACATGTTTTGTTATTTCCCAGAGTACTATTTTACAGGAGTACACACAGGAGGAAGCACTTTGGTGACGTCTACTTCACTGGAGACTGGCTTTTTAAAGAATAAGTCAGCCTTTTGTTTTCTGTTTACATTTTAATAGCACAGATGTGAGTCTTTTGTTATGGATGAAAAAAAGCATTAATTTTTCTGAGGAGCATTATTATTTAAATATGCCAATAGTTGATTTTTAATTTCTCATGTACATCTACAGCTGAATGTTAATTAAAGTGCCTGTGTGACATTTGGGACATGTAGCTTTGACTCAGAAGTGCCTTTTTGTTTATACCTTTTGAGAAAAAATAATATCGAGATATATATTATATATCGCCATTCAGCTAAAAAATATCGAGATATTCTTTTTGGTCCATATTACCCAGCCCTAACTCACATGGTGTATAGTGGGGTGGGGTGCTGCCGACATCAACTGAGGCTATAGTTGGGTGAAGGACCTTCTTAATGCCACTGAGTCTGGGGACGACTCATCCATTACTGGAGGTGAGGTCACTGAGGTAGTACAACAACTCCTTGGTGGCAGGGCCCCTGGGGTGGATGAGAGCCGCCCTGAGTTCCTGAAGGCTCTGGATGTTATAGGACTGTCATAGCTGACAGAGAAGGCAGGGGGATGCTGCGGGAGTATGAGGTGTCTGGCCCACTGTTACGAGTTGTTCAGTCCCTGTACAACCGCTATGAGAGCTTGGTCCACACTGACTGCAATAACTGACTCATTTCCACTGGGCACAAAATTATCATTTAAAAAATACTTTTTGTATTTACTCAGGTTGTCTTTGTCTCATATTAAAATTTAAGTGTGAGAAACATACACAAAAATCAGGAAGGGAGCAAACACACACACACACACACACACACACACACACACACACACACACACACACACACACACACACACTCCTTACTGTGTCTTGTATCTATTGTTTTTTGGTTTGTTTGGGTTTTTTTGACCAATGTTTTTTGTTATCCTTGTGCATGTGTTTGCAACTGAAAAGAAAAGTGCACTGCAGAACCAGTCAAAATGTGGGAAATTGTCTCAAGATCTAAAGGGGGGGGGATTAAAAAAAAATATGCTGTACAGTCCCACATTGAGAGGAAAACCTGGTCACCCTATGTTCTGCACGTTTCAGATATGCCACCTGTTGTCTCCTAAATGTGACCTGTGTTTGCTGGTTTAGGGTCAGCTGCAGACTCACCACATGCTGCGGGCTCTGCTCGGGTTCTTCTGGCTCTGTTTTGATGCACAGTGAGGGGACAGCACCGGGCGTCAGCTGGAACGTGCCGGTCACAAAGCAATCATCTGTGAAGTGCTTACTGCAAATGGTGATATCAGTCCAGGACGATTCCTTAAGTCGCTGCCCGTTGACTTCGAAAAGAAACTGGACCCACTCCTGTCTCCTCTCTGGGTCCTCTGGTAAACTGAACCGCTGCACATTGTGTCGCCACGAATCACAACCGACGACGGAGCACATGCTGAGCTACAAATTCCCCCTCGTGTGTCACTCACTGTGTGCAAGGGCGACATACATTTTCCTGCAGTGTTGAGCTACCAGCCGTGGTTAAAGCGGTGCTGCTGAGTGTTGAAAGAGGGCGGGCCTCGCAAACTCTTTTTCTGTGGTTTTATGGAAGTTGGCATCCTCCATGGTGTATTACTGCCCCCTTTAGTTCTGTCAGTGTCCATTCCACACATTGGAGGCATCGTTTGGTTGGGACAGTGGTGGTGGTGGCCCATTGTAAATGAGGGAGCAGCTGAAAGTAAACTGCTTATCTGACTTAGAGTCACAGGGGAGCTTGAGCCTGTCATATCTACAGCCAGTTTAGAATAATGAGATGACATAGCAAAGCTGTCTTTGGATTGCAGGAGGCTGGATGAAGCCTGTGCAGGCACAGGAAGAAAGGCAAACGTGAGGTTCAAGCCAGCAAACAGGGTTATTACAGTTAACCTGTGCACAAAAACAGCCAAGAACAACCGCACCTTCCAATATTCCCAATGTTTGTTATCTTAACTTTACTGTCTGCAACTGTCTCTCCAAACTACAGTGCTTAACAAATTTATTAGGACAACTGCTGTACAAACAACAAAGCGCAAATATTTCAGAAATCTGTCAAGAAGTTTTTACACCAAAATTTGAGCCGGCAACACGGGACTTGACTGAGAAATCAGAGATTAATCAAGCTTAACATCAACTAGATGCGCTCTGTCGGCCTGACTTTTCCGCTGGTTTGTTTAGTCGCTTCGCTGCTTCAAGATGACAAGCACCCCATGAGTGACCTTGTTCATCCTAAATTTACATCCACATGATGGGCATTTGCAGCTGAACAGCTGGAGGCGTTTTTTGTTTGTTTGTTTGTTTTTTCACAATGAACTTCTCTCTCATCTTTAAATGCTCAGCTCTAAAAATCAATCAGTTGAATTAAATATTAATAAAGCAACCTGGTGCACAAAGAGGCAAAAGCAAGTGATATCGTAAAAAATCTAAATTTATTAAGAGAACTTCCTGCATCTGGTTCTTTCCTAATATAAATGCAGGTGGATGAGGTGGACATGAGTCTTGGGAGTGGGAAGCTATGTGGGGAATTACAGTAAATCATACATAAGCATACATGTGAAAATAGATCATTCTGCTTTATCTATCTGAAGACCAATAAATGCGATTGCTGTAGCTGCAAAAAGACTTCCGGTCCTATTGAGATTTTGCAGACACGTGACTACTAACCACGCAACCTTAACTTGTCCGCTATTTTGGACATGTGACAATAATGGTGAGAATGTAGGATCACGTGAATAAGACGTGATCCTACGTGATCATACGGGCCTACAGACTGGTAGGCTGCAGAGCTGTGGCAAAACTTTTACTTTTAAGGTGAACCTTCTCTGTATCCAGTTTACATCACACTTTTATTAACTTTACTACTCCTGGGTGAGTATTTGCATATAAACGTGAAAAACTACAGGCAACTGTGGCAATCTGCTGGCATCTAAAGCAGTCACTAGGAAGTTTCTGGTGCACCACTGTCTTTGCAACTGCTATCAACCAGCGGCAGTCAGCAAACTCCCGGGAATACACATGCACAATTTTTCTTAGCAACCAGTGGCTGCTTTATGCCCAATATGGCAGATGACTCTTGAGCGATGTGCCCATGACGTCACGGGAAAACAGCTTTCTGCCCTGACCCCTGTAAACACTTTCATAAAGGACGAGGCTTCAGAATGAAACTTGAGAAGCGTTCACCTTCACGTTGGTGTTTGTTTTAATTCAATCTAACCCAAAACAAATGACTGAGCCCATAAACCGAGGGGAAAGGTGCTTGCAGAGGGGCGAGTCAGAGAGCTGGTTTTGCATAGACGGTCCAGAAGGCTTCTTGCAGCCACCCCCTGGTGTCCAGATTTCAGGCTCTTGAGTATTGGCTTCACTTTGCAGAGCTGAAGGCTGCATCTATGTCATATATTGCCTATGGCTCCAGCACTAGAAGCATCCTTTCTGTAATGCACTGCAAGTAGAAGCAACATGTGAGAACAGAAGATCTGGACCAGACAGTTTGTGCACTTTACCTGTAGTATGAACAGTATGAATAGTGGTAGGAATTCAAAGCAACTTTCTTGGTTTGTTTTACTCAAACTGTGAATGAACTTAGTTGTGTTTTGGTATAAAAATAAATCAACCTGTATTCCTGCATAGTGGCACGCAAAGAATATAGCATGGTGATGTGTGTGTGTGTGTGTGTGTGTGTGTGTGTGTGTGTGTGTGTGTGTGTGTGTGTGTGTGTGTGTGTGTGTGTGTGTGTGCGCGCGCGCGCGCGCGTAGGTCTGCATATGAACACTCCCTTCACATTAGTACTCTCCAGATGTGTCTCAGGTTGTTCTGGCTCTAACTTAATGGACAGCGAAGGGATAACCGGTGCTTTAGCTCGACCGTGCCATTCAAACTCTTCAGTAAACAGTTATCCGTAAAGTGCTCAGTCCAGTGGGATTCTTTAAAGAGCTGCTTATTGACTGTAACCAGAAACTGGATCCACTCCAGTCTATCCTCTGGGCATACCTGGCAAGTCTCCCGTTTTGGCCGGGAAACTACCGTATTTTACCCCTCTGTCCCACCGTCCTCCCGTATTAGTATTTTTCCGTATATTTCCCGTATTATAATATAATAATTAAAATAAAAAGGCATTTCTGTGCCTCTCCAAACTGAATTCTGTCACTAGCCGACATTCTGTTAGTGCCGACAGCGGGAACAAACCCGGAACAACATAGTTTTTATTTTAAAACTTGACAGGTATGGTATGGCTCTGGGTCCCCTTAAACCGTTGCGCACTGCAATGCCAGAACTCACAACCGATCACAAAGCGCATTTTCAATTTTACTCCTCCAGCTCTTAAACTTCTCGGACCCTTTTGGTAAAAAAGAAAAAGAAAAAGAAAAAGGAAAAAAAAAAACAAAAAACACCAGTATGCCGACGGGATTTGTAGTTTTTACACCTCGGCAGTGATAAGCTAATCTAACTAGCTACCGTTCCTGTTGCCGTAGCAGCCAGAGCTTGTGGGCGGGGTTTTTATGGAGAGTTCGAATGATTTGTTAACAGGCGTACACCGGCAACATTTCTTCATTGCACAGATTTAACAGGGTGCTGGAAACATTCCTCAGAGATTTACGTTCATATTAACATGATAGCGTCACACAGCTGCTGCAGATTTGTCAGCTGCACATCCACGATGTGAGTCTCCAGCTCCACCACATCCCAAAGAAGCACTGTTGGATTGGGATCTGATGACTGAGGAGGTCATTTGAGTGCAGTGAACTCACTGTTATGTTCAAGAAACCGGTTTGAGATTATCTGAGCTTTGCAACATAGCAGGTTATGCTGCTGGAAACAGCCGCCAGAAGATGGGCATACTGTGGTCATACAGGGTTGAAGATAGTCAGGAACAACACTCACGTATATGGTGTTTAAACAATGCTAAGTTGGTACTAAGAAGCCCAAAGTGTGCCAGGAAAATATCCACCACCAGCCTGAACTGTTGATACAGGGCAGGATGGATCCATATTTTCATATTGTTCACACCAAATTCTGACTATAATCGAAATGTTACATCAATCCAATCTTCTGTTGTCCAATTTTGGTGAGCCTGTGTGAACTGCAGCTTCAGTTTTCTGTTTTTGGTTGACACCAAGTGGCACCATGGCGTGGTCTTCTGCTGCTGTGGCCCATCTGCTTCAAGGTTTGGTGTGTTGTGTGTTCAGAGATGCTCTACTGCTTACCTTTATTGTAATGAGTAGTTATCTTGCCTACCTTTCAGCTTAAAGCAGTCTGACCCTCTGACCTCTGACATTAACGAGGCACTTTCACTCAGAGAACTGCCTCTCATAGGATATTTTCTTTTTCAGCTCATTCTCTGTACACTCTAGACATGGTTGCGCAGGAAAATTCCAGTAGATCAGCAGTTTCTGAAATACTCAGAGCAACCTATTTGCCCCCAACAACCATGCCATGAAGCAGGTATTACTACTATAATTAATGATATTATCTTAAAAGGTTATCTCTCTGTGTTAGCCCTGCGACAGTATGGCAACCTGTACAGGGTGTACCCCGCCTCTCACCCTATGACAGCTGGGATAGGCTCCAACACCCCCCACCCCCGCGACCCTGAACAGTATAAGCAGAATAGGATGGGTGGGTGGATGGATGGATGGAAGGAAAATAAATATAGGTTCTGTGACAGAATAAAATGTGCTTGTTATTTGTGATTAAAGAAAAACACACATACAGAGTGCAGAGCACACAGAATGGCTCTAATTTTGCTTGGAAATTTTATTTATTTATTTGACCCTGTAAAGTTAGTGCAGTACTTTGAAAATAAAAGTATTTTAAGAGCAAATATGCAGATTTATGACATGCCATTAGATGGCACTGTTCAGCTTCAACTGTCCTTACTTCAGCACACAGCAAACCACTTCTCCAGTGCTTTAGAGTCCAATGGCAGTGTGCTTTACACCGCTGTATCTGATACTTTGCATTGTGCTTGGTGATTTAATGGTTGGAAACCCATTCCATGAAGCTCTCCAGGCACTGTTCTTGAGCTAATCTGAAGGCCACATGAAATTTGGAGGTCTGTAGTGACTGACCCTGCAGAAAGTTGGCAACCTCTGCGCTCTATGCGCCTCAACATCCACTGACCTCAGTCTGTCATTTTACGTGGCCTACCACTTCGTGGCTGAGTTGGTGTTGTTCCCAGTTGCCTCCATTTTGTTATAATACCACTAACAGCTGACTGTGGAATATTTAGTAGTGAGGAAATGTCACAACTGGACTTGTTGCACAGGTGGCATCCTATCACAGTACCAGGCTGGAATTCACTGAGCTCCTGAGAGCGACCCATTCTTTCACAAATGTTTGTAGAAGCAGTCTGCATCCCTAGGTGCATGCTAGGTGCTCACACCTGTGGCCGTGGAAGCGATTGGAACACCTGAATTCTGCTTGAGAAATTTGCATTTTCTAAATAAAATTTTTTTGGCTGCATTGTTTGTTAATCCACTCTTTGAACAGTAGAAGCAGTTTTTATATTTTCTCACAGTTGCCACAAATTTGAAAATGCACAACAAACACTCCTGATGATGAACAGTTCCTATCTTCCTGAAAGATGACCTCTTAGATGGTCAGAGGAAGTGAAATGACAGCCCTGTACAACTGCACGCATGACTTGTTCTCCAAGTCAAAGAACACGTTTTACAGTAGATGGAATAAACCTGTGCACTGTGTCTTGGGATGTAAATAATCCTCAGCAGTCTCTGAAATCTAACCATTTAATTGACCATAGCACTATTTGTTTATGTATAATTAACCTATTCACAGGCATAAAATGACATAGTAGTGGCCTACATTAGATGCTGAGGTACTTTTTCATGCAGACACTGGCTTTACTTACTAAATAAGTTGACTTTCTAACCAGCTGAAAGGCTGAATTACATCTGCTAATGGTGATTAGTCCACCACATGGACGTGTGGCTGAAATATGGGCACAGGGGTCACTTCAGTGACCCCTGAGCAAACAGGAATGACACCCACAACTGCAGCCTTGTGCAGCAGGTGGTTGCTCTCCTGCCTCCCCCTGGACATGTATTCCCAATGTCCAAAAACATATTAAGGCTTTTATGGCAAGACAGGGGGAAAAAAAAACAAGATGGGGATTGGTGGGTTTACTCTCCCGCTGCGTGTAAGGCCCTCAGCTTCCTGGGTAATTGAAAAATGAATTCATGTGTCAGCTAATGAGTACAGCATATCTCTGCCCCGAGGAGGCCAGTCAATCAATCTCTCATCAGGCTGCCTCAACAGTAATTTGTGTTTGTTGATATGTTTGCACATGCATTTGATGTGTATATAGCAGATGTTGTTTTCGCGTTGTGTGTATTAATGTGTTAGATTCGAGCCATATGAATCAAGGGCAGTCTGGTTTCCTCCTCTTTCCTGACCCATTTTCATATCCATTTTCAGCAGCAGGATATTTGCTGAATGTGCTGAAACTTCAAAAGCCAGTGCTCGCTAGGAATGTGCCATTAAACTGTAAACATCAGGACAGGGCAATAAACCTACACACACACATACACAGTGTGAGAAGATCATTTCCACAGTTTAAAAAAATAACAGACCCAGTTTTTTTCATGGCTATTGAGGTTCAATGTGAAGTTCCCATGTGACTGTGCCAAAGAAAAGAAGGAAAACTGATCCAAAAAGTGTAGAAAATGTAATTTTCTTGGGTGATCGAACACAAAAAACGTTCACCCTTGAATCGCATTTGCATTCTGTCCTCCTCCATCATACCAGTTCTGGGAAAAAGAGAGCAAGTCACAGTCGAAACATGTCAGCTGCCTTTCACATTTACGGAGGAATGTTGGCCGCTCTTCATAATTTTGTCAGTCAGTGTGCCAGATAAGAGCTCTCAGTTCATAAATAAGATTGATGGCACCGCATACCACCAGTTCCTGCTCTGTGTTTTCCCATACAAGCTTCTCTGTCAAAAGCATCTGCGCTATCTCACCAGCTCATATCCTCTCTGTCCAAGTCCAGGCGTGCTTAGGTGTTTTAACATGTTCCTCAGCCACTCATTAAACCCACTGCTGCATGATATGCTCTCACTTCAGCTGCTCAGTTGTGTTAGAGTTTAATAGTAGTTTATTTTGGGGTATAGGTTAAGAGATAATTCTATAAGATTGTATTTTAGCTACACATATCTGGCATGCACTCCAAAGATTAAGTCTTACATTTCCTCATAGTTGGTAGGCCTTAAAAAAAAAGTCTTTCTGTTGAAACTCTTCAGGTGCTAAATTGAGATAGTACCTGGTTATTTTTTCTTTCATAATCTTTTAAACTGTTACGTTACAGTTTTCATAGGCTGAGCCTTCTTGAAAAGTGAACTGAACATTGTCAAGGCCTCCTTTAAGGATACAGTGGCAGTTTTCTAAACCAACTCAGGCCTGTTTGTCTAAAAGGAAGCAACATCTCGTGTTAGAACATAGCTTTGCTATTGTACTTTGATTCTTTTTTTTTATGCTGATGCCTGAAGGCATTCATTTCTAAAAATAATTTCTCAAAGGACTTTGACTGCAAACTAAAAACATGTTCTTATAATGTCTCATGGCTTTGTTTAACCCAAAGCCAATGCTATATGGCCTTTATAAAGGCTTCCTTAACACACAATGACACTGCTTTATTTTATAAATGCAATACTGTACAAAGGCTTTACCCTCAAAAAGTAAAGAAAGGACCCTTTAAAAATAATTTGTATTTTTTATGTAGTATTTTATTTTATACAGCGTCAATTCACAGCAGAGTTGTGTCAAGGCGTTTTATATTGTACAGTAAAAACCCTATATTGTTAGAAAGAAAACCCATCAATCAGATGATCCACTAAGAGCAGCACTTGATAGTACGAAGGAAGAACTGACTTTTAACAGGAAGTACTGCCTGGCAGATTCAGGCTCAGGTACGGGCAGCCATCTGCTGTAGCTGAATAGGGGATGAAGGGAATGAGGAAAGAGGAGCATAGAAAGACAAGAGCAATATCCAGAGTGTGGGAGAGAGAGGAGACATTTTAATGCCATGCACCTCTCTTCAACATGTGGAGGTAGAAGAGAGGTGAGTGGAAAAGAAGTGCTCAATACATCATGGGAAGTCCCCCAGTTGCCTGAACCTATAAGAGTATAACTAGAGCCAGTGACAGTAGAGACAGTGTCTGTCTCCTGAATCTAAACTGAGAGCTGGTTCCACAGGAAAAGAGCCTGATAGCTGATGGCTCTGCTGTCCATTCTACTTTTGGAAACTTGAGAGACTACAAGCAAGAGTCATGGTCCTGGGTCTACGACCTAGTGTTTTCAACTTTAATGGACTTTTGTAGTTTCGTTTATTTGCCTCTGTGATCACGGGTTCCTTTTGTGTTTTTTTGTTTCATGTATTCATTAGGGCATTAGTTTCTTCCTAGTTCATTCTTGGTTTGTTTGTTTATATTGTTTCATGTGTTCTCCTTTAGTATACTTAGTTAAGTTGGGTCAACAACTTAACTATGTATACTTCAGTTACATCTGGGGTCCAACCCTGCCTGCTGCATACAGCCAACTCTGACAGCAAGGTTAAGGTGGGCCAGGATGATCCAAAGAAAATTAAACAATTACATTTGACTGGCAGGTTAATGCATAATACTGTAGAATAAGTTCATTTTTCATGGATTATTCAAAGGTTGCATGATACAGTTTAATGAAGGCTAAATTAATTGGTTTGCAGTACTGTAGTGAGGTTTACAGTGATCCACTATGCTGGACTGGTGCAGAGCAGGCTGTGGTGTTCATGGTCACTGTTAGCAGACATCAGTTTATATTTAAGGTAATGATGATGATTAGATCCACTACCAGCTTTATGCTGCCTGAGGGTTGGAAGTCAGCCATGGCTGTATGCTGATATCTTGTTGAATTTAATTGGTTTTAGTTGGTTATTTAAGAATTCTGTTATTACTATCCTTTGACTTTAGATGGGCACACTTGTGGATTTGTTTTTCAAAGTTGGCAGCGAGGTTGCTCCAAGCCTCTCGGAAAACTTGAAACAGTCCTTTAAGGCTGTCTCCTGTTTCTTATTGTAATCCCACACTGACTCAGTGATGTTGAGATCAGGGCTCTGTGTGGGTCGTGCCATCTGTTACAGGATTCCTTGCGCTTCTTGTCACTGAAGATAACACTTTATGACTTTGGCTGCATGTGAATGAATTCAGGACCAAAGAGATGCCTCTTTGATTGTATTTCCTGATAATGAATTATGTACCAGAACCTTAAGATCTAATGTGCTTGACACTTTTGAACAATAGTGCATATTTGAAAGCTGAATATAAATCATTCAGAAATGCCAGGTGACTAAAGCAGGCATCTACTGGAACTGTGGTGATGTGTTTTAGTTTTAACAAACCAAACCGTGCAAGGACGACTGCTGAAACATATGAAAGGACACTGATGACACCATAACATTCATTGTCCTTGCTGCTGTCATTCTCATTGTTCTGCCACATTGTGAAAACCCAGTGTCTGAGCTCCAGCCGCCCCAAACTGGTATAAGTCGATATTTGTGGCTCAGTTGCACGGGTCTGTGTGTGCTCACATATGTGTGTGACCTATTTGGAAATAGACACCATATAACAGAGCTCTCCATTCTCTCATCATCATATCCATTGGCCTGTCCTGAAACAGCTCATAGGCACCTCTGTGCATGAGGTATATGCGAGGCATTGAAAGCATGCAGGTCTTTGATGCACATTAGCAAAGGTGCACAAGAATTTTCAAATGGCATTAGCTGCTAATCTGGGAGAAACCTGCCTTTGTCACGTATAGGGTTACGTGTCCTTATGAGAATGTAATCTATGCCAAGCATGCTCTCCATGGCAAGAGGAGAACAAGAGAGCAAGCCACCCGAGAAAGTTGAACCGAAAAGAATGCAGCTCTGGTATTCATTAATGAAGAGCACTCTTCTCTGTGATGGAACGAGGGGGCAGGAATGAGGAGATGGTGTAACAATGGAGATTCACCAGAAAAACACAAGTGTGCTGGAATTACCTGGGTATTTATCGTCCAGCATATAAATGAAATAATTCACAAGTCAGAGTTTGTAAATTATATTAGAATATTTTATTGCTTTATGAAATGTTGCATGAATTCAACTGTAAAAACCTTCATATTTTTTCGAGTTCACAGAAATGTCTGTTTGAAGTCAACACTTGGTTAGTTGTGTACAGCTTGACAAGACCGTGATTGTCGGCACATAACTTACAACAAACATACATACATAAACTCTTTGGCATCCTGCTCAAAGCGCTATTGTATCTAAAATAACAAACATCTGTATAAAATATATAATAACAATAATAATAATAATAATAATAATAATTAACCTGTTAGTTCAAAGCTCACAGTAAACAAAAAAAAAAAAAAACAACAACCAAAAAAACACCACCACGGCATTTTCAGCTTTTGCCCCTAAATGGTGGCCAACCCAGCTGGATCACCACATCGGGACACACACTCTCAAACTGTAATCACACATGCAAACATACTATGAGAAAAAGGGCATGAGAAACAAAGACAATGAAACACCACGATGCTACACCCTCCCAAAATTACAAGCTTGCAGCACCAGGTCTGTGTCAGTATATGCATTTATATATTATACAGCTCCCTCTTGACGCACCTCTAAACCTCTGTAGATCCAGCTACTTGGGGCTTAAGACATATGAAGAGCAGGAGCGCTAAAATCAGCAGTGTTATCATCTTAAATTAATCAACGAAGGGGAGTCTTCCAAAGAGATAATATCTATCTGATGGGAAGGCAGATTGCTCTGATTAAATCCATGGGGTTTTTTTTGTTTTTGGAGAGAAAAAGCATGCAGGTCACAAAGATAACCTCTTACTGAATGTTTATCTAGAAGAGCTTGAGGCTTAAGTTAATATTTGGGGAATGTGGAAACCAGATAAGATTAATACGTAGCTTCTTAATTCATTGGATTGGGAAAAGAAATTATAGGTACTATACAAGGGGGAAAGCAGCATTCATATATACTTATATATATATTTATTTATAAATATTTTGGCATACACCTTCTGAGAACATGTTGCCCTATTACAATCCAAAATACTGTCCAAGTACCTCAGAAGATTCATCTTTTCTCACTCCGCCAGGCAGACTGCCTGCAGCTGTCCAGCCGAGTGAGAGAAAGTAAGTCGGAGCACAGCTCTGTCTCTAAAATGTGAACAGTCCTTTTTTTTTCCCCCTCCTTCCTCTTTCCGTAACATTCTTGTCTCCAGTATTTAGTTCCAGTCTTGCACTCTTCACAGATATTTAGAATTAGCTTTTTTTGCCCCCCTCCCCCTCCCTTTCAGGATACCCCTCTCAGTTCTTTAAATGAAGATTTCCACTGCCTCCGCATCCAGCTCATCCAAGCCTTTGAAGGGGTTCAATAGCAACTTCTTAGGTGCTGCCTTGTCTGGGGGAGAGAAAAAAAAAAAAATGAAAAGAAGAAATGGATAATTAGGATAATAAGTGTTTTAAGGCTAAAACAGTAGAAAGAAAAGTCCAAGATACAGCTCAGTTAGCCATGGCTAAAGGTTAACACACATTTTCCACAGTCAAACAGACCACTCAACTGAATGTGCTCAGTCAACAGGCCTACATTATTCCCTAACTATGCACATTCCACAGGGCCCACATTATGAACCATGACCTACACAGATGTTATCTGATTGGCTAGTTATTCCACAGCATGGTTAATCAATATGCACATCCATGAACTTGAGGCCAAAAATGCCTCTTAATGTGTGCAGCTGGAGTATAAATTTGTGCAGGATTTTTTCTTTCTTTCCATGAGCACATGTGCAAAACATTTCACAGCTTTATGCAGCTATTGGTTTATTGACCCCTCATGCATGCATGATAAGGTGCTTACCGCTGTTGAGCTTAGATGTGCTGGCTGCCTCTTTGGTTTTGGTTCCCTCCACCTGCCGTTCTAGTGTCCCAGGCTCAGACTGAGCAGAGAACTGACGGATGGGCAAAGTCTGATCATCTGAAAGACTCTTACCTACGAGAAAGCATCACAGAAGACGTCAGCATTTGTCAGCGGCACTTTCCCCTCGGCTGCTCAAAGATTTCATTCACCGAAATCCTTTTGCTCAGCCCCGTTTTTAGCAGCACATATGTGGTGTAAAACCTATACTAGGCAACACTGTCTTTGTATAAAAAAAAAAAAAAGCAAACTTTGTGCTCCTCACCTCTAGTCTTAGTGTTGCTCTTGGTCGGGCTGATGGAGGGAGTGGAGGAGGCTGGTCGGAGGGTTGCCCCCACTGTATTCAGGAGGTTAGCAGATGGATTTTGCTCATCCCTTCGACCTTGGTCCTGGTGCAGTCGCTGATTGAGGATCTTGATCACGGCATCTTTTTCCAAGATCTGAGCATAGAGGGCACGAATCCTGATACAGAGCAGAAGTATAACAAAACACGTCATAAAGCTGATAACCAAATAGTGACATGAAGGTTTGTCACTGAAAACAAAAAGGGAGTCAATTAATAGTAGGTATGCACCTGTTCTCCATCTCCTGATTCCTGTGGTCGGCGACTGGCAGGTCCTCGTTGAAGCTGTTGTTGGAGGAGTGGCAGGGTGAGTGGTTAATGATGGTGGTGTCTCTGTAGCAGAAAAAGAAAATTTCCTGGGCTTAATTCAAGCTTAAATTAGCTGAACAGCATTTGTACACATGAACTCCCAGTATTCATCAGAAACAGAAGGAGCCGCCAAGCTACAGCTGTCTTTACCTCTGGGCAGCAGCAGTGGCAGCCACCTCCATGGCAAACTGCCTCATGGTGCTCTCCTCCAGGTACTTCTGCTCCCAGCGCACCACGTCGGCTTCGAGGGCCAGGATGCGCTCTTCACGCTCCCGCAGGCGCTCTTGGAGTGAGTTCATGGTCATTCCAGGGGGCTGTGACTGCCTCTGCGATTAAAGCAAACAGACTATTTGAAACAGATCATAAAAAAATACCTTAAATGCCGTCATATATGACAGGTTTTGTACCTCCCCAAGGACAAAGGCTTTACCTGTTGTGCCCTCAGACTCCTCAGCTCCTGCTCTAGTCGTGTCCTCAGCTTCATCTCCAGGCTCTCCCTCTTCTCACAGGTGGACTGCAGCTGAGCCAGTGCACTCTGAAGCCTCTCCACCTTCTCTACATAAGCCCTCTTCCTCCTCAGCTCCTCCTCAAGCTGGCGACCTCGTCCTCGAGCCGCCTCCAGGGCCTCCTCAAGTCGCTTAGCCCTGAGGTTCTGCTCCTCAGCTGCGGCTCGCAGCCGCTGCAGCTCCCTTTCCATACGCTCCCGCTCAGTATTCTGCTCCTCATCTGAATCAAAAGGAAAGTAAACATGGTCAGATGAAGAGTATTAGAGGATTAGAGTCAAAGTGTATTGGACAGAATGGAAGTGCTTTCAGCTGTGATATGAAAAATGTTCAAACTTTCCTTAAATCTTTTCTCAAAAATACAGAAAGTTAATCCACAATTATCCGCTCTAAAACTGACCCCAGAAAAAAGTACCCGAGTTTTTACATGGTGGCCAGTGTTCTTCATTTAGTGAAGCACTTCTGGAATGCTGAGAGGAGGAAGGGGGAGAAAGCTGCCCTATCCCTTTGACCCACATAGCACAGAGCATTCCTCATCAAGGCCATACAAACACCACCACTCCGCTTGAAAATCACACTCACACAGGTGGTGGTGGTGGTGTGTGTGTGTGTGTGCCTCATTTCTACCACTTGCAGTGCTGCTCTGGGATTTAGAAGGGGTTCATTTCCTTTTGCAAGGAGGTGTGTGGATTGAATTCCCTATTATTAAGCCTTCTTACCAAATAAGCTGAAGTTATGTAAGTGAAATTCCTGCATGAAAATATGCCCTTAGCAACAGAAAGGGCCCCATGCAATGCTACAATCCAGTCCAATCAAGCAAGCTCATTCCAGAGGAGGGGGAGGAGGAGGAGGGGAGAGGAAAGTAGCCCAACAAAATGACATACTTACTTTGTTCAAGGAGCTTCGCCATGATGTGCTGGTTATGGTCGGCCGCCTCTACTTCTTTTGCAACATGCGTCCTGGCATTTTCCAGGTTTTCTGTAATGCAGCAAAGTTTTAAAATTAGACTACTTTGAAAACCTTGAACCCACTGGAGACGGTATCATTGAATACTGCTGTTTTGTGTCAGTACCTCTAAGGTCTCTGTTGAAATCCTGCAGCCTCCTGATTTCAGCCACCAACCTCCTCCTCAGTGTCTGCTCCAAGTTTTCTCTCTTACTGCTGCCCTGGATCAGTGTCTCATAGGCCTCTGAAATACGCTGGATCTCCTGCTCCAACTGCAAGGAGAGGAAAAATGAGGGGGGAAAAAATAGAGAAGGGAACATGGGAGGAATTTTTGGTTAACCCACTTCACATGCCAAAAAGGAGCTGGAATGTTGATTTATGTTATTATAGTGCATAAATATGCATATGAGTTCACATGAATGTATGTGAATACAGCATACTCAGAGTATGTGTGTGTGTGTGTGAACATGTGTGTGGTGTAATTCTGAGAAGGAATTTAAGCCCGCACCACTCCCTTTGCAACTGATTTATATCTACATTCCTGAGGGCTGATAGCTTCAGTTCCAGGTGTGTGAGCACACAGGAGCATGCACGTACACACACAAAGGCTCTCTCTCTCTCTCTCACACACATACGCACACACAGGTTTGGGAAGGCTGCCAGTGGAGGGAAGGTGTGCATGCCTGTGCCTGGCTTGTGGAAAACGGCAAAGAGACACCCACCATTACGGCAGTCACACAGGCATGTTTACTCAGGGCTGCGGCCTGACGGAGAAAACTTTCCAACCCTGGCAATTATCATTCTTTAAGGTTGAGACAAGGCAAGGGCCATGTGACATAACTCCAGCAGAGAGGAAAATTGAATTTTTTTTTTTTAAAACAAAGATTGGCTGAGGTATCAAATGTCACCAAAGCTGTTTTCACCATGTTGAACAAGTAACTATCTTATTTTAGGGGCCAGTTTGGTGAGACACTCAATTACAGAAAGCAGCATGGCTGGAAAAGCAGTGCCGTTTAAAGTGAGAACATGGAAAAAGTGTTGCTGGGTGGGAAAACAAAAAGGATCTTTCACTTTTTTTTTTTTTACACAGCAGCCTACCACCTGCCTGCTGTAGACCCCCACCCAAACACTCATTAACTGTGTGGGGGTCAAAACCCAACTGGCTGCTGTCTGACAAGCCCCAGATTAGACTGAAAATCTATGGCCTCCACGCACACACACACACACACACACTTTTTGACCTCCACTAGGTTAGCTACACAATGAAAGGAGTGTGTAAACACAGTAGCAGGCTGTGACCTCTGTTTGTGCCTCTGTGGTGTGGAAGGAAGCAGCTGCTGATCTCATCTGTCTGCCCTGATGAGGGAGTGTGCCTGGAGTTGAATATCAGGGAAGCAACTGTTAACTGGGCTTGTGTTTCATAAACAGGTGTCTCAGATCGGGGGTGTTGTCTGGATGCTCACAAAAATTCCTTTGGGAATTTCATGATTTAATGTTGGGGCAATCTGTTCATTTATGTTGAATGTATTTAAAATCAGAGAAACTTCTAAAAAGTATGTGTAATATATGCTAGTCCATCTCAATTGTTGACCAGTGACAGATGAAGGTTTTCACATATGGATTTGTTCCTCTTACCTTCTGAATACGGCCGGTTTTCTCCCTGTGAGCCTCCAGCTCTTGTCTCAGTCTCTCATTCTCCATCAGCAGCAGCTCCACCTGGTTGGGCTCCTCCAAACCAGCAGGTGGCAGGCTGTTGAATGTGTTGTAGCAAGGGGCTTCTGCTGGCTGACCAGACTGGACATACCTACGAGACACATGTAGACATTAGAGGTCACTCTAGCTGAATCACACTTTTAGCAGGAGACAGGTATGAAAAAGAACTTTTATTTTTGAGCATGACATCTGAATTATCACTCTATAGCTATTTATCAGCATGCAGACCAGTCGACTCCAGAAGCAGTGAAGAATGTAATAGCCTGTATGAGGAACATACTCAAAACATCCTAGGCAACGCAAGCATGTGAAACTCTCCTGTTGCAGTATGCCAAACATTACAAACACCTACAGGGCTGGACTTGTTTTCTGGTACAGATTTCAAAGAGGAAATATGAATCAGTATGCAGACTACGGTGTGACTCACACTGAAAAGTATGTGTTTACGCATGTGAAATAGTGGCACCACTGGGCGGGCTCTTGTGAGAAAAAATTACACTGTATTGCATGATGTAATGTTAAAGTTTCTTAAACACACACACACACACACAGTCACACTCCTTCTGGTACCTGTGCTGCTGAGGCTGCACTGGCTCTTGGACCTGGTGAGGGATAAATCCTTGGCCCTGGAGGGGGGCTGAGTACTCTGGGGGTGGGTTGCATTTGTCCATGTTTGGCCCTGGGCCCTGGTAGCATTGAGTATAGTAAGGAAGCTCGGGGTAGCTGTGAGAGGTGATCTTTATGGCCTCTGCTTTAGCTGCTGCATCATTCCTCTCCAGCGATATCTGCATGCGATGCTCGCTGAGAGACCGCACATGGTTGCACTTTAGCTCCATCAGATCAGCCTCTTCGTGGAAAACCCCCCCATGGAGCTGCCTGATGGAGCCTGTAGGGCCCCAGTGAGAGGCCAGGTACTGAGACTGCGCCTTAGCCTGCTCATAGGTTGGCAGCTTCTCCCCATGCAGCTGGTAGCCACTTTCTGAATGATGGTAATCTCCCTGGTGCTCCTGGCCCTGGGGCTCCTGCCTCGTGGAGAGCTGAGGGTACAGAGGGTCTTCCTGGGTGAGACTCTCTAAAGATGATTGTGGGCTACTGCTCATGTCGCCCCCGCTGCTGGGGCCACTGTTGCTTCCGCTGCCTCCCCGCAGGGCCTGCTGCTGGATGGCTAATAAGGTGCGGGTGTCTGTGGGGTTTCCGTAGCGGAGCTGCTCCTGGATGAGTCGATGCAGGACGGTGCCGGACGGCTCCTCAGTGGACGACATACTGATTTGTGAACTTTGTTATTATCTCTATTAATCAGCTGACCTTTTTCCTCAGTGGAAACAATCAAATAAATCAGCTGTGAACCTGGAACAAAGGGGTGAGAAAATAAAGTATAATCAGTCAGAGGTGACAGATAGCTGAGAATAAAGTTGAGACAGCAACACTATCAACACAAACTTTAAAGTTATTAAAAAAAATCCCTTTCCTTGGATTAATTAGAAAACAGCGCAGCCATCAGTCTATATGACCAACAGCGACAACGCGGAGATGTGGACATATTTATCACTGCAGGCAAAAAGTACATGCGCCAAAAATTCCACTCTGACGGTGGAGCAAAAGCGCACAAAACCACCATGTAAAACACTTTACAACACTACTTTACAACACTATTTTCGTCTTTTTAAACGTAAGTAACTTTTAACCGAGCTACATTTTCGAAAGAATCAACCAGAAGTTACACTGTAGCGACTTTAGAGAAAAGAGAAAGGGGAGAGGGAAAAAAAGACGCTCCTCTTACCAGCTCACACTCTCATGATAACGAAGCGTTATCCTCGATTTCGAAGTAAAACTAGTTCCACTTTTGGCATCAGCTTTTTTTTTAATTCAAACGTGTCTCATTTTCCTCCCCCCTCGTGGACGTGTTGCCGCGATCCTCTCTTGCTGTGAAATGATTGTGGAGAGAGCAGGCGGCGATAATAAGTAACCGAGGAGGGACTGAGGTCGGAATGCCAGGAATGTAAAACGCGAGGTCCCTCGGGGATCAAAAGCGTAAAAACCACACGGGAGGAGGGAGGAGGGAAGCTGCAGTGCGCTTTATTATTACCAACGAGGGAAGAAAGAGGTATAGGAAAGGGTTTTGTTTTACTAAACTGTGAGTTACTTCATGAATAGTAACATCTGTGATTGCACCTTTTTTTTTTCTGATAAACTCCAGTGGTGCAAAAGTATGCGAATTATTCACTTGAGTTAAAAAAACAAAACAAAACAAAAAAAACACAGTATTTACTGCATTATAATTTTACTGCATAATTTTATATATTTTTTTTGATCATCATTAGTGATGCATGTGCAACTCTGCTTCTGAAAAAGTTGGGATGCTGTATGCATGCTGTAATCATGAAAACAAATTTAAAGTGAGTATTTAAAATAGTATAACGATATCATGTGTGTTTGTGTGTGTGTTGGGGGGGGGGTGCTAAATATATACTCATTTTGAATTTGATGCCAAAAAATGTTTGTACGGGTATGTTTACCACCGTATTGCATCACAACAACACATTATAAGTATTTGGGAACTGTGGAGACTAGCTGCTCTAGTTCTGAAAGTGAAATGCTTTCTGCTCTTACTTGATTTCAAGTGCTCAACAGTTTTATTCCTTCCATCTTCATATTTTTCACTTCATAATATGCCAGATGTTTTCAGTGGGTGACACACCTGGGCTCTTTTATTATGGATGGAAGACATCCTAATTGTTGCTTGACACAGTTATGGCAGATTTGATGTTAATCTCCTGTTCCACTGCATCCCAAATGACTGAGTTCTGGTGACTGACAATGAGTACATTAAACTCATGTTCAAGAAACTGGTTTGATATGATTTGAGTTTTGTGACATGGTGCATTATACAGCTGGAAGCAGCCATCAGAAGATGGATACACTGTGGTCATGGTCAGGAACAATAATCAGGCAGGCTGTGGCATTTAAACACTCAGTTGGTGCTAAGGGGCCAAACATGTACCAAGAAGATATCCTTAACACCATCACACCACCACCAACAGCCTGAACTGTTGATATAAGGCAGGATGGAGCCATGCTTTCATGTTGTTTATGCCAAATTCTGACCCTACCATCTGAATGTCACAGCAGAAAACAAGACTCATCAGACCAGGCAACGTTTTCCAGTGTTTTGTTGTCCAATTTTGGTGAACCTATGCAAATTGTAGCCTCAGTTTCCTGTTCTTAGCTGACAGGAGTGGCACCTGGTGTAGTCTTCTGGTGCTGTAGTCCATCTGCTTCATGATTTGCTATGTTGTGCATTCAGAGATGCTCTACTGCATGCTTTGGTTGTAGCCAGTTGTTATTTGAGGTACTCTTGCCTTCCTGTCAGCTCAAAGCAGTCTGACCATTCCCCTCTGACCTCTGACTTCAACAAGGCATTTTCATCCAGAGACCGCTCACTGGATTTTTTTGGATGTTTTTTCCTTTTTGGACCATTTCCTGTAAACCCTAGAGATGGTTGTGTGGAAAAATCCCAGTAGATCAGCAGTTCCTGAAATACTCAGATCAGATTAGATTAGATTAGTATATAACGATTAGTATATAACGAAAATTGCGTTCCAGAACACCCATCCAAGAGAAGACAAACAACAGACAGGAGAGACAGGTGTCTGTGGTCATGCAGCCATTATACAGGCGCTACCTAGCACCAACAACCACACCATGTTCATAGCTACATCACCTTTCTTCCCCATTCTGATGCTCGAACTCCAGCAGGTTGTCTTGACCTAGGCTGCATGCCTAAATGCACAGGGTTGCTGCTGTGTGATTAGATATTTGCATTAAGAGCAGCTGAACAACTCATACGTATCCTTTAGCATTAGGTGCCTTCACAGACTTGCAAGTTAAGCATCCCATGTGAGTGAATGCACAACCATACCAGCAAGCCTGTTGGATGTGATCTAATGAAAGGTGAAGTCCATATTTGATTTTATAAATGTTTTTTTTTCTTTTCATTAGTAAAATTTAAACTTGGTTTTATGCATGCAGCAATGAACTGTGTTCACAGACAATGATTTTTGAAAGTGTTGCTGAATTGCTCTAATGTTTCCATTCAAAAGTGCATATTAAAAAACAAGCAAATGAAAAACAAAATAACCAAGAACATAAAATTGTTCAGGGAAGCACAGTGGTGCAGTGGTTAGCACTGTTGCCTTACAGCACCAAGATCCTGGGTTTAAATCCAGCTTGGGCTCCGGCTTCCTCCCACAGTCCAAAGACATGGGGTTAGGTTAATTAGTGATTGTAGGTGTGAGCGTGAATGGTTGTCTATCTTTATGTGTTACCGCTGTGACTGATTGGTGACCTGTCCAGGATGTACACCACTTCTCTCCCCATGACAACTAGTATAGGTCCCAACCGTGATGCTGAATTGGATAAGCAGAGGAAAATGAATGGGTTTTAACATTAGAATTTTTTTTTTGAGTTTCCCATATTCAATTAAATATGTATTTATTTGAGTTTTGCAGAGCTTCTCAACTGAAAAAATATTTAGCAGGGGAAAAAAAAACTACATTTGTCTCATATAACTCTAAATAAAAATGCTCATCTAAACGTAATTTGGGGGTTTGCTGAGTAAACACTGCCCTTTTGGGATTTTACCAATAATTAGCAGAGAATTTTATATTTATTTCCAGAAAATTTGTTGGAAATTTATAAAAGGCCTCCTGACAAAATAAAGCAGACAAAAGTGGAACTTATTTCAGCTGTTTCATAAAAGCTTGACATGAAAAGTAACTACAGCTATTTGTGAAATAGTGGTGTAAAAATGAAATAGTGAAGTGAGGTCTAAAATATTGTGCTGTGAAATACATTCAAGTCTCTTTAAAATTGGTAGCATATTTTTCTCCCCTGGGCTGCAGGAGTCTAGGCTTCTCGCATAGGTCACCACGGGCTGATTAAAAGCTCTGCTGGTGCACATGTTTTGAAGCTGTTACATGCCTTAACTGTGTGCGTGTGCCTTTCTGGTACATGTGTTGGGCAGCTGTCCCCTGGAATTTGAGGTCTTTGTAACCCCATTACTACAAACATAAGGACTCTTTGTGCCCAACATCGTACAAGCAAGAGCCCGGAGGATGCCATGCAGTGGCACTCCTCATACTGATTTACAGTCCAGATCTGAACATCTTACTACTGAGATAAGAAGAAAGGATGGAGAGAAAGTCGGGATAAACCCGACCACAAATGTGTCTGTCACAGGACTGGAGCATCCATGTTTGTTTCCTTAAAGAGATACGCTTTCTGCCTCTAGGGAGAAAGCAAATCTTTATGGAAGGTTTTATTTCTGTCAGAGCCAAAAGACAACCCCGAGCTACTATTTATTACCTGCCAGGGCCTAACGGCTGCTATATTGAGGACTTTAGACATGGCTCTGACTTTTATTATGGGGCCTTTAAATAGCAGAGGTTTTAGTCATAACACACGATTTATATCTCCGAGCAGCAGACACAAAGGGTAACAGATGCTATCCGGCGTCTCCATATTTTCCCAACAGAAATCCCCACCAGAAACAAACAAACAAAAAAAAAACAAACAAACAAAAAACAGTCGCAACCAGCAAGTGAATTGATAAAATAAATTTTAAAAAATGGTGCAGTCATAGTGCAACAGACATCAGTCATTGATTTTTGACCAGTATGTGTGCATTGACCTCAGGCTAATTATCTCATTAGACCTAAAAATCTATTGGCTGGATGAGTTTATATTGATGCTCTCTATCCTACCTCTTTAATTAAACACATACATTCCCTCATGCTCTGGATGCCACATATTGTTAAAGACTCTTTCTAAAAAAAAAAAAAAAAAGAAGAAAAAGAACATGCAGACATTGTGTCTCTGTGGGCGGCACTCACATGGAGGCAACTGGTCAGCAAAGTGGAACATGTTAGCATTTCCCCCTTCAGATCCACACTGTGAAGCAGCACAGTCTCCACCTTTTTAAAAAGCCTGCTCAGGTCATTTAACACCACCTCACTACTTCCTCTGCTCCCTCCGTGGGTGTCAGCATGTGTGTGTCTGTGTTGGTGGACAACGCCTCTGGTCATTTTGTCTCCTATTGTAGCACACTTCCTGTGAACTTGCAGAGGAATGTGAGGCTGACCCTTTGACAATTATGGATGTTTTCAAAAACTCATTACAGAAGATGAACATCTAAAGTGGCCTGCCACAAAAATTCCTCAGTGTCTGTCTGTCTGTAGGCGCTGAAACCCCGAACCAGACAAAACTTATATTTCATGAGTTGCTCCTTGTTTGTGAAAAGAAGAGTGGCACTGAGGACTATCCGAGAACACCCAGTAAAATAAAACACAATTGTGTTGTTGCTATATACAGTCAACTCATATTTCTCTTGTGGTTTTTGTGGAAACATGAGCACAAATGAGGCAACAGTAAGAGTAGTCAAACTACCAGTTGCACAACTGAAAAAGTCTGAGTCTAAATTTACTCATTTTAGCCATGTGTTAAAGTTAGTATAAAAATGTCTTTGTGCAAAGGAGAGCAGCAGGAAGGCAAACCTCTGTGGGGGAGTCCTTAAAGGTACAGACCTCTATTTTTGCATGATAATCTAGTTAATCTAGTTGACCTTTTTTACAAACTCTGTTTTTGCTATATATCCTGTATTTCCATTTATGTTTGTGCATGTTTCAATGAACTGCTGCACCTATTTCCCATTTTCTTGGCAACACATAAAAAAAATTAGGGGAGTTCAAGACTTTTGCACAACACTGTATATAAAGCAATAAACAATCTTAATTAAGCTATTTTAAAATCTGTTTCTGGGTTGCACATCAGAGCAGGATGTGCTTACTGCTGTTTAGGAAGTTACGGACATGCCTGATAAGAAAGAGGAAACAGAAAAAGCAGGTTATGCAAGTCTACATGAGTGACAAATTCATTACATACAACACAGCTTCGAAACTGACAGTCTTTTGAGAAGCTAACTGTACTTTGAAATTACAAAATGATTAAAAAAACAACAGCAAGGTTTATACACACGCAAGCACAAATATATATATATATATATATATATATATATATATATATATATATATATATATATATATATATATATATATATATATATAGTGTTCCATTTTATGGTTTTTTTTGTGTGTTTGGGATCATGCTGAAAAATGAAGCCATTTCTAGATGGTACTGCATGGTGGATCAAAATCTGATGGTACTTTTTTGCATTCTTAATTTCATCAATTTTGAGAAGATCTGCAACACCACTGGCTGAAATGCAGCCCCTAACCGTAACAGAGCCTCCACCATGTTTTACAGATGGCTTTAGACGCTCACTGCTGCACCTTTCTCCTGACCGCCTCCTCTGTGCATATCAATGATGATTTGAACCAAAAATTTGAAATTTGGATGAATGAAGTCCTGTTGCCACTGATTTTCAGTCCAGTTTTTGTAGAATTTGGCATACCTCTGCCTTTTCTCCCAGTTTCCCTTTCTTAAGATTTTTTTTTTTTTTTGACAGCTATCCTTCCATTGAAACCATTTTTGATGAGGCTTCAGCAAACAGTTGATGAATTTGAAGGGGAAATGCAAACATGTTTCACTTTGCTGACTGGAACTGAAGGGTCAGATCCTGCATCAAGCCTTTGCTGGATGTTTTTCAGATTTATTAAGGATGGGACTTTCAGATGCTGTTCATCTGCTTTAGATTTAGGCCTGCCACTTCTTCATTTGTCCTGCACTTGTCCAGTTTCCTCAAAAATTTTAAAGGATATCCTGCACACCATACTGAGATATGCCAGGTTTTTGGCTAATTGCTCTTTGGGAATCACCTTGTTAGCGCAAAAATCCTATTTTATGCCTATCAAACTCTTATCTTTGGTATTTTTCATAAATCCAACTAAGGAAATGGGAACAAGGTGTGGCTCAAGATTTTTGCACAGGAGTAGTATTTATAAGTGACAGGATAAATATATACTAAATCCCAAATATAAGATACATTCCATTCTATGAATTACGGTGATTTGGATTTTTATTTTTTAATTTCATATGCACTAAAATGGTAAATTCAGTTTTTCAGGAACTTAAAAACGTGAAAATAATATCAACACCTAAAATCTGCCACTATTAGCCAGCTAAGCATTGCTAATAGCGGCAGATAATAGCATCATAACTCCTTGCGCTAGCTTGTTTCTATTTAGCCAAGATGAGGGTGAGAAGTGTACCGTGTTTCGCACACAATTGCTTGCTTGTTGTGACTACACTACAGGGATACTTGTAGTACACTATAAGTAGCTGCACTTGTCAGTCTGAACACATTTATAGCATGCCCTCAAAATAGAAAGTGTAAATATGGAAGTAGGTAATTTGAGTTGTAGCAAATGGTTCAAACTGTCTGGAAGAATAAAAAAAATCCACCTACTCAACAATTTGTGCGATAATTGATGGGATTGTTCTGAGACCTGTCAACTATATTCTGCATTTCAAAATATATTTAAAGGATTAAAACTTCTCATTTGTTGTGACTCATTTCAGTTCTCACCTCCAAATGAAAACTCCACTTTCTCCAGTGTCTCAACAACAGGAGATCTCAAACGGTGGCACTATTTTTTTCTTTGACAATTCATATACTGAGCTGATCATGTAATCGAGATATAATCTGCTGCTTAACTGAAAATGGAAATCACCACTGGCCGCAGTCCTACACAACTCTTTAAGCACATTGAGATACTAAGTAGACAAAGTAATGCTCCAAATGGCTGCAGCTAACAGGTGTGTAATGGTCTTCATCACACTGTAATTAAAGCCTATTTTTTATGTGCTTTACTCTTAGCTGCAGTTGGAGGTCATATTTTAAAATACATTATATGAGCTGAAGAATTTGCTGTTGTCATAGTTTAGAAAAGTGGTCATATAAAGAGAGACCGAGAGATTGGTGTGGAAGTTTATTTGAAGCTTGTGCAACAAGATGCTTCACTCTTTGTCTGTCTCTCTGTCATTATCACTTTCTTTTTGTTCCATCAAGCATATTCATATCTTCAGACTCAGATCATATAAGTCTTTGATGGCTGTGTCTTCAGACAGAGAGTTTGAAAGACTGGATAAGACAGGAACTGCACTGTTAGACTGGTGGGAAAGAATGAGGCGGAATAGTTGACAAGGTCACCTGATATGTCAGGATTGGTGGGGAATGTAAGTGATAGCTTTGGAAGGAGTGGGATGGATTCCTTTCCTTGCCCCTCACACCACTGCATGGCTTCCTCCTTCACACATTACACAATAGACAAAAACAAGGTGCGCTGCATTCAAGTGGCATCCTGTTCCCAGGAAAGTGCTGATGATAAATTTCCCAGTATTTGTGTGTCGCAACGCCTTGAATTCCAGTGTTAGGAATTTAGTTTACTGATGAAATTATGTCAAAGTGAGCAGGCAAGCGACATCTAATGCAATTTTTCTTTGGCACTTGTTTAGATTAACAGTAGAGATAATAAAAACTGGCTGCTTATCTGTTGAAAGGGACGAGTCAAGAAGCTCAGCATGTTGCTGCAAGTTGCATAGAACTGAAGGGAATTTCCAGGCATTTATAGCAAACAGACTACAGACATGAGTCACAGGAGATGGAGTATGAAAAGATATCAAAACAGATGTGTAGTGCCGCCATAGCTGGAACAATGTTTGCTAAAAGTAATCAGTTAGATGGGTTGAAATCATAAATAAATAGTTCCAAATTTAGGAAAAATCCAGGAAGAAGATAGATAACACTCTGATATCTATCTACCCCATCAGCTAGTATCCCGATTTAATCTCTGGAGACAATGGCCTGTGTTTTGAGGCTTCTGGTGTAGCCAGCGGATATCTGGGCTAAGACTTGTCCGTTGTTCATTGTTTCAGTCCAGTAAAGTTATAAAAGCCTAATAAATACTTAAATTGCTGTCAGACAATAGCCAATTGCTTTAGATTGCATCTCAGCAAATAAAATTTATCATTTGTCTCCACATGGACTGTTTACCTGCATACAACCAAGACCTGCTTAGTCATGACTGGTTAATAGAACTCAATTTACTAGTGGACTACAAATATAGAAAACTATCTGTTTATAGACATTGGATCAAAACTGGAGAGTATTTGCTCATTAACAGAAGAGCAAAGAAGGGCACTGAAGGCTTTCTGCAGTGGTAAAGTTTTCCCTCTTCTAATTGACTTTGGAAAGAATTTGACTTTTCAGCGGTGTGTAGTCTAGTGATACTGATATACACACATATCCTATCACCTGCCAAGTATTATTTTAAGTACCTGTATTTTTCCAAACAGTTTACAGAGCAGAAATCCTATACAAGCAAGATATAACATCTAACTGGGGAGTGATTAGTGATGCTGGTAAGCTGATTCTGTTTCACTTGAGCTACCTTTATATCTACTTACCTTCACCTTCTTGGCAAACTACATTATTTTCTTCTCCAGAGTGACTCTGTATTTTTTAAATGCTGTAACCGATCCCAACTGCCAACCATGTTTGAATGCCTTTTCAAAAACAGCACATGCACCTAACTTCCCAAGCTCTGTCCGCAAAACTGGAAAATCCACATTTTTCAACTGATATCTGAGAGGTCTTCTTGTGAATTGCACTTTGTTATGTGAATGCCAGTGCTAGCATTCAAAAGATGAAGGAGCACTATTATAAGAAGATCAACTGCATGTCCAAATAATTTGAAGCACAAGCACTACAGGAACACACGCAGAGTGCTGTGGTCTGGTCAGAAATTTCTAGTCAGTTGCACAACACACAGGTGCAAGAAAGCTGATCAGAAATGCCAGCCAATGACATCGGATGCTGCAGAATGCATTAATACCACATACGGCCTTGTGTTCTGCTTTCCTACAGGCAAATTGCCACTTGGGACTTGTTTTCTTCTTCAAATAGTTGTCAAGTATGACATTTTGATCCAAAACAAAGAACAAATATTTCCCAGTGTGGTGAACCAAAAGTTGAGGTATTCAAAACAGCCCTCGATTTGATGGAAATCATTTAATTGTAGCACCTTTAACACACAGGCTTTACATGTTGTCAGCACCATGGCAACTTTTCTGTTTATTTTTCTTTCTTTTCTTTTTTGTCTCACAGCTCCGAATATTTGGCCTCTGCTCTCAGGCGCATTACTCATACTCGCTGTAATCATATTTCCCATCCCCTTATTTCTCCTGACTCTTTCACTTCTCTTTGAGCCAACTGAAAGCTCAAAGCTTCAGCTTCTCTTACGTTAACTGTATTTTTCGGTATTTGACTGAATCCTGACAAGTCAAGTGTTTAGATGTAAAACAGGTCATATAGTTGTGCAACAGAGTCTGCCATAGTTTGTTTTGTTGTTTGTAGTGACTGATGTTTCAGTTTTATTACAGGTTTTAGCCTCAAACTAAAAAAAAAAAAAAAAAAAAAAAGGTGCTCTGGGACCTCAGAATAGATTCATTTAGGCTCAGTCATCACCATCTTCAGGGTGAAAGTGAATCAAACTGATTATTGTTATTCTCTGAGCCCAAGCTGCCCTTTTAAGATGTGAAAATGTTTTGCAGCCTTCTGCCCTGGAGACAGCATGCCTACCACAGACGAATGACGCTGCAACAAGCCATGACACCCCATCCTAAAACAGTCTTCCACCCCAGCAGGCCACTGCCATCCTGGGAGGTCACCAGAATGCCAGTCATTCATTTCGAGCCTCAGCATGTGTGCCCCCAGCAAATAGCTGCGCTCCTCTGCTGCTGAGGCTGCACATAACATGTGATCTGATGGCTGGCTTTGGCCAGCAGCACTGTGGAAAGAGAACGAGAGAGAGAGAGAGGGCTCTGTGTCTGCATATGAGCTCAGCAGCTCTGAAAATGTACCAGGGGCTTTCCATGGTCCAGGAGCAATGAGGGGAATGCAGGCTGGGATGCTGAGGGAGGGTGGGGGGTGATGGAGGCATCTCTGTATGAGGGTTCAGTGAGGGGTGAAAAGAGGGTGAGCAGGTAGATGATAGACTTGAAAAGCATTGGGTGTGATGGAGAGACAGGAATTGATTGAAGCTTTATTGAGCAAGTATTTATACGTGGTGGCACGATGGTGCAGTGATTCATTCTGTTGCATCCCAGCAAGAGCGATCATGAGTTTGAATCCACCATCTGGCTGGGGCCTTCCTGTGCGGAGTTTGCATGTTCTCAATGTCCCTGTGTGTGTTTTCTCCTGGTACTCCAGCTTCATCCCAGAGTCCATGCTTGTTAGATTAACTGGTGATTTTAAATTGGCCTTAGGTGTGAATGTGAGCATCAATGCTTGTCTGTCTTCCAGCCCTGTACTCAACTAACAACCAGGTTGTACCTCACCTCTCGCCCTATAACAGCTCCCCCCTGCAATCCTGAATTGGAAAATCCATTAAGAGAGTAGATGTAAAATGGAGGTATGTATGGAGTATGGTTTAACGGGATAACATGCTGTATACATTGACATGGCAGGTGTGTCAGAAGTTGAATGTTTTTCTTTTCAGTCTGTAGGTGTATCATGACCTGTAGACATGGTTCTATATTATGACTATCTTAACATTCCCATAACTGGTACAACTATGTTGTGCAATAAATGTGAAGTTTATTCAATATTGTGCAACACTGCATTGGGTATTGGGTAATATTAGACATTACACTACCAGCTTTGTACACTCACTGGATACCTTTAGCATACTTTTTTAGTTTTTAATTTAAAAACATGACATAGTGTGTTTTTAATAGTTTCCTTTTTCAGTGTATTACATGATTATTATACTTATTATTACATTTTTGAGGTTTTTTACAGTTTTATGTAGCTGCTAAAATAAACCATAGAGTAACTTTTTTTTGATAGAGGCTATATGAATTGCATATATTCTAACATGTATTCGAGCACAAGAGATCTTTAGGGGTTTTTTTTAAAGGTTTTTCAAATAATATTTAAAAACACAAAAAAAGAAACAACACTTTTTCAGTTTATTCTTTTTTGGTTTGTTTGTTTGAGAAGCAGGATAGGATCTTATTTGGTTTATTTAAATAAACACATAAAACCAAAATTAGATGACAGTAAAACAGACTGTTTGGCATAGTAGTTAAAGATTTTAGGAACTGATAGGAATGTTCAGCTTCTATTGAAGAGATAAGAAAACAGTTATCACAACTTCACTCCTAAGACAGATTGCAAAGATTTTTTTTCAAACAGTTAACACCCAGCTTGTTTTTCTGCCTGGCTGCCTGTAAGCCCGTTTGCAAATCAAAGAATTCCTAACAGCATCATCCATTATCTTCCAGATGACTTTCAGCTTTAGAGTTACTACCAGTAAGTGACGATGATTCAGCTGTCAGATATGTTAATGGTAGAAACGCAAGGCCTGGACGCGTCTGCTGACACACAGAGACTGCATTGTGTTAACTAAAAGAAGGTCATTGTCTTATTTCACACAGAAAGTCTATTTTTAAGACTGAAAGAAGAAGCGAAGGGGGAAATATCTCCCCCTGTGATGAATTTAAATGGTCAGAAATATGCAATGGAAACATTTTGAATCTATTTTAAGTTCATGAAAAGTCATACTGTGCATTGACCCAGATAGATAAAGCTGTCAGCATCAGCTGTGCTTGTGCTGTGTAGTTTAGATTCTTCGAAAAACAGGCAGAATCAGTAACATATTTCTGTCACTGATCTGCACAGATTTTTCTTAATCATTTGAACAAAAATATACTTTTTAATCTTAACCCAGCGTACATACGCCTTGTTCTGCTGGAGGAAATGTTGTTCCCTTGTTTCAGATTTTTGTTACTAAACCTGGTGATCACTCAGCTGGAAGAATCACTAGCACTATATAACAGCTAATTGTGAATGACACTCGAGAATGAGCTTCAAAGATATCTGCTTCTTGAAATGCTCCACATAATGTACATAGTGACACATCCTCAGCTGCTCCATCCTGTTGCACTTGCTTGAAATCGTTTGGAACAAATCCTTTAACTTCTCCTGCCATTTTTCCAAATGCACCATATGACACTAAAGTTGTGTTTTTGTTGAGAGTGTGCTTTGTGTAGATATGCCTGCCACTGAGCTACTAATCCAGTCAAGGTGGCATGTGGGCCCCCTTGGCTGTGTACTCCAGTGTACTCACCAGTACCCAAGGTTGCATCAGGAAGGGCATCCAGCATAAAATCTCTGCCAAATCAAACAAATGATTAAGAATGAGATTTCCATACTGAATCAGTTGGGGCTCAGATGAACAATCATTACCTCCAATGCTGTTGGCCAACAAAAGTTAGAGAGGCAAGGTGGACATAAGGAGGGATATACTGGGATATACTGAACAAAGGATGTTGGCTATGGAGCTGCCAGGCAGGAGGCAAAGAGGAAGACCTCAGAGGAGGTACTATATGGATGTGATGAAGAAGGACATACAGCAGGTTGGTGTGATTGAGAAAGGTGAAACATGGGTAAGATGGAGACAGGTGATTCGCTGTGGCCACCTCTAAAGGGAGCAGCCGAAAGAAGATGATATGTCTGCCACTATCCAGTTCAGACTGTCTCGAACTTTAACTGGGCACATGCATCAGTGCAATAGCATGCCATTAACTGTTCCAGAGTTATCAAAGTCCTGTGCAGGAACTTAGGAGGAGCACTTTTTCTTATTATGTCTCTGCACTTTTGTTCATGAGTGTTGCTGCTACAGTTGTACACTTAGCCTGCTATGAGTATTAGCTCATGCTCACTGATGTTAATTTTGTAGTTAGTGGTCAAGTTGCAGGAGTTTCTTTTCTTTTTTAATTTTGCCTTTCTTAAGTAGTACAGTGAAGAGGGCACAGGAAAAGGGAGAGACACTCAGCAAAGGGCCACAGGTCAGTCAAACCCAGGTCACTGCATACAGTCGACTGCTTAACCTTTGAGCTGAACTGACACCTGCGAGTCTCTTTTTTGACTGTTCTCCTCTTTTGCATCAGCCTTGATTGGTTAACATGTTAGCTAAATGTTGCATAGAGATTTAGCGTTTAGTGTATAATTCATGTCGTTTATGGTCACAGTTCTGTAGATGTTACATACTGTAGTCCTGTTTGCTTTCAATAACATATCCCCAATCAGTAAATATGAAAGTGAAATAAAATAATGTGAAATGCTTTAAAACTCCCAAAAGCTACAATTAGAAACTATTTGGTGAAGACAGCTTCAACACCAGACATCCCCATTCAAGTGCTGATTGATTATTTAACATACATTCATCAAGTGGACAGAGACTGCATAGCAGATGGATGGAGACACTGTGACATCATCCACTGGTTTGTGGACTGCAGATCTGCAGCCTGAAGTTATCACTTGGAGTGTCAACCTACAGACTGTATATAAAAGACAGACGTTGCTTCCAGGTCAGAAAAGTTAAGCTAATGTAGACTTGCCTAAAACCTTTCTAAATGGCCAGTAGGGGGCAACTCTGGTTTCAAAATAAAGTCAGATTGTATAGAAGTCTATAAGAAAACAACTCTTTGATTCCCTTGATCTTAGAAAAGCGTAAAACTGTATAAATTCCCAATGAGTTCATGGTTTCACTTGTTAATTTCAGATTATACTGAATGCATCATAATATTATACATTATGGTCCCATTAGAGTCAAAATGGATGATAAGCTGTGTATGCTTTCTGGCCAGCCTGCCTTGTGATTGACAAGTTGCTAAAATAGACTGGTTTCTATACAATGCTTTTCTACTCTGAGCACTCAAAGCATTTTTTTTTTTTTTTACTACAAATCTCATTAACTGAGTCACACACACATTCATACAATTCTTTTGTTCTATGCCTAAGCACGTTGTTTAGCATTCACACACACACACGGTCAGATGAACACATTGAGGGCAACTCAGGACTGAGGACTTAAACTGGAGGAGTCAGGGTTTGAACTACTGACCTTCCAATTGGTAGACAGCCCTCAGTTTCTAAAGCATGGACGACGCTGTATGCACTAAACACAAATAGTCACTCCTGTTATGCTTTCTGCTTAAAGTAGGTCCAAAGAGGAATTAGTGCACTGCAACATTGTGTATCCGTGGACCTGTCCAGTGATTATGAAATTCACAACACTCAGACCCAATCAGACACCAGTGTACCCCGAGACGCAGAAACTATAACATCCCTCACTTGTCATGTTCAGATTCAAAACACTGAGATGGCAAAAATGCTCAGCTTGAGACTTCCCAATGGGACTTCACTAACCAATGAGTGACTCCATTCATCTTTTGTATTGGTAAAATTATCCACTTATTATTAAGTTGCATCCATTGTCCACATAGATATTAAACTGGATGGTAAGAAAAAAAAAGGCTGAAAACATTGCTTTGTGTTGTGGTATCCTTTCATTCCTAAGACATTATTCAGTCCATATCAGCATAGATAGCTAGCATGATTTTTTTCCCCATTGAGAGCTGATGTGTTTTCAAAGTGTTCCTTTAATTTTTTATGAGCAGTATATTTTTAAGTGAGTTGAACAAATATTATTTTTATGAAATGCCATCCAGTATACAGTTAGACAAACAAATAAGAACAAACATTAACTGTGCCGCATTTTTCACTGGATGCAGCACGTGTCACCAATGGCCAGCTCACAGTTTGCAGAGGAATGCCCAGCATCTGTTACCCTTCTTTCTCCCCCATATAATTCTCACTCAGGAGGAGGCTGTGATCACAGGAGACTCTGTTAGCACTGCTGTCCCAAAGCAAGAATGCAAACAGCCGAAGCGCTCTTCCAAGAATCCCCAGTTGAGGACTTTTCTGGAATGTCCTAACGAGCCTTCTCTGCTGTGTTTACAGTTCCAGACCGATGGAAACCCTGCAATCTGCCCTCCCAGCGTATCATTATCTGGCCTCCTTAGGGGACACGCAGAGGAAAAGCAACAGTTAGAGGAGTTTTCTTCAACCTAACCAGGGGTTTAGATGTTTTCAGAGCTGACCATACTACTCTAAACAGAACAAGAAAGACAGAGACAAGATTCAACCACACACACTGGCTTCACGAGTTTTAATAAATTGCTGCAAACCACTTCAAATTAGCGAGACAATGAGAAAAACAGCTGGACGCTGAGGAGCATGTCAGTTTTAATCCTGCTGTGTTGTGCGGTTGGTCAGCATGTTAGCTGTTTAGTGTATGCTAAAAAAAAAATGATATTGTTTCACTGAAGAAAAAAGGGCAAAGTGATCATTGTTTCTGACTTAAAACCACTATTGAATTACAGCTCGAGCATCACTCAAAGCAGGAAGGAAAAGTGACCATGACATTTAACTAAGAGTGGAAACTTCATGTCAGGAGGGAGAAGAAGGCAAATGTATCTTGGCAGACTGGGAGAAGCATGTGACACAGCTGTGTGTGTGTGTGTGTGTGTTCTGATCTACCTCAGTGAAAATCAGAACACAAATAAGACTTTTGACTTTGGACCGCTCTTATGCAACACAGGAATGTTGGAATCTCACCAGATCTAACACAACAACTGAAGTAACAGAAAACTTATAGACTGTATTGCCAAAAGTATCCACTCACCCATCCAGATGATTGAATTATTATTAGGCATGCAGACTGCTTCATTTCAGTGTGATACCATGACAGAATGCCACCTGTGCAATAAGTCCAGTGGTGAAATTTCCTCGCTACTGAATATTCCACAGTCAAGTCTTAGTGGTATTATAACAAAGTAGAACCGAATGGGAACAAAAGCAAGTCAACCACAGGACACCAGTAACAGAGGGCTGTGGTCACAATCTGTATTTATGATATGTACTGAAACAATTGCCACAAGACATTTAATATAATGAAACCCACTGATCCAACAATTCCCTGTGAGGAAGTGTTTGGTGACAGTAGGGAGAAAGAACATCCTGCAGAACCAGGCTAATTGAACATGAGGCCAATGAAACCACCAGTGAACAGCCATTGTTTCTTTGTGGTTAAGTGCCACATTTTGAAAGTGGAGTCTGTAGAAAAGTAAAAAATACAGATTCTGTTACTGTACTTTGTGTTATCAGTTTCATTCGTTTGCTGAAATAAAGTGCAGCAACACTTTTAGACAAAGTTCAACCATCTAAAAATTATTATCCACACTCACGAAAGCCCAGCTATTTTGCAAATGAGTGCCACATAATGAATAGAGAAACTGAACATCCCCTGACCACAAGTACAAATGTAATGGACTTCGCCCTCCATTACTGTCACATCTCTTGAGAGCTAGTCCTATAGCTACTGAGCTGTTGTGCATGTGCATTTTAATACATATTTAACCTTTTATTAAAATCTTCTGCTTTATGCAGTCATAAATCAGAAGGTTTTTACTGTGGGGAAAACACAGTAAAGAGTGAAGGATTATGTTTCAGTCAAAAAGTGAACTCTTTTCTGTCTATATTAGTTCATATGTGGTGAAAAGTAGAGCCTCAACTTTAAATTTAACACGAGAAAAGACTCTCTTTAGTTTGTTTATATATGTTTGCACACTACTATCATGAGGTAAATTTTATGTCAACAAACAGCACCAGCACCATTTACTGTGTGTTTACACTCACCAGCCACTTTGCTAGGTACACCTGTTCAACAGCTTGTTAATGCAAATATCTAATCAGCAATCACATGCCAGCAACTCGGTGCATTCAGGCATGCAGACAAGGTCAAGATAACCCACTGAAGTTCAAACTGAGCATCAGAATAAGGAAGAAGGGTGATTTAAGTGATTTTGAATGGGGCATGGTTGTTGGTGCCAAATGGGCTGGTCTGGGTATTTCAGAAACTGCTGATCTACTGAGATTTTCCCCACAGAGCCATCTCTAGGGCTTACAGAGAATGATCTGAAAAACAGAAAATATGCAGTGAGCAGCAGTTCTCTGATTGAAAATGCCTTGTTAATGTCAGAGGTCAGAGAAGAGTGGTCAGACTGCTTAAAGCTGATATGAAGGCAACAGTAACTCAAATAAACACTCATCACAACCAGGGTATACAGAAGAGCATCTCTAAATGCGCAACATATTAAACACTGAAGCAGATGGGCTACAGCAGCAGAAGCCCATACTGAGTGCTACTCCTGTCAAGTAAGAACAGAAAACTGAGGCTACAGTTTATTTTCTGTATATTTTATACATACCGTTTTATTTCTGTATATTTTTAGATTATATTAGATTATTATATTTTTATTTTAGAAAGTTTGACTTTCTATTGCATGGCACTGAACAGGAGTGCCCCTCCGATCTCATTGTACATCCTGTATAATGACAATAAAGGCATTCTATTCTATTCAGAGAGGCTCATCAAAATTGGACAACAGAAGTTTGTGAAAATGTTGTGTGGTCTGAGTCTTGAATTCTCCTGTGACATTCAGATTTAGATGTAGGATCTGAATTTGGCTTAAGTTTGGATCCCTGCCTTGTATCTGTGGTTCAGGCTGCTGGAGGTGTAATGGTGTGGGGGATATCTTCTTGGCACACGTTGGGCTCCTTAGTACCAACTGAGCATTATTAAAATGCCACAGCCTATCTGACTATTGCTGCTGACCATGTCCATCCCATTATAACCACAGTGTATCCATCTTCTTAATGGCTGCTTCCAGTAGGATAATGCACCATGTCACAAAGTTCATTTCATATCAAACAGGTTTCTTAGATTAGATTAGATTAAACTTTATTGAACATGAAAATGAGTTCACGGCCTCCGCAGTCACAGATCTAAATCTAACAGAGCACTTTTGGGATGTGGTGGAATGGAAGATTCTTATCATTGATGTGCAGCTGAGAAATCTGCAGCAGTTGTGTGATGCTATCATGTAAATATGCACCAAAATCTCCAAGGAATCTTTCCAGCACCTTGTTGAATCTGCCACGAAGAAATAAAGTAGTTCTGAAGGAAAAGGGGATTCAACCCAGTACTAGCAAGTTTTAACTAACATGGCCAGCAGTGTATAATCCAGGCAGAAAATTCCTAATCGGAGGAAAAAGTAGACAGCACCAGCAGTTCATATAAATTGCAGTTGTACAGAAAAATGCCCTTAGGGAGGTTAACACATATCAGAAGACAAACTAAGGGTGCTCAGGTCAGTACACAACTATGACCCACATTCACATCATTCAGTAAAACGTCATTTAAAAATGCATATAATTTTAAAAGCATTATTCATTAGTTTGCTTAAAAGGAAGGTTCCTTTCATTCAGGGTGGTGCTGCTGTTACTCACTGTTTTAAAGAACTAGCACATTCTGCTCTGAAGTTCCATGCCAAACCTGAGCAGGGCCCCTTGCAATTTCCTGCCCGTAACAATAGTACGAACAAAGTGCGAAGGGTCATGACTGGAAGTCGCAGAGACTTCAGCTCTTTAGACCTGGACTGCAGTGGCCCAGCAGGAACACACTGGAAAGCTGCCCACAGCTTTAACGTGCCAAAAAGGAGAGGATGCCCAAAGCGTGGGAATTTCACCTATCATATTTTTCCAAAGAATTCCCAGCCTGTGATGAATAGAGCCGTAACAGGATGTGTGTGTTTAAACAATTTAACCTTTTGACTTCACACTGACAGACACAGAAAAATGGGTGTAGATGATTCTTACATCTAATCTTTTTGGTTTCACTCTTTCTCACTCATTTCTAAAACATGAAACTCTTATCTGAGAAACACTCGGCCTCCCCAGATAAATGATAATGCATTCCCTTATGAGTGTGATGAAACAGTGGCATAGTTACAACTGGTTAGATTAATCAAACACGTTTAACTTACTACCAATAGCAAAACAAAGATTCAGTATCTGAGGATTTCAAGCAGCAGACAAAATAAGGCCTTGACCTAAGCCTTAAACAACACATTACTAATACTCAATAATTCTGATGATCTCTGTGACCGCTCCTGTTTATTAGACATCATATAGGAATGCAGTAAAGCAGGAAATATTGTGTGCAAAACAGAAGAAGAGATATGATGCAACCGAGGTGATGAGTCACAATCAGGCCTATATAACACAACACTACTGAGTAGATAACAGACACACCAAACATCTGTGTAATTTTAGACAACAAGGTGACTCCTTAGCAGATATCTACCACTTAAAGGGATAGTTCACAAAATGAAACAGACTTTTTTGTTGTGGCCTGTATTATTTATCCATTTACTTGGCAATAGTTACCCACCTTATACTGCGCAGCAGTCACCAACTTGATGCAGACCTCCAAACCTCGTGTGGACTGTAAATTAGCTCAAGAACAGTGTGTAGAGAGTTTCATGGAATGGGTTTTCATGGCACAGCAGCTGCATCGAAGCCTTACATCACCAAGTGTGATGCAAAGCGTCAGATGCAGTGGTGTAAAGCACCCCACCACTGGACTCTGGAGCAGTGGAGACATGTTCTCTGGAGTGAATCGTGCTTCTCCATCTGGCAATTCAATGGACAAGTTTGGGTTTGGCAGTTGCCAGGAGAACGGTACTTGTCTGGCCATATTGTGCCAAGTGTAAAGTTTGGTGGAGGGGGGATTATGTAGGGTTGTTTTTCGGGAGTTGGGCTTAGCCCCTTAGTTCCACTGAGAGGAACTCTTAATGTTTCAGCATACCAAGACATTTTGGGCAATTTCATGCTTCCAACTTTTGTGGGAACAGTTTGGGGATGGCCCCTTCCTGTTCCAACATGACTACACACCAGTGCACAAAGCAAGTCCATAAAGACATGGATGAGTGAATTTGATGTGGAAGAACTTGACTGGCCTGCAGAGTCCTGACCTCAACCCAACAGAAGACCTTTGGGAGGAATTAGAGTGGAGACTGTGAGCCAGGTCTTCTCATTCAACATCAGTGTCTGACCTCAGAAATGAGCTTCTGGAAGAATGGTCAAAAATTCCCATAAACACTCCTAAACCTTGTGGAAAGCCTTCCCAGAAGAGGTGAAGCTGTTATAGCTGCAAAGGATGGACCGACATCATATTAAACCCTATGGCAGGGATCCTCGAATCCAGGCCTCGAGGGCCGGTGTCCTGCAACTTTTAGATGTGTCCCTGATTCAACACACCTGATTCAAATGGCTCAATTACCTCCTCAGTATGCAGTCACACATCTAAAACATCTAAAACACACATCTAAAACCTGCAGGACACCGGCCCTCGAGGCCTGGATTTGAGGATCCCTGCCCTATGGATTAAGAATGGGATGTCACTCAAGTTCATAAAGTCAGGAAAATAAGTATTTGATAAACTGCCGATTTTGCAAATTTTCCCACTTACAGAGAATGGAGAGGTCTGTAATTTTTATCGTAGGTACATTTCAAGTGTAAGAGACAAAATCTAAAAGAAAAAAAGGAAATCACTTGTATAATTTTTAAATAATCAATTTGCATTTTATTGCATGAAATAAGTATTTGATCACCTACCAACAAGCAAGAATTCTGGCTCTCACAGACCTGTTTGTTTTTCTTTAAGAAGCCCCCCTATTCTGAACTAATTACCTGTATTAATTGCACCTGTTGTTACCTGTATAAAAGACACCTGTCCACACACACTCAATCAATCACACTACAACCTCTCCACCATGCCCAAGACCAAAGAGCTCTTGAAGGGCACCAGGGACAAAATTGTAGATCTACACAAGGGTGGGATGGACTACAGGAAAATAGGCAAGCAGCTTGGTGAGAAGGCAACAACTTTTCGCACAATTATTAGAAAATTGAAGAAACACAAGATGACTGTCAATCTTCCTCGGTCTGGGGCACCATGCACGATCTCACCTTGTGGGGTAAGGATGATTCTAAGGTCAGGAATCAGCCCAGAACTACATGGGGGTACCTGATCAATGACCTGAAGAGAGCTGGGACCACAGTCTCAAAGATGACCGTTAGTAACACACTATTCTGTCATGGATTAAAATCCTGCAATGTGAAAAAAAAAAAAAAAATCATACAATGTGGGGATTTTTGTTTGTTTGTTTGTTTGTTTTAGATTCTGTCTCTCACAGTTGAAGTGCACCTAGAATAAAAATTACAGATTTCTCCATTCTTTGTAGGTGGGAAAACTTGCAAAATCAGCAGTGTATCAAATACTTATTTTCCCCACTGTATGTATGTGATGGTATACTAGAGAATACTTTTGGCGAAATAGTGTATTTAGCCAAATTGTCACAGCCATGCACCTCTCATCACGGGTTGATGGATGCTTTCTTGTATGTTATAATACAGTTGGCAAATGAATCTGCACTTTCCTACTACTACAGCCTCATTTTTAAGTAGTTGTCACACGATCCTTATATTTATATAAAAAGCAGAAAATTGTTTTGTAAACTCACCATACATCTTTACATATGCAATGCTGATTTTAAAGGAACCAACAGTTAGAACTGTGACATAAATGGAAATGAACAATAGAGATTTTTCCACCTGAAATGCTTTTGTGCGCTTCCTGTAATTTTATCACTTTCAGGGGAAAATTGTGCCTTTGCTCCTGATAAAATCTCAGCAATCCCCATTTCACTACAAGTTCAAACATTGTCTTGTGGGAGAAAATAGCCTACTTCTTGCTATCATACTGCAGTGAGAATTAGGTTCCGGTATTAAGCATCAATAACAGGTGGGATCCACCTAGTGGTGAGAAGGTGTTTTCCTTTTATAGTTTTTCTTTTTTCTTCTTTTTTTAGAGAGAGAAGCTTTCTTAATGTTTTATCAGTTTTTTCCCATGTGGTCTCTCATGTGGCTTGCACCTAGATAAAGGAGGGTGGTCTTTTAGTAAAGCTGAAGTAAAAACATTACTGAAAATGTAAAAAATTAAGACAGAAAACCTGCAGCAGTGCCAGGAAGACAGCCTACACCAAACAAAAAAGAAAAGTCAGCAGATGCCACACTTTGAAATTCCCAGGCATAAAATGTTTCTACATATTCTCTGCAAACCTTTTCTCAGTGTCTGATGCTGCCTTCCCTGCAAAGACAGAGAGGCCTCAAGCTCCAGAGACAAGTACGCAGGATGTTTCATGAACCATTTGGAAAGCAGGCTGATAAATAAACAGAGCTGTACATTCATAGATACACACACACACACACACACTCACACACTGCACACACACTGTCTGTTTTGGGTCTGTAGGAGCTCTGAGCCATGGCAACCGAATACCAAGGGGAGAAAAATTTGCCTGGCTGAGCTCCATCCTTCTGGCAGTCATGCTAAAACTCATGAATAGCATGACAAAAACAACATTCCTCATTGAAGTGATATAGTCCTGAAGGAATTCCTGTTAAATAGAGGCATTTCTCAGCGTGCATGCCTCATTGTATTGAAACCATCTGGTGTAACATGAATGTGAATTCTACTGCGGTGAGAGAAAATGACTTTGGGCACATGTGAACATTAGCATTGTCTGTTTTTCACCTCTGTGCGTGTGTGCATGTGGGTATTAATTTCTAATAAGACGCTTTCTTCTTGGATAAACGCATCTGTTGTTGATTTGCAGAAAAATTGTGCTGAGATATGAAATGAGTCTACCATCATATAGTTTCCTTCTGGGTATAAACACATGAAAACAATATTAAAATACATCACCTGTGAGTCTCCAGAGCCAAGTGTATGCATTAATGTTGTATGTATGCATGTCTATATGATGGTTCTGACAAACAATTGTTGGAGTGTATCTGAGCAGAGATTCCTATATCTCCCACAAGAGTGCTGAGCTGTGAGAACTCATCAGTTGGTATTGAAATTTCACTATGTAACTACTTTTTTTTTTTTGTCAGTTAAGTAAAATAGCAGTTAAAGCAGGAACTAAATTACAGGTTAATTTTTACAGCTGTATCTTGTAAAAGATTCAGTGTTAAAACAGAAGTTGGTTTTTACATAGCACAGTACATATTTTCCATGAATAATCACAATAAAAGTATTATGTCATTAAAGAAGTGCTGGCTGCACTGGAATTAGTGGAAACTTGGAGGCAACTGGGTGCATACACACAGCATTGAGGGCAGTGAGCTTGGCTTGGCCTATATACACTCACTGACCACTTTATTACATTTTATTAGGTAGTACTGGATTGAACCCGCTTTTGCCTTCAGAGATGTCTTATTTCTTCTTGGCCAGGATTCAACAAGGTACTAGAAACATTCCTCGGAGACTTGGGTCCATATTGACAGGATACCATCACACACTTGCTGCAGATTTGTCAGCTGCACATCCATGCTCTTTATCTCCCATTCAACCACATCTCAAAGGTGCTCTGTTGGATTAAGATCTGGGGACTGTGGAGGCCATTCGAGTACAGTGAACTCAATGCCATGTTCAAGAGAGATGAAATAATTTGAGCTTTGTGATATGACGTGTTAGCCTCCTGGAAGCAGCTATCAGAAAAT